>NC_140584.1:194336192-194680674 GCF_964204655.1 Triturus cristatus | reverse complement strand
AACAGACACAAAAACTAAAAAAGAAACAAAAGGCGAGGCATAAGGGCAAACAGTGCGGGTCAGGCTTCCTCCGGGGAACTTCAGTGCAGACCATTAAGCAGTCGGCAAAAGGAAGGAGTACCGGGAGGCTGGGGACGGGGGGGGGGGGTCAAGGAAGATGAACGTCATATGTAGTTATTACAAAAGGTGCCAGGAAC
Source organism: Triturus cristatus (assembly GCF_964204655.1). Lineage (NCBI taxonomy): Eukaryota > Metazoa > Chordata > Amphibia > Caudata > Salamandridae > Triturus > Triturus cristatus. Next base: position 194,680,477 of record NC_140584.1, on the reverse strand, counting down.
CATCAAGGGTCAGGGGGACATGGCGATATCGGTGTCCACCAGGGGGGGCGTACAAATACCCCGCGATACGCGTTCCATTGCCCCCAGATTCTACCCCATGCCCCCGGCCTACCACGGGCCACATACACAGTCTTCTCCCTGAACATACACCAGTCCATATTCTCCTTCCATATTGACACGGTGGGCGGCCGTTGGGCGCCCCAAAGCTGCGCTATATCTCTCTTGGCAATCATGTTCCCCAGGGCCGCCCACCGAGTCTGAGCCGCGCTGTAATCATTGGGCTCCCACACATTCAGGACACAGCGACGCACCTCCGGCAGCAGCACAACCCCAGTGACCTGTCCCATAATCGTATGGACCCGGCGCCAGTAGTCCGCCACCTCGCGGCACTCCCACAGGATATGAAGAAAGGTGGCGCTGAGCCCACAACCCCGCTTACAGAGCCCGTCGTCGGAAAATCCCATCGAGACCAAGCGAGGACCCGTCACATACACCCGGTGAAGAATCTTGAGCTGTACCAACCGGAGACGGGCCGGAATGGCGACCTCCTTGGGGGACGACAGTGCAGACTGCCAGTCCTCGTCGTCCAATTCCACCCCATCCCCCATCCAAGCCTCCCGGAGGCGCACAAAGAGGTCAGCCCGATGATTAATCAGTTTTTTATAAGTTAAAGAAATGGTACTGTCAGGGACATGTCCGTCAAGTATGCGGTCCTCGAGGGGCGAGGAAACCGGGATCTTGGTCCCCTCCCCAAAGACCGAGAGCAGGGCGTGTCGAACCTGGGCATAGCGGAAGAACTCCCTGTCCGTAAGCTCGTATTCGGCCTGGAGCGCCGCGAAAGTCTTAACCGTGCCCTTATGCCACAGGTCTCCCACTTTGCTGATACCAATCGTATCCCACTGGTCAAACCCCTTCGTAGTCCAGAGGCTGCCCAGGCGGTCGGAGGCAAACAAAGGAGTAGCACATGTTAGTCGCTCACTCCAGCCCGTGGCCGCAGTGGCAGCCCTCCAGGTCCGCACCGCAATCTTAGTAGGACCCGTAAGGGTCCGGCCAGCCGAGCGGGAGTAAAGTGCCCTGTTATAGTTCCCGCCGGGAAGCAGGAACTTGTCCATCTCATACGCCGGATTCAAGCCAGGCGCATACGTGGCATGGTTAATGGCCGATAGCTGCGAGGCCCAATAGTACCTGCGAATGTCAGGAAGCGCGATGCCCCCGTCGTACCAGGGGAGAGTAAGCTTAGCAAGAGCAATACGCACCCGCCCGTCCCACACCAGTCTCCTCTGCAGGCTCTCCACCTCCCGAAAGTAGGCCACCGGGATAACGTCGAAGGAGTTCTGGAGTGCATAGAGGAACCTGGGAAGGGACATCATTTTGAACAGCGCGGCCCGACCCAGCGGGGACAGGGGCAGCCTGCACCACCGGGCCGTGTCCTCCCGCAATCGCCGGAGTGGACGCAGGAGATTCTGCTCATAGCGGGCCACCGGGTCCAGCGAAACGTATATCCCCAGGTACTTAAAGCCGCTCAGAGATATTTGGATCGGAAGCCGAGGCGGCAGGAGAGGAGGACCACCAGAGATGGGATAGACGCAGGATTTAGACCAATTGATCGTGAGACCCGAATTGTTCCCAAATGAAGTCAGAACGTCAAAGAGGACGTTGAGCGACTGCCGCGGTGAGGTGAGATACAGGAGAATATCGTCCGCATACAGCGAGACCCGATCTTCGAAGCCCGGGGCCCACCGGATCCCCCTAAGCGAGGGCTCCCAGCGGAGCCAAGCAGCGAGTGGCTCCAGGGCGAGAGCAAAGAGCAAAGGGGACAACGGGCACCCCTGCCTCGTGCCCCTGCCGAGGGCGAAGGGCCGCGAGACGCGCCCATTCACCACCACCTGAGCCATGGGTCCCGTGTAAAGAAGCTTCACCCAGCCAATAAATCCCTCCCCAAAGCCAAATTTAGCCAAGACAGCCCAGAGGAATGGCCACTCGATGGTGTCAAAAGCCATCGTGGCATCCAAAGAAACCAGCACGGCCGGTTCGGAGAGGAGCTCCGCCCTGGCCAGGGCGCCGTGAAGACGCCGCAAGTTAAGAGCAGTGTTGCGGTGCGGGATGAAGCCGCATTGGTCCGGATGAATAAGATCGCACACGACGCTCAACAAACGATTGGCAAGGACTTTCGCCAGGATTTTAGGCTCTGCATTTAGCAGTGAAATAGGCCGGTAGGAAGTACAGCGGTCTCGCGGCTTGCCCTCCTTGGGGATCACGACTATCGTGGCCAAACGCTGGTCAGCCGGAAGGGAACCCGCCGCGAGAGACTCACGGAACATGCGACTGAGGAAGGGCGCAAGCTTATCAGGGCGCAATTTATATAGCTCAATGGGCAGCCCGTTGGGACCCATAGCCTTGCCCGAGCGAAGGGAGCGGATCGCGGTCGCTATTTCATCCGCCGACAAGGGGGCGTCCAGCCGCTCACGGTCCTCAACGGACAGGCCGGGCAAGGCAATATCCCTCAGTAGAAGGCGAGAGTCGTCCTCATCTCTGTCAGTCACTGGGGAGTACACAGCCCGGAGGTGGTCGGCGAAACATTCCACAATCTCATCCGGCTCAGTCACACACACACCTTCCGCAGCACGCAACTCCGGGACCACACGATTCACTCTCTCCTTTTTGTCCAGCCACGCAATCAACTTTCCCGCCTTGTCCCCGGCGTCGTACAGTCTACCCTGCTGCTCCCTATACATAGTTTTGGCCGCGTCAGTGACCAGGGACCTATATTCAAACTGTTTCAGGCTGAGGGCATGGAGCCCGTCCGGAGTGACATTCGCCTCCAAGGCCGACTCCAGCCCCGAGATGTCAGTCTCCAGCCTCACCACTGCCTCACTCTTGACCTTCTTAGCCACCACTATCTGGGAGAGGGCGTGTCCGCGGATCACGGTTTTAAAGGCTTCCCACAGGGACATTGCAGACGACACCGACCCCTCGTTATCAAGGAAGTATTGGTCCATAGCCTTAACCAGGCTGTCGCGAGTCGTAGGGTCTCGCAGGTACCACGGGTTAATGGGAGCGATCCGCCCTGCAGACCGCGACCCGGTGTCAAAAAGAAGCCACAGCGGAGAATGGTCGGAGATACCCCGCGCCAGGTGCCTGACCTCTCTAATCCGACCAGTCTGCGCCGCGGGCATAAGGAAGTAGTCTAACCTAGAGAGACTCCCATGCGCCCCCGAGTGAAAGGTGAACTGACATTGGGTCGGATGCATTAATCTCCAGCTATCCACCAGGCCGAAGGTCTCCAACATCCCACCCAGCCATGCCTGGGCAGCGGGGAGGGTCCTTGGTGGGTGACGATCCAGTTCACCCGAAACCACAGAATTAAAGTCCCCGCCCATGAGCAGGAGGCTGTCCGGAAGGTCAAGCAGCATTCGACCCAAGTCAGTGAAGGTGGAGTTCTGGAGGCCCGGGGGGACGTAGACTGAAACCAGGGTAAGGGGCTGCCCCTCCCACCTCCCAATCAAACACACATAGCGCCCTCTGTCATCAGAGACTATCTTAGTGATCTCCACCGGAAGGGAGGTTCGCAGGAGAATGCCCACCCCCCTGGAACCAGTTGTGAAACCAGAATGGGCTACGAGGCGATATCCCCCCCTGTTCATTGCATGACAAACATTACCAACCAGATGCGTCTCCTGGAGAAACACCACATCAGGAGTCAAACGACGCAAATATTGCAGCACTACACCCCGCTTGATACGGTCCCCCAACCCATTGACGTTCCATGACATAAGCTTCAACCCGTCCCCCCCCATCCCCTCCAATAGATCAAGGGTCCCCCAGCCTGCAGCACAGTTCCCAGATGTGAACAAAAATCAATACCTCGCCCTGTAAACAAAAAACACACAACAAAACAACCCCTCCTCCCCCCCAACCCCACCCCAAGTCCAACTCCCCCCACCCTGCACCCCTGCGGGCCAAAAAACCCCCCCAACTTGCAGTGTGCCTGTCGCCCCACTAACCCCATTCTACGAAAAGACCCCGGAGGAGGAAAGGGACCCGTCCCCGCCTGCCCCCCTCACAGGTCCTGGTGAAACACAATATACAAAAGAAGTAAGACCAAACTGAACAGTGCAAAACGTCAAAATCAAGGACCAAAAGTCATTCTAAAGGGGACCCGTCACCTGCGGTGCCCGCAGAGGGTCCGGGACGGCCACCTCCGTCCGGCAGCGAGTCCAGCCAGTCACTTGCGGCCACAGGAGAGTCAAAAAAGGCTGTCCGATCCCCATGTTCCACTCGGAGTTTTGCAGGGTAGAGCATCGAATACTTTAGGCCCAGCTCGCGGAGACGACGCTTCACCCCTTGGAATCCCATCCGCTGTTTCTGGACCAGTTGCGTGAAGTCCGGGTAAAAATTGATGGTCGAGTTCTCGTGACGAACCGGGCCGTGGGTCCGTGAGGCCTGCAGAATAGCGTCGCGGTCCCTGTAGTGGAATAGTTTGGCCACGATAGGCCTCGGGGGGGCCCCCGGCCGTGGCCGACCGCCCGGAACTCGATGGGCCCGCTCCACGGCAAAGAACTTACTGAGGCCAGCCGGGGACAACTGTTGCAGGATAAGTGCCTCGACCACGAGGTCAACCGGGCGGCCGTCGGAGGACTCCGGTACACCTATGACGCGGATGTTGTTGCGTCGGGCCCGTCCCTCGAAGTCCTCAAGCCGCCGGGCCATATGATCGTTGACCACCCTGATGTCTCCAAGCGCGGCCCGCAGATCCGACACCTCCGCACCGAGGGTGGAGGTCCGTGTATCGAGGGCCTGGACCCTCTCGTTAGTTTTGGAGAGGTCGGCCCGGATCAGGGTGACATCAATCGCGACGGTGTCGATCTTACGGGCCAGGGCCTCGTATTGCGTGGCGATGGTTTCCCTGATGCCAGCGATGGCGCCCATAATGTCCTGCAGGGAAAGTTCCGTAGAGACGTTCATGCCTCCCCCTGCAGCGTCCGGGGGGAGGCCAGCAGCGCCAGGGGACCCCCTGCCCTGGGTGTAGCGGTCCATGTTGTTGCTCTGGACCGCTCCCCCGCGGAGGGAGGCCTTGGTCTTGCGCCCCTCGGGACCCCCTTTGCCCCCCATATGAACACGGTCACTCAAGGGGACCTCCAATCCAGAGGTGCAAGGGCACCAGCAAGAAGACCTCAAAATGTCGGTATAGGGGGTCCGAGGCGATAGGCACTCTAGTGGCAGGTGGAGGAAAACCTCGTGCAGAGGCCCAGGAAGCACCTCGCCACCCCGAGCGCACCCGCCAGCTGGTCTCCTGAAGTCCAAAACCGAAACCGAAAGTGGTGGATCGGCAACTGGCACCGCGCTGAAGCCGCTGTTGTTCAATTGCAGCCCGGCCCCACGGGTCACCTTCACCCCGGTCACCTCCGTCGGGTGGGTCCCAAAAGTTCCGACGACGACAACTCAGGATTCCCAGGTCCGAGATGATTTTTGAAAAGAGATATGTGCTCAGCAGGTCTTCATCTCCCAGATTCCATAGACCACATCAGGATATTCTCAGGATAAATTCCGAGGAGCAGAAAGGGTCCGGGGAGCCCTGTGCTCACGCGACCATCTTGGATGCGCGCTAGGCTCCTCCCTATTATACCTTTCTAATGGCATGTACCACTCCTGAATGTTTCGAATTTTCGAAACTCCTAACTCTGATTGGAATAGGAAAGGGGAGATGATCATCACACCATGCTAAGTTTAATACTTTTCTTTAAGCTCATTGTTCTATGTTGCCTTCCTTTAATTTACTTTCTCATGCTTTATTTCCGACAAGTTAATCAATACAATGTATACAATTTTATTTAAAAATCCTTTCCGTTCTCAGGACATCCTGCTTGTTCCCAGGGCATGTTACTGTTTTTCTTTTGGATGACATTCACAGGCTTTGCATCGCGGCTCTTCGGTCGTTACAACTGCGCATGCTAATGGTCACGTGATGCGCAAGCTTCAGTGCCGCACCGAGGCCCAAATGCGAACTAATAGAGAGGTCAAAGTAAGAGAGTATTAAAATAAAAAATAAATGATTTCACTGTATACCACTTATCTCTACTCTATTCCCATTTACTTATATAAATCTTTCGCATTAGCATTTTAGTAAACTTACATGGTTTAGTTTCAGCAGAACATGCGCAATATCATGTGAGTTCCAAGCGGCCATTTTATGGGCAACCGCGCAGCTGCAAAGATTTCCCTCCAAGCGATAGTACGTCTTACTGCGTAGATGCAGTAGACGCATGTGCAATGCAGAATCCTGCGTTTAGCAACCATTTTAGAGACACACGGGTTACTTGTTAGTAATACACATAGGCAAGCTTCCCCTAGATTCAGTGTACAGATTTTCTGGTGCGTTATTAGTACTTACAAACACAATTATTACAGTATTACAAGTTATTTGAGAGGATTGCTTCCGAGCAAGTCTCTTTTATACGAGTCCTTGCTCCATCACCCGTGTTGTGGGACTATTAGCTTCGGAATCTCCCCTGCTGGGACAGACGGCTTTTCAAGAGGAAGGGGAAGAGGAGAAATATTTTGCGTATGGAAATGGACTATATGAAGGGGAGGTTGAGACCCCAAACATTGATCAGGACTGAGGGCCAAGGCATGCTAGTCTCCCTTCTGTGTGACAGGACATCACCCAGGGAAACCTGTACCACCTGATCTTGAGCCTCGAGCACCTGCATCTGCCTGCTTTCTAAGCCCAGTGTGCCCTATAAGGAAGAGGAGAGTGTTGGAGAAGAGCAAGGTTCAGTGGGAAGCCCTGTCAAATGAATGCCCGAATGAGAGATTCGAGGTGCACCAATCAGGATGTTCCCTGTGCAGACTTGAGTCGACGATCCTCGTATGCTAAAAGTGGGCTCCCATAAAGATAGCATTGTAAAAATTGCTGTACAAGGAGGGCGGAGTCCTGTGTGGAACCATTGCTATGACCCTGTGTGCCAGGAGTGACCACCGTTGAAAAAATTGCCTGACAGAGAAGGGCAGAAACCTGTGCAGCATTGTATCAGTGAACCTATATGCCAAGAGGGGATGCCGTGCTAAGGACTGCCATGTGGCAAAGGCCAAAGTCTTGTGTGGCAGCACTGTATGCCACAAGGAGCTGCCGGGAGTAACTGTGCCATGTGGACTGGGCAGGAGCCCGGAAACTGTGAGCAGCAGTGACCCATTGATCACCAGGAGCTACGAGGACTGCATCCAACCTGACCACTGGATTGAGTGAAGTGGAAGTATTGCTGCCTCAAAGGGATCAAGATCCAGAGCATCAGAAGCACTCCCCCCCCCCCTTCTTGAGGAGCGTGGACACTTACTTTGAAGGAGGAGCACAGAAACACCTGTGACCCCTGCTGGGGCAGGATCGCAAACCTCATAGGAGAGCCTGCATCTGCTGAGTACTGCAAGGATGCTCGTGTGCAGCTGACTCACCTGAGCAGGACTGCAGCTGTTGAGAGTGCCGCGGCTGGGGTACTCTCCAAGATGCTGCATGCTTCCTCTCTGCCGGAGCAGGAAAGACTTGCCTACCAGGCTCTGGGGGACTTGCTGCCAAGAGCAGAGTGGCTCTAAGACACTTTTGATGTAATTGAAATGTCAGAGTGGACTCTTGAGTTAAAAGCCTTCTTAATCTGTGTCACTGGAGTAAGGCCTACATGTGCATTCACTTTTTAAAGTTTGATGTGAATGGTAAATAACACTGATTGCATTGCTTAGAATGGGTGGGACAGAGACTTGTCAATGAAACACCAGAGCCCTGACCTCAAGGGGGAAATGTGTTATTGTCTGTGAATGCCATACTTTCCCTTTGAATGAGTAGTGTTAGAAATAAAATACTTTGTTTTGTTATAAAAATAAGTATTGGTCTGGGCATTGATTTATTGCTGCTGCGTGCTGTTTGAGTTATGAGCTGTCTTCACTAACCTGTTTCAACACCGATGATCCTCCCACCCCCCAACGGAGTCTTAGACCGCTCTTTCACGTCTACCACTGTGACTCAAGTGTAGAAGAAGCACTTTGCCCAGTTGTTCATGATCCACTCTTAGGTTTGGGGCCCGGGACATCAGGTGTGAAAGGCCTCAACCACCACGGTTGGGCCCAGTAGCCCCTGCGTGCCCCATGGAACTCTGAGAGGGTTTCTGACAGGGACACACACTGTGTCTGTCGGGGTATATCTGCCCTAAGGAGATCCTAGAGTCCACAGCACTCTCTTCCTGGGTTCCTAACATAGTTCCTTCCCCAGAGTCAACTATACCCTCTTCCCTTTTACCCACTGTCTGTAATGAAATTAGTAAGGACCTCGCTGTCCCTACTCTTGTGATCCCTCTTTCCCTGCATAAATCCTTCATCTGATCTATGGCTATGGTGCTGAGATCTATTACCAATCCTGTATTTTCCATTGTCTATGTTTGCTGACTTTGTGCATACAAGCTGGACTTTTTGTACTACTGGTGTAAATTGGAAATGGACAATACCACACCTGTATCCAAGGCTTCTAAACGTTAGGTGCCTCCCTGCTTGCCGCTAGTTGTCAGAACCCAGTTCAGAGGGCCAAGGGGCGAGCAGGAGCAACTGGGCTTTTGCCCATATGCCCCGGGACCTGGCAACTGGGCAAGTACTCCTTCAGCTTTTGACTCACTGGTAGTGTGGGTCAACCAGTTCAAAACTTCTCTGGGGGCAGGTAGACATAGGGGATACAGATACTTCACCCGCCAGTAGTGATACAGGCATCACCAAAAACAGGCCCAGAAACATTATCCATAAGGAACAACCCTTAACGGAAACAATCCGAACCACAAAGATTCCATCAACCTCCTCTTCAACTTCAACATCTGCGGTTCCTTTTTTAGGAACAAGCCATCCAGACAACGTAGACCCAGGAGGGGCAAGAAAGGGAACACCCTCCGAACTCCCCACGGACAAGAAGATTACAAGGAGCCAGCGATAATTGATCCTGACAACTTGGTTATCAACATCTCTTCAACTTTCTTGAACAGTCAAGAAATCAAATTGCTTCAAAAAGGGTCTTCTTTTGTTCCAACATACTCCTCTAATCATCTGGAGGCAGAAGTGAGCTTTCATAGATTGATGCGCACCTTAAGATTAAGGCATTTTTTTGAGAATGTATTGACCGAACCGTCTGTGCAACCAGATAACACCCTAGCTGGTTTGAAATCCAAAAGTTCTTACATGGCCCCAGTGAGCCACAAAGTTTTAGATACCTATGAAACCTTGGTCAAACAGGATCTACAACATATTTTTAGACATCACAAAGTCAAACAATCGAACATGACACCTAAAGACAAAGCTTTATTGAGACATTTGGCCGACAATCCTAACATCATATTTCTCAATGCGGATAAAGGGGGAGCGCTTGTCATAATGGACTCTGCACATTACAATCGTAAATTAGAGGAACACGTACAAGATACCACGACTTATTCCATACTCGAACACAACCCCACTTCTCAAATTCAGTTGATACTTCGGAACATCGTGGATAAAGCAGGCCGTGACGGTACTATTGGTGAGCAAGAACGCACATTTTTCATTCAAGACTTTCCGATATGTCCTACCTTGAGAATGTTACCTAAGATTCACAAAAATCTTGTTGATCCACCCATGAGACCGATTGTTTCCAACCGGGGTTCCCACCTCGAACCAGTGGGCAAATACCTTGATAAACGCTTTCAACCATTGGTACAACAAATGTCTACATATATCAGAGACACCACCGACTTTTTGAACATACTCCAAAACTTCAACACAGAGTGGGGAGAAGACATGTACCTTTGCACCATTGACGTCACTGCCCTCTATACTTCCATTCCACACAATCTTGGGATAGAAGCCATCGAATTCTTTTTACTACAATCACAACTGCAACAGGATTTTAAAATCTTTCTATTGGAACTTCTTCATTTCACCCTATACCACAGTTACTTTTGTCATAACAATCAATTTTTTCTACAACTCAACGGCACTTCCATGGGAAATTGTGCAGCTCCTAGCTACGCGAATTTGTTCATGCATAAGTTTGAATTAGATAACATCATTAACATCGATCCATGGAAATCACATTCATTATTATTTCTCCGTTACATTGATGACATTTTTTTGATTTGGAGCGGTTCAAAACACTTATTAATAAACGCCATTGATCAACTCAACAACGTTGATGAAAGATTAAAATTCACGTACAACATTCACAAGTCTCAAATCAATTATTTGGATGTGTTGGTGTACATCAAGGACAATCGCATAGAAACCAACTTATACAGAAAGGACACTGGCAGGAACAATCTCTTACACTTTACCAGTTTTCATCAACCAGCACTTAAGAGTCATTTACCATATTCCCAACTTCTCAGGATCAAGAGAATCATTTCAGAATCTACACAATTCACACAGCACGTTTCGATCATGGAACGTCGTTTTCTCGACCATGGATACCCTCAAGAAATTCTCACCACAGCCATCAATCGAGCATCAACTAAACCCAGATCTCAATTATTGGACAAAACATCATCCAGAGCAGTTATTGTCTCTAAATTTTCCACTGAAAGTTTTAATCTCAAGAAAGTTATCTTGAAACATTGGCCCATGTTGCAGGTGGAACCTGACTTCAAGAACATTTTTTCGGCCAGACCTTTGTTTGCTTATGAGAGAAGCAAAAACTTAATGGAGCTACTCAAACCGCCAACATTTTTTGATCCAGCTTTGACACACAAAGGCACTGTGCCTTGCCATAACTGTGGTAATTGCAACAACATCATCAAGGGGAACTGTACCCAGCATCCTACACCTGGGTTTAACATCAAGTTATATGTTACAGCCACTTGTGACTCTAAGAACCTTGTATACATGCTCAAGTGCCCTTGTGGTCTGGTATACATAGGTAAAACTGAAAGAAAGATTAAAACCCGATTGAACGAACACAAGAGCAATATCCGCAATAAAAACATCAAATCCACAGTGGCAGCGCATTTCAACGATCACAATCACAATATCAGCCAATTAAGATTCTTGGTATGTGAAATAGTATCCATCAAAGAAGGCAGAGACAATCGCAAATTATTACTCCAAAGAGAGACCGCTTGGATTTATAAAATGAATTCACTAGCACCTCACGGACTCAATGACCGCGTTGAATTCAGTTGTTTCATGTAAACAACCTTTGTTCTTTGTACTATGTTCTGGTTTCACTCACATTTCAGTGTCTTGCCAATAACTCTTTACTTTAGACCTCTCTTTAGCTTTGAGCGTCTCCTTTTTACTATTTTTGGTTTCTAAGAATGTTTTTTGCAACTCGTTTTATTTTCTTTGATTTGATCAACATATTATTCACCACCCCCTTACCTATAAGTGTTTGTCTTTTTCTGTGCTATTCTCACTATTCCTATGTTTCTCCCGTTTGGAATTTAGCTGCTATATTTTTGTTTTACACCTTTTTGATCCGCATACATTTTCCATTTTGCATTGCAACATTCCTACATTTCCTTATTGTTTATAATCGTGTCTTGGCCGCCATGTAGAGTTTCTTGGAACATTTATCCTCGTTTACATTGAATCACACATTTGGCTGTTTTTTCTTTTTCATCTTCTTGTAACTTTGTTGTCACCTTTTTTATTAACAATCATTTAGCTCTTTCAATATGGCCGTCACAGTAATGGTTCAAGCATACTCCTCTTTTCACTGTTTATAACCACAGGAGTTAATGGGCGCCATGCAAATTTTTTTTGAACTTTTATCCTTGTTTACATTGAATCTGACATTTGGTTGTTCTTTGTATTTTCTCGTAACTTTGTTGTCACTTCTTTCATTAACACACATTTACCTCTTTCAATATGCCCGCCACAGTGATGGCTTTTAGCACACTCCCCTTTTCACTGTTTATAACCACAGGAATTAATGGCCGCCACGCGAATTTTCACTCACTAACGGGAGCACACCGAACGCTCTCCTCAGTCTTATCGAGGTATGCATTTTTTTTCTTTCCTTGCAGTTCCGTTCTCACATTCTAATCCATATTGTGTTTAGTCACTGGGTTATGGGTGCTATACCTTCCGTACACGTTCTTTAATCACCGCGTTATCTATTCACATTGTCATTAGCCGACACACAATATGTTTTTATCATTCGGCAACACATTGGTGTTTTCCAATACGGGCATTCGGTCCCTTTCGCTATCTTTTGACCTAACGGGCAACAATTTATTTTCCCTTGCTTTCTTCTCCAAATAACACACGATCGCAGTTTTCAGTCATTTGACACCTTATGACCAACATCAATCTTATTCAATTGGTCGCTTCTACTTACTCCTATTTTTCACATTTTTTCAGGATTCCTCCTGATGAAGGGTAATGTTATACCCGAAATGCATTGGGGTTTATTCTTCAGTTGCTCCAAATAATTCGAATTCTTGAAACTCTTGCACTACTGAGAATCTCATGATTACAATGAAGTTTATCTCTTGGTGAATCATCATCAATAAATTAGTTATTTTCAACTTCTTGGAAACTTTTGGTTTATATTGGATTTGCGACATTGTCACCCACTAGTGGCTGTGCTATAGGAGGGACACCACTCATTGTTGAGTGGTGCAACTGGCGCTTAGATATAGGGGATGAACACAGGCTTACAACTCAAAATATGTTCGATAGCAACAGTAACTGATTGTCCGGTGAAATACTTGCTTTCAAGAACATGCATTTATAATGCAATAGGTCTCGCATTTTAGAAACTTTGACCTATTGGTATTGTAAATGAAAATGCCTTTTATTATTGCAGGTGTTTTTTAAACACATTAATAAATGGCATTGTCATTTACAATGCAAATTGGTCAAAATCTAGCAATTGCGAGACCTATTGCATTGGAAATGCTTGTTTAAACATTTTTGCTAAGGCTGCTGTTGGGTCCCAGCCAGGCCTGTATTTGAGTAGGACTCAGAATGCAGGCGGTCAGTATTAGAGGTGAAGGAAGGGGGAGCACAAAAGCAAGCATGCTAAAAGACAGAAAACCCACCACCTCCTCCCCATAAACATAAACACTAAAACCTTAAGATAGATGTTCTGGAGACGAGTCTCTAAGAAGTCGCTATTTTTGATGTTATATTTGCTGGATTTTTACCGAGATCCCATTTGTTACGTTTTCTCAAATGTTCAATTTATCTCTGGCAGCAGGGCATTAGTTAGCTGGTCATGTGGCTGGGACAAGCACAATTATATAATTTAGATGGTGCTGAGGAATTTTCAGGTTTGATTTGGAACCTCAACAATACAAGCAAGAGGGGGGGGGGAGAATGATTAACAAGAGGATCGGGACTTCCATTGTCGGTTTTACCTCCTCCTGCCTCCACCCCAGCAACCAGGTGCTCCCCAAGGTATGCACCAAAACGGGGTGCGCACCCTGCCAGCTTCTGCGGGGAGATCTCACTGGGTCCCTACGACTGAATTAGACATAACACCGCACACATGCAAAGCAACTGCAGGGCAAGGCAGCTTACGGTCATAGTGAGGACAATGTTGCAGCATGTATGGTGCCCTCTAGGATCTTGTGGACCGCTGTGAGAGAATGAATAATGCCCCAGAGCCGCTCCAGCCTTTTTGGTCGATGTAGAGCAGGGCTTTCTTCTGCGCTACAAAAGGCGGTGGTGATGAACGGAGCATCAGAACCAATCAAACACTCACACCCAGTCAACAGATCTGGGTTTGATCCATCACCGTTCTTTAGCCCACTCTGCCACCCCAGTTCAGACATGGCCATATGCAAATCAGTCTGACCCTGTGCCTCATGGGAACAGCCCAGCCCGAACTGCCAAGCCATAAGTTGGCAGGGTATGCTCAGACGTGAGTCCCTTGCTCACTTTGCTACTGGTTTCAAGCAAGCCTGGCTGAAGACGGCTGAAATGCCAGAAACCGGTCCTAGGAAGCTTGTTTCCGGTCCAGGGAAGGCATGGCTTGGCAGTTCGCGCTGGACTGTTCCCATGAGGCACAGGGTCAGGCTGATTTGCATATGGCCATGTCTGAACTGGGGTGGCAGAGTGGGCTAAAGAACGGTGATGGATCAAACCCAGATCTGTTGACTTGGTGTGAGTGTTTGATTGGTTCTGATGCTCCGTCCATCACCACCCCCTTTTGTACCGCTTTCTTCTGCGCTACAGCGCTGGGTCGCACACTGGGGGGCTTGTTATAGAAATTGGCTCAAGGCGCGGCTTGTGGACTCCGTCACACCACTAGGGAGCATGAATCATATACGTGATGAGCCGATCTCTTTGGCTCATCAGAAATATTCTTCACCGCTGGAGGGCAGTGCAGCACAGTAGAGACCGCTCAGGTCCGGTTTCGAATTAAATGGCCACTCCCTCCTGACTCTGAGGCTTGGAGATGAACTCCAGTGTGTCGAGGCACATAACCACACCAATCCTCCAGCCTTTCAGAGTGCTGAACATGTGCTAGGCGGTCAGAAATGCAGCACTCAGTACTCGCTCACTCTGGGACAAAGGGGCCGCCCACAGCACTCCCCACGTGCTGAGTGGAAGGACGCAGGGCACGTCCTAGAGTGGAGGGCAATCCACCTCCTCCTGGCTGTCGTAAAAAGAACGAGACACTGTAGCTGCAGTCGGCGTATTTTTTGTAGCCTAGTGGCAGGAATAGTAAGCATCCTGTGACTCAAGACATATCCCTTAATCTCACAGCTGCTCATGTAAAGCGTTGTCACACCGGCGGGTCAAGTTTACACTATATAAAATGGCAAAAAAAAAGCAGTGTTGGTGGAGCGCTGCTAACCTGGGCCATTACATTCCAATAGAAGACACCTAGCTGCTCCAATTCAGCGATGCTCAGAGACTGGTTGGACTGCAGCCATGATTGCAGCTCTGTGTATGTAATTGAAAACAAGCCCAATTCCCTTTTTTTTTTTAAAAAAAAGCCCCCAAAAAAGCAAACCCTACCAGAAAGTAGCCCAATTGCCGTGGACACCGAAAAGTTTAGAAAAGCTAAATAAATACAATAAACAGAGCGGGAGAGCGAGAGGCACAGTGCCTAAGGCAGCACCAACACAATTGGTGCAGTAAAAGGAGATGAGTGGGATGCTACATTTCCATGTACGCAGCAATGGCTGCGAAGCTGAACACAGGGAAACAGTAACAGACCAAGAAAAAAAATAGTCCCCCTAAGACCACATAAAGCGGAATGATAGAGTAGTTAGTCCCTGCTGCCTGGGAGGAACTGAAGAGAAAAAGGAGGGACAAAGAGGCAAGACTGACCACTAGCAAGCAAGGATTTTTAAAGGACACCTAAACAAACAAATCGAAAGCAGGGGGATGTATTTAAGCACACAAGAGAAGTTACAACAGGTCTTGAATGCTCGACCTAAAAAAGGAGTAGTTATATACAAACAATACACAGTCAAATACAGCATTCACAAACAATACACACAGCCCCTTGAGGTCAGGGCTTTAGTGTCTTAATAGGCAGTGCCTGAGTCCCACTGCACTCTCGATAGCGGTAGTGGTTATTCCCATACACAGGTGACATTCAGTTTAATCCCCACTAGCAGTCCGACTCTCAGGGGTCCCACTCTAACTCGAATTAAAGTCAAAAGTCTGACAGTGTCGAAGCGCTATATGGCAGGGAAGTTTCTGTGGGCCTGATGGGTACATTAGTAATCTTCACAGTGGTTCCACATGGTTTACATGATCGCCAACTTTACACTGCACATGGGCTATCGCCGGATCAACACAACAGTAATTTTCCTTTACTTTCCTTTGCCCTGCCCTTCCTGCAGAAAGCAGCCTGTCACAGCAGGAGCTTCTCCAAATCTGATAACCCCCAACACAGGCTATGGGAGTAACTAGAGGTTCACACCTGGATGTCAGCCACAGTGATATGTGTATCAAAAGGTTACCCCAGGGTCTCAGCCATACTCTTTATTATACGCCTTTCGGAGATGTGCCCTGGCTCCTTTCCAGTGACCGCTCCCTGAATCAAAGATCATTCGTTGATGTATACTGAAGAGCCTGGCTCTCCCCTCCTCCAGTGTGTTCTACCCAGCTCACAGGAATGCACCATTCCACAGTTCTGGCTGGAGCGAATTCCTGTACCTCCGTATACTCCTCCAGTCAGCCCGAGTCTCGCAAAATGAAACCCAGATTCTTTGATGTATTGTACCTTTCACAGGCACACATACACCCAGATCATGCATATAACACAGACGCACTGTACGGCACTTTATACTAACCTAATGTAGGCCAATGGTAAGTTAAACTCATAGCAGCGGAACATTACATGAGTGAGTCTGTAGGCCTCAATCAAGGGACACAATTAAAAAGGCTTTCTCACTTCTATTGATCCCTACACAATATATTGCCACTACAAAGCTTGTGCTGCTTACCTCCTGGCAAAGGCAGTAGCCTTTCACCATTTTGAGGATAATTTGGGCGCCCCTCTCAGTCCAACAAGACCGCAATCCAATAGACAGGCCTTTGTTATGGCTCACACACATGATCAGTGCTCGCCCATGACAACAAAAATCTGCACCCAGGATCAAGACATCATTGGAGTTGATGCCAAACAGGGCAGGAACACAAGTCAATCGCCATGCAAGGGACTTTAACGTCCCAACAGTGGTCGTCAGTGTCTCTGCTGCACTGAAATGTCCTAGAACTGTTCTCTAACTACAGCTCACTGACGACCACCCTCACTGGAAAAAGTAAAAGGACTAACTTTCCCAGGTGGGTCTGCTCCGGCTGGAGCACAGAGATTAGATTATGTTAATATTTTGAAAATGTTTTTGCAATATGTTGTTGTAAAGCATTCTGATCCCTGTGGTTATTGTTCACAAATAAACTAACAAATGAACACGTAAAGTATGATACCAGAGATCCAATCTGCAGTCGATCAACTGATTGTGGGTCAGTATTTCGGATGAAATATATTGCATCATGATAATATTGAATCAACGACATTGCAAGGTATGTATATAATTAATGTACTTAACTCCACCTTTACTTACCTCTGAGGGTGAGTATACGTGGAGGTAATAATAGTTTCTATATACTTATCTTGTGATGTGGTGGTAGTGGGTGGAGTAGATGAGATATTATTATAGGTCAGTATTGACGATCTGGATATAGTGAGATACAACTTACCAACATGTTCTTTAAGTGACTACAGTGAAAACAGAGCAATCCTCCTCCATGTTTGTCTTATTACTTCAAGATTAATTTCAGTGACAGCAATAAACACAAAGAAATAGCAATTATTTTTTGTAAAAAAAAATATATTTTTGCATTTAAATTGCAAATCTTGCATTTCTTTCCAGGGATTTGTTGTGGCTGTGCTCTACTGTTTTCTTAATGGCGAGGTAAGTCACCTACAAATATGTACAATTGAAATCTGTGACTATCTATGGTTTACATTTAAGATCACTAAAAGGTTAACCTTAGGTGGGAACTGTATAACATGTTTAAAATATATAGATTGATGTTTATCACAGTTTATATTTGTTGAAAGACTCGATCCAGACTCACTGGATTTAGGCATCAAATGCAATGTGTTGGGTGGAAATAATTTATTCTCAAAAGCAATATTAGTACTTTTCCCTTCAATCATTTTACCATATAGTTGTATGCCCTTTTCACTGACAGTTACATGTAGCAATAGGGTGGCCCATGGCTGTCGACTTTCCCAATGTTGGTTACCATCTATTACCAGATCAAAACCGTACTCAGTCGAACAGCGTCTTTCTATCAGTTCCAAGGTCTGACTACGTCCTATTTTTCCAATACCTTGGAGGCTTTCTAATGGTTATAGGCCTACGTTTCCCTCCATTTGTTGGACTTTCCCTCATAAATTGACTCGACTCATACCAAATTTCAATTACCAATGCAAAACATGCATAAATCTGCAAGTTTCACAATGCTTCACAATTGTGCACTGTGGGGAATTGGGTTATGCAGTGGAATACTAGCTCGAGCAGAAAATGTTTTGCCAGAGAAACCTTTTGATATTGCAGGTGCCATTGAGATATTCTGAATTTTACTTGTGGCATATGTGTGTGCTTTTTTTTGTACCTCCACAGTGACAATCACAAGGCTTTAGTCTGTATGTAATGTTCCCAGAATCCGATGAGCTTTATATGAATGATAGCTCCTGTCACATATTGTTGTGTCACTGTTGTAAAGTGGCCTTGTTGGATGGTCAGCCCCCCCACAAACACACACACTATTGTGTGCTGCTAGATTCTGTGGTAATTGATTTGAAAGTGTGCTAGGTCCTATCAACCAGCCCCAGCACCAGTGCTCTTTCCCTCAAACTGTAAGTGTGAATTGGTACACCCAGTTGGCAAGTACTTGGCAAGTAAAACCAAAAGTCTGCATGTCTGCCATGTCAGCCCTGCATGAGCAGCTTGTCTGCTCGCGTTCGGACCTGCACACACCATGTGCTACAGGGTCACTTCACTGCATTAATATATGTCAGTCACCTCTAAGGTAGGCCTCCTATAGCCCTGGAAGAAGGGTGCATTATATTTTAGGCTCCCTGTTTTCCGTTTTTACTGATTTTTACAGATAAATGCAGACAGAAAACATTCATTTTCTTGTCAGTATTTGTTTTTAAATGTGGATAAAAACGGAAATTGGGTGCTTTTTGAGTCATTCTAAATACTGCCATGACTGCCAGGCCAATAGATGTGTGGATTGATAGATAAGGGGGTTAAAAAAGAAAGGTATTTTAGTAAAGAGGCTTTAACAGCAGTAGATATGCACAAGGTTGACACTGAACTTTGCCTATTTTCATATAAGTACACTTATTTATCTCCAGTAAGTGTTCACAGCACTAAACCCTGGCAGCACTGCTAGTCATGGATCCTTTTAACACCACAGATGGCTAAGAGAACCTCTGTACCTGAGTCCCCAGAGCCAGGTAGAGTCGATCTGCCTGGAGATCCGGGTCCAGGGCCAGCTACTTGCTTAAGTTCCAAAGTATTTTGCTCAACACGAACTGCAAGTACCTTTTTGCTAAGGTAGTCATTGAAAGACCACAAGCCTGATTGACAACTCCGTTTGACAGCTAAAGTGCACCTCTGCTCGCCGCCCCCCTGAACCAGGTAAAATTGTGCTAGCTGTTGTGAAGTGGTCTAGGGATTCATAAGACCTTAACCCTGAGTGGGTTCAATTAAACTCACCCTCTAAGTTACCGTTTGCATATATGTGTTTTTTCCCATTGCAACTTTAAATGTTTTTCATTGCAAAGTATTGATTTATTTAATGCTTTTAAATTGATAACTCCGGTTATTCTGTATGTATCAATTTTGTTTTGGTGTCTAAAAAATATATAAAAATCAGAGCTAATTTTATAAATTTGTGTTGTTTCTCTCTCGAGTCATATCAATTACTTATTGTCCATGTTGGTAATGTGAAATGCTTAACACATGTTCCTCTAAGTAGCCTGTCTGCTCGTTGCCACTCTATCAGGATCGAGAGAAGGTGTACTAGAGAGAGAGTCCATCTTTGTGTATTATGCTAGTAATACATGGTAAGGCACCCCTGCCATACCATATAATACTTTCACCTTGCAACAGCCACCTTTGATGGAAAGTGACGGGCCAGAAAGAATACCCCATGCTAGATTATAACATTTCTTTTCCAAAGGAAATACTAAGAAAACTGTCAATATACTGTTGTATTCCAGTAAAGTAAAGGTCTTTAAACTTTTTTGCTCTGAGCCCCACGAAGCAAAATGGTTTGAAGTCGGGTTCCCCTCCAAAATCTTCAGGAAGGATTGGGCGAGTTGGGGGGATGGGCTGAGCACAGGGGGCACTGCCACTGACAGTGTAGGACTATAAATGCACAAGCCACTATTACCCACTGCGCCAACCAGGATTCAATGCCGAGACTCTCTGGTCACACACAGGCACTTGCACTGATCGCATTAGCTAACCGAGGCTTCATCGTGTAAAAGGGGAAATTTCCCACTGAATAGTATAACTTGCATTTATTTTTCATTTCAGGTGTGTGCAAGTTTTTTATATGCAGTTATTTGAAGGTGATAAAATAATACTATTGTTATGTAATATATTGTTATTTTCAGCTACGTTTCACCCTGCCACACCACTCATCAAACCTGCCCCAGGTCACTAATGATTACAGTTCCACACATTTCTATGCACTTCAACCTCTCCATATAAATGAAGTCAGCCTGGAAAAGCGCCAGATAAACAAAGTTGATCTTCCAGGTCATCTTCATTTACAAATCCTTGCAGACACATTTGCGCCTCACTTGAAACGCCGCCATGTAACCCCCAGGGGGGCAAACCCCACAATTTGAAGATGTCTGCAGTAAAGTAAGCAAAACATACGCCCACAGTGCAGTTTAAAAACATGCAGTCATAAAACTTGTTATGGAATTTAAAGAGTCATTAGGTTGTCTGCAGCTAATTGACTTGATTACATTTTGAAACAAATATTTCTAGTTCTGTAAAAATATTTCTTTTCAGATACTTGGCTTGTTCTGAGCTGCAGGTCTGGCCAAAGCCCTGTAATTTTTGCTGAGGCCATTTTTAGGTCTCGGCTAGACAGCACTTGCTCTGTCTCTTTGAGACATGCTGTATCTACTCTGTGGGGCATCTACTCAGAGGCTTCCCATTTGCTGAGTGCATTGTCACTCTCCTAATCTTTCTCCTCATTTGACCATGGCATGCATTTGTCACGCCTCTTGCTGTATTTACCACTCCCAGAGAGCAGGGACTTAGTACAATATAAATACACTGGTTACCATTTTAGTATGTGTTTGAGGGACTACTTTCTTCTTTCTTGAAAAGCAATTGGCACTCTTGGTCCTGTTCTCATCTCCTCACGTTTTCTGTAAATTCCAAGACTGGGGGCAGATGTCAGAAAGTGCCTGTCTTGGCTTGTTCTGTTTTCTTTGCTTTCCTGTATGTTCCGTCTTCCTCTGCCCCATGACCGACATGCATTTGCAGTCTTGTGATTCTGCCCCTCATTGTTCACTTTATCATCCGGTTGTTTAATTTTATGAAGTACACAATGTTCTGAATTCAGCCCTTGCATAAAGAGGATTTCCCTTCCGTTCGCTGCTTTGTCCTAAATACACGTCCGGTGGAAACACTTTAATTGCATTTCCTGACAAGTCTTCTCATCTACTGCCACTCGGTGAGAAATGCATTTCCCCTTCGCATCAGTGGACGGATTCAATAAAACGTGTGAAAATCGCTTAGCCCCGGTTTTTATCTGATAACTTTTAATGTACTCCCCGAAGCAGCTTTACCTGAAAAATCCAAACGCAAGCAGAAGAAAACTTTTTGGGGTTTTGCTTTCAGCAGCGCCCTCAGAGAAACATTTAACGAAAATTCTAAATATACTTTCCCTGTAAGGCGGAGTTAGTTTAGTTGTTCACAAGGACAGAAGGCACAGAAACCACATGTCACATTTAGAACCCAGCTTTCCACGGAATGAGGAAGGTCTGTGGGGGGGGGGGGGGCGGACGGTATTCAAAGGAACCAGAGGCGCCCAGACACTCAATGCAGAAAGCAAGGGGTCAAGAGGAACAGAGAGTCACTCAAGAATGCCAACTAAAGCATTCCCTTAAAACATGCCTATCGCTAGTCCTGTAATGCACATTTTACATTTGCGGATCTGCTGAAAACTTTTGCTCAACTCGATATAGTAAAAGAAGCAGTCAACATTTCCTACGAATCTATGTTATATTTCTTGATTATAAATGAATGTACACTTACAATACAAAAGATACAAAACAATTTGTAGTCCATAAGGGTCCTTTCAAAAAATCATATTTAATTTGCACCATTGTTGATACTTAGAATGGGACAAAAGATGCTGCTCGAGCTTAGTCTCAGCTTTAACGATTGAAAAGCTGTATACAACTTCTCAACGTGTTATTATTTGAAGGAAATAGCTTCATATTGAGTTTTTCTGTATTTTTTTTTGCCTTGGTTGAGCAAATACCATTTCCGAGTTTGCCATCCCACAAAGCTGAAGAATGGAGCAAATTAATTTGTACGCTTCTGCAAAGATTCAGTGGTATGGATTTTATCCATAAACAACAGTCAAAAACAAAAGCAGCGCAGTTTGCACTATTTTTGCTTCTTTGAAATAAAAGAAAATGGAAAAACATATCGTCTAAAACTAAAAAAAAAATCAGTTACCTCTTCATTTGGCCTGGCTGGGTAAATACCACTTTCTACATGATCTATTTCACACGCAGTTTGACTGAATTGTGTAAATTAAATGTACTTGTTTTTTGTGCCAGTGGAAAGTTTCTGTAGTGAGGCTCTTTGTTTCATGAGACTCATGTGAAGGGGAAAATGTGAATTTAAGGGCGTGCTATCCTTCACTCTTTCTTTATTTATTATTTACACACAACAAAAATGTGAAATTAGTATGATATATGTGTTGGCCTTGCTTGTTGAACAATCAGTTTTCTCCCTTCCCTGATACTCACACACCAAATGGGAAATAAAATGAATTAGCTCTGTGTTTTTTTTTATCAGTGAAAGGTTTTTGTTTATTAGCTCCTGAGGCAGTGCGGTGCATACACCCTGTTCTTATCGAATTAGATTCCCCGTATGCGTTAACATATGTAGAGCTGTAAGTGGGCCAGGTCTTTTCAGTGCTCAGCACCGGCAGTTCTAAAGAGCAGGTGCTGAGACGGGTTCCTTTCGGGCTCTCCATTTTTAGGTCTCGACCTTGCTATCGCGTTAGCGCTCGCAAAGCGAGACTATTGTAAAAGGGCAATTCAAAGTGCTCCCAAAAAGCGGATTGCATTGCTAGCACGCGCACAATCACGCGCTTGGTGCCGCCATGCACTCCGTTTTTTGGGAGCACTTCAAAGGGATTGCTCCCCCGCCTGGAATGCGCTCCCCCGTCCCCAAGTGCGCGCGCGCCACGCTCCGCCGGGCTTGTCTTGTTTTTGTTGCTGTTTTCCGCCTGTCTTCCTTTTATTAGCCCGTCCTGCTTTTCATTTGCTTTATCTGTTATTGGCTGTGCATGGGGAAAAGAAGGGGAAATGGGTCACAGCAGCGGGTGGTTTCACAGTGTGAGTTTGAATTTTACTGACATAGTCTACCTCGAAAAACAATAAGTGCCATATCTGCTTCTCTCTGCCCGTCCCGCTTTTCATTTCCTGGATCTTTTATTGGCTGTTCATGAGGAAGGATGGGGGCAATTGGTCACGGCAGCGGGTGGTTTCACCATGTGAGCATGAATTTTTCTGACATAGTCTAACTTCAAAAACAAGAAGTGCCGTAGCAACTTCTCCCAAGCCCTCTCTCTCCGCATCATGTCATTATGTTTGGGGAAGGCGCCGGGCTTACAGCGACATTAACAGGGTGGCACCTTCTGTAGTATCATTCAGTTAAGGGTGCCTAATATGACATGATTAACTTAGCATGCCCCATTTACACCACAAGGCGCCAGACAGACGTAGATCACAAAAGATGAGAAAAGTGTTGCCACCATTCCAGTGCATGTGACCTCGCAGGCACTTCTGCCACCTCGACTCATCTGTGGATCTGTGGAGAGGCTTTTTCCACAGGCTTCCACTTACCCGATCTTAGGACAGGTATGATCACAGGCCGACAAAGAGACTAATTGCCGTCGTACACCGATTTGCAGTCGAGGGCCAACTGACAGACTTAAGTGGATGGCCGGAGCCCTCTTCCAGAGACAGACCTTTTGGCACCTCAGTGAGCAATAGAGCATACACGCACCTACCGGCGTACTCCTCATTACAGGTGCCTGCTTCCTTACTGCGACTTTGTTAGCACAATAAGCCGGACAAGCTACAGGAGCTCTACCGTTCGGTTGCCCCATGTCCTCTTCTCCCCCTGTCCTGAAGAGGCCGGAATGGATGGGCTGAAATGCGGTAACTTTCTGGATTGGACGAGTCCAAAAAAAACATAACTTACATATATAGAGAATACACACTGCTGTTGTATGAGGGGCTCGTTGCTTCCTTCTGTGTGGATCTACATTGGACTATCTCCTCTATGGACTGCACTCACTGTGCAGCTTTTGCAGTCATATTGAAAATGTGTCCTTTGGAAGAGAAATGAAGTACAGCCATGTGTTTTTGATATGTCATACTATAATCCTGTAAGATATGTGTAATAAAATGTTTTGTTTTGTGAATGTAGTTATTGTTTGTTCGCAGATAAAACACTTCCAGTGCTTTGAACTGGTAGTTGCTTGTGATTCCAGACTTATAAAGTAATGGTGGTCAGTATAGTGGCACAGAGTGATAGAGATTAGTTAAGGTTTTCTTCTAGTAGAGTCATCCCTTTGTTCGTTTCCACACATTTCCGTGTTTACATTTGCCATACTGCATGCCCAGGTTGTGGTGGGAGTAAGAGGTCAAACCCCCAGATTGTGGAACCATCCCACTGCAAGCAGTGCAGCCGTCCTGTCCTTCAATGCCCACACTGTTTGTACACCATGCCTTGTCCAAGGACACCTCTGTCCTCTATAAGAATATATTGTGGGCACATGCTCTGTTTCGAATGCTCTCCTGCAGTGGGATGCGGGTGGGACAGCTGCAGCTTGCCTTCCTGAGTGTGAGTGTACAAAGTGTCCCAAAGAGCTGAGTTCTAACGTTGCGGGATACGATGGTCTCCTTCGCTCTGGGGCAGGGAGACGTGGGGCCTGGAGTTGGGGCTCCGAGGGTAGCGGAGTACAGAGGTAAACTGCACTGGCTGATGAGGACTCACCAGAACAGCTTGTATGTATGTATGTATAGATTTTTATTAGGAATTGTTCGGAAATATATGGTTGTGAGAGTGTAAAGTTCTCTGTAGCTCAAAAACAGAATTAATGTTTGTTTGCTAAACACTGTCCAACAACTCCCTAGTACTAAATATTCTTGACACCTACTGGTGCCTCAACATCATCTTTTGGTTTGAAAGTGTAAATGTAAGTGCAATAGTTGCACTGTCTTGATGGCCCGTGGGACCAATATCGTTGTTTGCAATTACTTGTTTTTCTGCCAACTGGAAGGGCAGAGCTGTGCAGTGTTAAATGGTGGGATGTGTAAAGGCGCTGCCCTGCCTAAAAGGCTGCAGCGGGGACGCAGTGTCGATTGTGATACTAACAGCGGGTATCGTGATGCGCTTCTCCATAGCTGAAAAAAAGGCAAACACTTCTTAGATAAACAGATCCCGCTCTCTTCTAAGCCGTGTATTTATACTGAGCATTTGATGCTAAATAAAATTGTATTGGGGTTCTTTGAGTTTCACTTACGTGCAGGTAGATGTACAGTATTTTACAGTCCTTTACTGCAGAACGTTTCTT
This sequence comes from Triturus cristatus, assembly GCF_964204655.1. NCBI lineage: Eukaryota > Metazoa > Chordata > Amphibia > Caudata > Salamandridae > Triturus > Triturus cristatus. The sequence continues at coordinate 194,655,139 of NC_140584.1, read as the reverse complement.
TTCTTCTCTACCCTACAGTGGATGTTTGATGTCGGCTTGATTAACAGTAGTATTGCTCACAAATAAGTGAACAGCCCACATCGTGCCGCCATGCAATCCGCTTTTGTGAAGCGCTTCAGCCCACTGGCGCGTGCACTGGCGACAGGCGTGTGGTTACGCGCACAATGACGAGCAGAGGCGCCATATGGCTTTCCTCTCTCGTCATGGTGCGCGCACATCGCACACCACTCGCCAGCCAGCCTGCTTTCACTTTTGCGCCTCAATGCTCCTCCCCCTCCCCCACCACAGCGCAAAAGTGAAAGCAGGCTGGCTAGCGAAAAATACATGAGCTTGTAACAATGCTAGCTACACTACTACTTAACGTACTTCAACCCGCCTTTGTGACTAGGTAACAATTACAAAGGATCGTTTGGATACTAATCTAAATTGGAATCAAATCCGACCAAGTTTAGTCAGCACTGCAACTAACTCCTGGCATCTTTATTATGGACCCATGAACCTTTTCATACACACTTGCGTGAATTGGGAAGGTAGTATTCTGTCACTCAAGATTTATTTTATATTTGTTTCTAGTTTTATATAGCGCAAACTCGACCCGTAGGTATTAGAGCGCTTTACACGAGCACCAGTTACATTACTCAAGGACACATTCATGTTTTGGAAGGCACGGGGAGATTAAGTTATTTGCCCAGAATCACAGCACGTTTTTATTTTTTTGTTGCATATTTATATAGCGCGAAATCGACCCGTAGGTATTAGAGTGCTTTACATGAGCACCGGTTACGTTACACGAGGAACACATTCATCTTTTCGGTAGGCACCGGGATAATAAGTGATTTGCCCAGAATCACAGGATGTGAACGCGACCCCGAGGCTCGAACCTTGGTTTTCCAGCTCCAAAGTCGGCAATCTAGCCATCAGACCACATCCTCTCCCCATTTAAACCGAACTACACGATAACTGAACTCAAAGCTAGAAACAAGCATTTGCAATGCAATAGGCCTCGCAGTTACACGAGTAAAAGCTATTGGCATTGTAAATGACAATGCCAATAGACATTGTTATTTGCAATGTCAATAGCTCAAACTCGCGTAAATGCGAGACCTAATGTATTGCAAATGCTTGGTGCTCTCACCTTCAGGGTGAAAAAAAATCTTACCTCTGCTGCATATCACCCTTCACTGTCTTTGATATAACTTCAAAGAGACTCGTTCTTTCAGTCTCCTCATTTAAAAAATGAGGCATTTTCAATATTATACACAACGAAGCCATAGTTGTTGCTTATTTATCTTATGCAACTAACAACCATTGTCAAAGCCAATAGCCCTGACTTGTTGAAGGTGTAATGTTATGTTTTGTATTATATATCTGGATGCAATGACAGAAGCAGCAAAATACCAGGCGGGCGGCACATTATGCTCAGCACAAATTTTTATCTTGCATGTTTTTAAGCCACACCTTTAATTACATCGGCCACACTCCTTTGAGAGCTCCCCTCCCCAGTTTTTTCATTCTACTTAAAGCCCTGTACATATGGTTTTTAGGATGTGCTGCTCAACATACAAGATGCGTGATAGTGGAATTTGTGCATTTTGCCAAAGCAAAATTGTGCAAAAGTCCGATCATTATCAAAAGCTCAGTGAAGCATCCTGAAAAGAACTGACATTTATTTATTGGGGACTCACTCACCTTGGAGTAGACGTGTCGTTTAAGTTCCAGTTTTATATTTTTGCTAAAAAATACACAGTGACACCATGTCCTGTTGATGTTTACAAATAAGTGCCGGAGCTGAGCACCGGCAAACACCGGCACAAATTAAACACTTCATGATGCATTTTAAAATAACAGCAAAAATAATACTGCAGCACAATGCTAAAAATATGTAGTGTGGGTACAGATGGAACAGTACCTTGTGTGCCCCTTGGTACAAGCCATTTTGGGTACTGTAGCAGTGTAGCACAATAAAACCAAACAAGGCCAGTGCTCAGTTGCAATGGGACATACTTTAAAACTCCTGATTCAGCATGATGGTGAATTTGCATTCTGGGAGCATGTGGAGGACCTGTCTGGAATATGGTACGGATCTTAAACCCAACGGAGGGTATAATATCCCTGAGGTGTGGTTTCAAACAGGGTTACAAATGAGATGCCTGCCTGTCTTACAAATCTGGCTCCACTTCATCAGTAACAGATGCTTTTTTTTCTTTAAATATTCACCCTACTGCAAAAAAAAAAAACATAAATAAAAAACATTGCTATTTACAATGCAAATAGCTCCAACTCCGACAAATGCGAGACCTATTGCATTGCAAATGCTCGTTTGTTATTTCATTACATTTCTGAATTACATCCTGCTGTGAATGGATGAAAGCTTCCCTGTGATAGAGGAACATCTACCATTAAACAACACTGTTCTTGGGCGGAAACAGTGGAGGCTGGCAATCTTTGAAAGTGGTGGTACGCAATAGGTGCCCCAAATTCCAGCAAATCAGAGGGGTCACATACTCCATTTAAAGCACATTTTTTTACAGAAATGTGCCCAAAAGCCATAGCTTGTGAAAGGGCATACATTAAATATTCACGATGTTGTAGGTCAATGCAGCTTAATGCACACATTCTTTTAAATGTGCAGTGCGTGCACTCCCGTATGTCAGTAATTACCTCCATTATGCCAGGGTAGACATTTTGCCATGGGTGTCACCATTTGAAATAGATGCTTCTTTATGCCAAGAATTACAGAAAGTAAGCTGACACCAGAATTTTTGCCATTGCCTCTATCCATATACCATATACCTTAGGTGACTCATATATTGATAATTATTTCCAGTATGCCAGTGCCCACATTGTGCCATATTCCAAGAATTATCTGTAGTTTTACCAATTAGGACCACTATGCAAGAATTACTTCGAAAATGACAGTGCCATCATTTGTCTATGGATGGCCCTTATGCCAAAAATTCTATTCAGTATGCCAGTGTCAGCATTTTGCCAGGGGGGCTACATATATGCTAAAAATCACATCTGGTGTGCCATTGCCAGCATTTTGCCCGGGGAACCCCCATACGAAGAATAACGCCCAGTATTCCAGCACCAGCATTTTGCCATGCGTACCTCATAAGCCAATAGTTATCTTCAATATGCGGGTGCCACCAACATGGCCATGATGGCAGTTCTTGCCTATACTTTATAAATATATTTAACTGCTAGCTTGGTGGTCATTTATAAATCTAGCGGGGATGTTCCTCCACAACGAGCCATCCATGAGGAAATAAATCAGCCCCTAAGCTTTTACTGCATCTCTGTAATCTAACAACTCTATGCTATGGCTTTGTCAAGAAAGCTGAGAGGATGGAGTCCAGTAACCAGAATGAAGAAGAGAGAAGGAGAAACATAAATAGAGACATAGAGAGAGAGAAAACAGAGTGAACCAGGGTAAGTAAAATGTGCTTCATGGCAATTTTACTCAAAGTCAGGGTGTTCTTTATATAATTTCAAGGTGGGCACCACTATTTTTTTTAACATTCTGTGGTATACTGAGTACCATTTGCACTAAAGACACTTTTCAAAGAGCCATGTTCATGAATAAGAGCTTCTGGAGAAGGCCTGCTATTCCCTAAGCGGACACCAGAGTCAGTGTGACTCTTTCTTGTGATAGGAGTCATAGGATTGACCTCTTAGTTGTGGCACCCATGAGGGTGTGAGATGCAGCAAATTCACTTTGAGAATGTCACCATGGAAGACAAGCAGTAGAAGCTAGAATGAGAACCTTTGCAGGACTTTGTCATTTGATGACCTCGCCCAAAAGAAAACTAGGGCTCAAAATACCGTCCATATTCTTATTCACAGATTTATATTTAAACGTTGTGGAAATTCAGACACATGTCCAGGCATACTCCTGGACAGCTGCACAAGTTGCAACTTTGCAGGCATAATATTGGGACTGTCATGTGACATTTGATATTTCTCCAATGCATGGTAGTGCGTATGAGACAACTTCCAATTGCACTGTACAAATGCACATTAGTTTTCATCTCCTATGTCCCAGTGGGTGTTCCATTCCACTTCTCACCCTGGAAGGGAATTTACTCTAGCTATTATATGGAGTAAATCTATAATTATCCCCAACATGGAAAAGGGTTGGAGAGAATTTTGGAAATGCCAACAGACTCACCAAGTTTGTGGAATTAAAAAGTCTCAAGATAAACCACGCCTTCACCCACCCACTTCCAACCCCTTGCATGGATTTAACTACTGTATACAATTACTCACCCAGAAGATGCAATTGCATAGTAGTTAAACCGGTTGTGTCCATGTAGTCTTTGTAGGATCCCGGCACGCCTAAATGGAGCCGTTTTTTATCTTCAACCTAGGTTTCGGGCCATGAATTGCTTTGTGAATTGGGCCTTAAAAGTTGTCAAGCTAATGGGAAAGCACTGGGAAACCAGCAAATATCCTCTGTCGACTGGCTGTTGTTAGAAAGAATTCTTGCTTTAAGAAATCTTTAGTTTTCTTAGTTCTTCACATAGAATCATTTGTAAATCTGTCTGCAATCAGCTACCACCATAAAGGACTTTGCCATGAAAGGATCATTGGCATCATAACCTAATTGGAAATACCACTCATTCGCTTCAATGATCTTTCCACCTCAGTCAGGCTGTGAAACTGCCTTGACAAGACTTGAGCTTTTCCTTTAATCCAAGACTTCATCAATAAAAACTACTGCACAGGAGATCCAGATTCACTTCAGACCTCTCTTCCAACCTGTTCTTTCTTGATCGAAACAAGCTCCCAAAAATATACTAGGTCTGAAGTGGACTTTGTCTCAAAGGCATTGCAGCTTAATGCAGTAGCAGCCTGACTTGGTCCTAGATCCTGGACTCATTAAACGAAGATAAATAGAGACAATGCAATGAGAAATAAGCTGATCCTTCTGTCATATGAATAGATATTCTACATTATGAGATTTTATAAGAAATGTTCATTATAGGGCCCTTAAATCTAATGTACAGTTGTCTTAATCCATATCCCGTTTGCTTCAGTGTGAATATTTGACATTGTAGTGGTATCTGGGTAATACATTTATTTGTTTATAAATATCTTGGCTTTCATCTTAGGATATTTTTTTGTAGGCGTCTTGCATTTTGCCTCTTGTTTCCTGCATAACGTCAACATCAATTGCTTGAGTAAGCCCTGTGTTTGGCCAGAGTTACCAAAAGGAGAGCCAAATGTATCGTGACAGCTGGATTTGCTTGTTGTTGAAATTCCAGTAAATCAGTTGAAGCCTTAAAGTTCCTTTCCACTTTTGTCCTGCCAAGGACTGCCTTATGTTTCCTGAGTTTCCCCCTTCATTTATCATTCTTGTGGTGTGTATTGTGCATGTTTTGCTCATACCCACTTTTGAGTCTTTTCTAATATGCCTTTCCTTTAGTGTGGCATCCAGTAACTTGACTTCATATTTTGGACACAGTATTTCCAGTTTCTTGAACGGTGGTATCAGATTATTTTTTCCTTATTTAATATACCTACGTCAGTCCACCCCTCATCGCAACAATCTTTTTAATTCCTAGGTGTAACAGTAATATCAGTGTCATCTGATATGATGACCCCAATCCTCTCCTCAATTTTTTGCCCATTCTCTATTTCTCCACATGTTTCCTAGTCCGCATATGTCTCACTTTGCCCTCTTTTAAAAATACAGTAAAAAGCAGTGGTTACATTGGTGTCTAAACACTTTTTTTATTCCGTTCCCCCAAGACTGAAGACCCTGCTCGCAATCTCGAAGCCATTTTCAAACATACACACACTTCCCTTCTCGTGTCTGAGTAAAATCAGTTCACAATTACACTTTGTCACTTGTTATTTAACTCCTGAGTGACCGGGTATTATGAAAAGCACAATATATGAGAATAAGAGGTTTATAGGGTAGGTGTGAAAGAAGAAAAAGTTACGTGAATCTATAGTTGTTCAGCAAACTTGTCTTTTATGTATTTCTACGTCTAAAATGGTTTCCCACATGAAGCCGACTCTTAGGACAGTACTACACAATAATAAAATGTAAACAAGTATTTGCAATGCATTAGGTCTCGCATTTATGAGAGTTTAAGCTATTGGCATTGTAAATGACAATGCCTATTATTTTTGTTTTTTTTAAACATAAATAAAAGGCATTGTTTATTACAATGCCAATAGCTTAAACTCGCATAAATACGAGACCTATTGCATTGCAAATGCTTGTTAGGAGCCACTGTTTGGGGGGTACATTGGATACAAATAGAATTAGGTTTTGATTTATAGGTGTGATGTTGATGTAGGAATTGACAATTTATCCCCTTATGGAAACAACAGCCAAAAGGGTGATGTTTATTTTCAATTGTCTATTTCTGGTTGTGTGTTTTTTGCCAATGGATCTAAGTCACTCGTGTTTTCAGGTTGTGACATTTTTTGCTTGACGGGTGGTTTATTCAGTTAATGAAAGAGTTCTGATTTATTTTATTCATTTTACTTTCCAACGATGTGAACAATTTTCTCCAATTGACTGCACACCCATTCTTCGAGGATATAAAAATCCCAATTTCATGATCATTGTGCGCTTTTTTCTACTAGGCGCCATCTTTCCTGCCACATATTGCGTTTTGCCTTGCACAAAATGTCACACGTCAAGAGACATTGAAATCTTGTTTAAAAATGGCACATTGGTGCTCATTGTGCATTTTGCCAAAAGTGTATCAGGTTTTTGTGCCTTTAAAGAGGGACAGAGAAAACAGCTGTGGCTCATTTTTTAAGTGCTTATATGCTACCATAACTAGGGTAACATCTGTTTGCTCCAATTCCTCATTAAGTGAACAGAAAAACACATTCAAAGTCGATAGCTACATATCTGCTCTTACTGATGTAGGAATGCCAGCCATTTTGCCACTACATGACCAGATATCTGCTGCTGCCTGGGCTTTCCTTCTCTCTATAAAAAGCAGTGCAAAGATTTTCACCATTCCAAAGCAAAATATAGTTTTCCACTTGGGGTGCTCACCGTTTTTCTATAGTTGTTCATTTGTTGGACTGGGAACCAAATCCGGCCCTTGCAAAGTGCTCGGCCGCCCCCCCCCCCCCCCTCTGCCCCCCCCCCTACCTGAGCCGCCGAGCTCTTTGCCAGGGCCGGTTTCGGCCGATTTTGTTACAGGGCCGATTTTGCTATGCTGCAGAAACGGCCCTGTACCAAAACGGGCCCCAGGGGCCCAAAACCGGCCTCCACCCGTGCGGCCCACAGGGGAATTGCCCGGTGCCCGCTAAGGCCCTGACTATGAGTGACACTTTATCGCAAGCAAAATCAAGCCATGAAGACCAGGGAAACATATAATTATCAGAAATTACACCTATTTGAGTAATGAGAAACTCTTAGGGGATCTTATAATTGCTGTAAAGCACCAGAAATAAAAAAGTGGCCTTGTATCCTGATTGGACTGTAGTCACTGACACTCCGCATCGGGCACCGGATCGGAGGAGGAGGCATCCTTAGCCCTGGATCCAACAGTGGTATCAGATCCTCTTGGAGGGCCCCCCGTAGTGGGGTTACTGTCCGTGGTCTTTCCCTTGAGTCCCCCCATTGTGGGCTCCCACGTCCGCTTGGCAAGTCTTGTGTTGGTAGTCCGGCAGGGAAGGGGGAAAGAAGGAAGGTGGGGTGGGGGGGAACCCCACCCAATGCGCCGTGAGCCAGCAGTGGATGCCCAGCGGGGAAAATGCCTGTGCAGGTGCATGTCCTGAAAGAGGTGACTTCAGGTTGTCCGGGGGGGTATCAATCCCGCCGGCCCCGCCTCCGGCCGGTTTTGGTTCCCAGCTCTCCCTCCGCGCCAGGTAGATTTGCACCACTGAGTGGAGGAGGAGTCCTGCTCGTACGGTGCACACCTTTGCGTTCTTCACCCCAGCGTGTGTATTACATTAGGACTAGTGCCTGGGGTAATTTGTGAGGGGCGGGTGAGGCACTTGTCATCTCACTGGTCGGCCGGCCTAGGCCTGTGCACTTGCGCAGCGCGGGTGTCCCCGCTGTTTTTAGGGTGCCCCACTGAAAGAAGCTGGCTGCGTAGCACCCCACGTAGAAGATGCCTCCCGGTCCTCAGGTTTCAGTGGCAAGTAGTATGGGGGTGGGAGCTATGTTTCCTCAGTCACCGGACCCTGATCGGCCGTCCGACACTCCATTCAGGTGTTTTCCTGGCCCACATGTGCAGGAGGGCTCCCAGTGGTACGTAGCAGTTGTATTGGGCCCCTACAGCTCTGGGCCCGATGCGATTGTGTGGAACCCCCTCAGGGGACGCGCTGTCATCAGTGTATGGTGTGGGGGGGCCGGGTCCTCCGGAACGCCACGATCATGAGGGCTCCCTGCTTCCGTCTCCTGATGCTCCTATTTCCTCCCTCGGGGGGGTCAGCAAGCAGGCCTTGCCGCCGGAGCGCAGGGGGAGGCAAGGGGACTGGCCCGCACCACCCCCAGGTCCCGGCTCCACTCCCCGCACTCACCGCCGGGCCACAGTTTTGCACGGAGAGCGATGGGATGCCGCCAATCTTCGTAGTATCTGGAGGCAGCCGCCACGCACCCGGTCGCGGGAGTCCCCGATTCACTTCGCCAGGACCAGGGACCTCAAGTCGCAGGTGGCAGCAGGCAGATCGGCCCGCTGGGTCAAGCGCAGATGGGCCGCAGCCGCTCACAGACCCCCGATCCACCACGTCACAGCCGCTCTATGGAGCAGGCTCGGGTGTTCCCTGCACCAGGTCGTTAGGAGAGTGCCCAGGGGAATCGGAGGTGATCCCAATGTATGGGCAGGCAGATTGCAGGATTTTCCCCTCCCCTAGGGTCCGGAGCTTCACTAGAGCACGTCCGCCATCTTTTGCGGCTAGCCACGCCCCCCTTATTGCCAATACTAGATGTATAAGCGTGAGGGAAGTCTTGTGTGTTTTGATATTTGAGATTTCCCTGTTGACTTCCCCACCTATTTAATTTTTTCAGGGTCCCTCTTTTGTTTATTGTTGAAACCCAGCACCCTGTCTTCAGGGTTGATAAGGCCTGCTATAGGGGTGACTTACAAAGTTTTAGGTGTAGTGATATATATATATAGATATAGTGAACCTATATCTTTCGTAAGTGGTGCAAGCACCAGCTTACACAGGCTGCAGTAGCAGACCTGAGGTTCCATTTTGCATGGCCTTTCATTGGTGGCATAATACATGCTGCAGCCCATGAGAGGCCCCTGGGTTACCTATGCCCTGGGGAGGGTACATGTGTACCATATACCAGGGACTGATAATGGTACCCCAGTTTCCAATCTGGAGTTGTACCAAAGTACATACATATCAATTTAAGGGAGAAAGCAGATAGGCTGGGGTCCTGAATAGCAGGATCCCAGCCAGACTAGTCAAAACAGTGGTTGCAAAAAGCAATAAGTGGGGGTAACCATAAGAAGCAGATCCTATTTTCCTACACAACCCCCCCACCCCCCAAATAAAAGAAGTAGAGACTAACCTTGCCCAGTTGAGTCTTCATGTTTAAGTGGAAATATCTGGAGAGTCCATCTGCATTGGCATGGTTACTCCCAGGTCTATGTTCCCCTGTATAGTCCATCCCTTGTAGGGAAATGGACCACCTCAAAAGTTTGGGGTTTTCACCCTTCATCTGTTTTAGCCACAAGAGGGGATTGTGGTCAGTCTTAACAATGAAGTGAGTTTGAAACAAGTATGGCCTCAACTTCTTCAGAGCCCAAACCACAGCAAAGGCTTCCCTCTCAATAGCTGACCAAAGTTTCTCTCTGGGGTCAACCTTCTGCTAATGAAAGCTACTTTCTGATCCTGACCCTCTGCATTCAATTGTGATAACAAAGCCCCTACCCCCAATTCAGATGCATCAGTTTGAACAATAAATTGTTTGGAATAGTCAGGACTTTGCAGAATGGGACCAGTGCATATGGCCTGCTTGAGGTCATCAAATACCTTTTGACAGCTAACTATCCACTGTACTTTCTTGGGCATTTTGTTTGATGTAAGATCATTCAAGGAAGTCACTATGGACCCATAATCCTTTACAAATCTTCTGTAGTACCCAGTCGGGCCCTAGAAGGCTCTGACCTGAGTCTGGGTAGTTGGAGCTACCCATTCCATGATGGTCTAGATTTAGCTCTGTAATGGTTGAACCTGGCCTCCACCCACAAGGTGGCCCAGGTACACAACCTGACTCTGCCCTATCTGGCACTTAGAAGCCTTGATAGTGAAGCCTGCCTTTTGCAAGGCCTCCAAAACATTTCTCAGGTGGATCAGGTGATCTTCCCAGTTGGAGCTAAACATAGCAATATCATCTAGATAAGCGGCCCTATAGTCTTCCAGACCTGTGAGAACTTTGTTCGCCAACCTCTGAAATGTGACAGTTGCATTCTTCAACCCAAAAGGCATCACCACAAAATGGTAATGCCCACTAGGGGTTGAAAATGCTGTATTTGGCTTGGCATCCTCAGCTAGTCTGATTTGCCAGTAGCCAGCTGTAAGGTCAAAAGTACTCAGAAACTTGTCTGAAACCAAAGTATCTATAAGTTCATCTGCCCTTGGAATAGGATGAGCATCACTCAACACAAAACCTAATTTCTCTCTTACCATCTTTGGTGTGCAGTTTTGGTACCAATACCACTGGACTAGCACAAGGACTAGTTGAGGGTTCAATGACTCCCAATTCCAACATCTTTTGGACCTCAGTCCTGAGGCAGTCCCTGACATGGTCAGGTTGCCTGTAAATTTTGTTCTTCACAGGTAAGTTCTCACCTGTGTCCACTTCATGGGTACACCAGGTGGTCTGAACATGTGCCTAAACTGATTGAGGACCTTCCTGCAATCAGACTGTTGTTGCTCAGTGAGGCTGTTTGCCAAAGCTATACCATCTACTAAGCCATCATCAGGGTTCTGTGAGAGGAGGTCAGGGAGTGGGTCACTCTCTTGCTCCTCTCCCTCATCAGTAGCCATGAGCCAGCCCATGTCTGCCCTGTCAACATGAGGATTGAGCCTGTTCACATGGAGCACCCTATGGGGACTCCTGGGAGTTCCAAGGTCCACCAAGTAAGTGACCTCTCCCTTTTGCTCAAGTATGGTGTGGGGTCTACTCCATCTGTCTTGGAGAGCTGCTGGGGCCACAGGCTCCTGCACCCACACCTTCTGTCCTGGCTGGTAAATAGTCAAGACAGCCTTTTGGTCATGTCAGGCCTTTTGCAATTCTTGGAAAGCCGCAAGGTGTTTGGATGCCTTCTTCATATATTCAGCCATCCTGGAGCGGAGACCAAATAAATAGTCCACAATATCCTGTTTGGGAGGTTTGAGAGGTAACTCCCATCCTTACAAGCCAACATATCGAACTTTCATTCGTATCACATGACGTGGTTCTCATACCCCGTTTTCGTCTTCGCATTGTGAACTACGTAATGCTCTTGATATATAACTCTCATAGGGACGTTCTAATACACTTTCGGATGGAACTACATTTAGTCCGTCATCTTTTTCTACTATTATCACGTGACGCGGTATACATCCGTTCAACCTCGTTTTTAACCAGGTTTCATTTCCGCATCGCGGTAAATACGAATACTCGGTCAAAATATTCTTCGACATCGGCCGCACTCGGGATTACTAACCATTTACTGGTAAGTTTCGGTTACCACTTCAGTGAGTTCGCATTGACACTGACATTCATCGCGAACTTGGTTCTCATTTTGTTCTTCTTCTTTTATAACACAGAGTACTACGTTCTGCATCGTCCTCTTAAAGAGATACTTACTCCGATTTTTTATTGAGTGATTTATGATTGATAGGTAAGCTCGTTGGCATTACAGACATTTAATCATTTTAGTTTTCTAATTACCTAGTTTCTTACTGGCCGTTATTTCTGTTGTTACAGTTTTTTTCCATACGTACTCTCACTAGGAAGACTTATAAAGTTTTGCATGACCTCACATGGGGAGTCATGATTTATTGAGATACAGATGGAATGGTCACATTTTTTATTAGCACATTGAACTTTGTTTTTTTGTTGGTTTGTTGGGACTCTCATCAGGATTAGTATATTATTACGTATTGCGTGAACTTTGGGTACTGATGGTTTTCTTCCGCCACTTTCCTTTGAGCACTCGTGGGTGAATTAACACATAAGTGAGTCATGCATTACCTTAGACTTTCAGTCACAATACTCTGAGTCTTATATATCTTCATTTGATACATTATAATTGTTAATTATTGTTGTGGTAATGTAATCCACCTATGATATGTTTATAATGATGTTCATTACAGGTTTTCCCCTGAAGAAGGGACTTTTTAGTCCCGGAATAAATCGGGCCGCTCGCAAAAGACAGATGAATTGATTTCTTTTTGTTTGTGACACATCAAGATTGATCTGTGTTATGTACTATTATTTACAGAAAATTGTATTTCATGTTTATGTATTTAAAATATAATGGTTTCATTGCATATGAATTGAATAATTCATCACTATATTGAATACAACGATTCTTGAAGGAACCTTGTCAGTAAAAGAGTTTAAGTTATTGTTCATATTTTATTAATGATTTGGGGTCCAGATGAAAACCCCGTGAACAGTGCATGGTACAAGGAGGTGTTCCTGCTTCTTTGATACACTTATACTTTCCGGCACTCGGTTAGACAGCGGGTGCAGTACCATAGCACCATTAATTTAATAACAAGTACCTTATACTAAGTTGGATCTAACACAGGAGTGCACCTCCGCCCTTTCTCTCTTAATATATCTGTCTGTCTTAGGAAGGTAGCCCCCACTCATTGCAAATATGTCGTTTGACTCTATCACAAACATCACGGATAACAGTGCAACAACCAAAGCATACACCACGGACGAAGCAAGTGAAATCTATTCACTAATACAGGAAGTAAAAATGTCAGATGCTCACGGTGGTTCAATTACCCAACAACTCAGACAACTAGAATTTATTACCAGACGTCAACTCAATCAGAAACTTCATGCATTAACACTTGTCCAATATCACAAGGCAAAACGCATACCTCGGGGTTTGCGCCTGGCAATTAAACCCATGCTATTCCGGTTTCATTTAAATTCATTATCCATGGAAAAATGGTATGCCATCTTAAACAAGTGTTCGCTTGACTTTATTTTACTTATAATTGAAGAACTTTCAATAACCATCCGAGAACTAGAAGAGGAAATTTGCAATTTAAAAGGGGAACTAGAATTACGCATGGGATAATGCCTGGAAATTACAACTTGAAGTACTTAATCAAAAACTAGATAAATATGAAAAGGAATTACAAGAAGGCAAACTACGCAAGTATGAAAGAGACACCATAGACTATAAATTAAATGAGGTCTACACATGGGCCGAGATATACTCCAGGAGAAGATTTGACCATAAGAAAGGTACTACATCATCGCATGAAAGTTCGGTTTCAGACCAAGAAATGACAACTAAAAGGACACCGGCTAGTTTACTTACTTCTCAAACTCAAACAGCTTGACCATCAACCGAACTGGGACAATCATTTCAAGCAGCCCCCATGTCTCTTTTTTATCCCAAGCTCCAGACCAAGGTCATCCACCATTAACAACAGATCGCTGCGCAACATTACCACTAGAAAAATCAGCAGAGGACAGAGAAAAAAGCGGAAAATCACTGCGCAGTGGCAAGACAGTGATCTAGTGATCGATATTTCATCTTAACAATTAACTTCACAACAAAAAACTATCTTGGGACGGGGAATGTCATTTGTCCCCACAGGCACTACAACTCTTTTGCAAGTTGAAGCTGACTTCTACAGATTCATGAGACAACTAAGTCTTCGTCATTTTTTCACCAATGTGGTTCCTCCTTAACAAAATCGAACCACCACAACCATGAGTCTCTTTAAGCCTTGCAGTACCTTCATCCCACCGGTTTCACATAAAATCCTGGACTCCTTTGATATTTTGGTTCAAAAAGACCTTAAACGTATTAACTATCAATCCACGAGACAAAATAATCTTACCATACAGGACAGACTGACAATCAAAGCTTTAGCAAATAACTTGGACATTACAATGCAACTGGCGGACAAGGGAGGTTCAATTGTTGTCATGGATACATCTTATTACATTTCAAAGGTGAATGAACATGTAGCTGATGACAATACATATATGCAACTTATGAGTGACCCAACGGTACAACTACAAAAAATCTTGATAGAGATTCTGGATGAAGTTATTGAGAATGATTGGATTACTGATCAAACTAAAGCTTACCTCACTACTATTAATCCTAAACTATACATGATCCCTAAGATACACAAAAATGCTTTGAACCCACCATTTCGTCCAATAGTATCAGGATGTGGATCACTGTTTGATCCTATAGGCAAATTCTTGGATCATTATTTGCAGCAATTTGTCCAGAGTTGGAGTTCATACATAAAGGACACAACACATTTTCTTCAAAAACTGGAGGCGTTTGACGGAATAGACATTACTAACATTGTGCTATGCACAATAGATGTCACAGCTTTATATACATCAATACCACATCAAGCAGGCCTAGAGGCAGTTGAATGGGCACTTTTGCGATTAGAGGATATTGATATGGAGAAGATCTTTATTTTGAAGCTACTGAAATTTTGCCTTAATCATAGTCATTTTGAATGGCAGGGACAATTTTGCGCACAATTTACGGGGACCTCCATGGGTTTTTCTGGAGCCCAAGCATACGCTAATACATTTATGGGTCTTTTTGAACAAGAAAACATTATGACAAACTTAAATTGGTGGCAAAACATTAAAATGTATTGCAGGTATATCGATGATATCTTCATTTTATGGACAGATACTCGGATTAAACTGATATCGATGATTGAAACATTAAATAACATTGATCCAAGGATTCAATTCACCTACGATATCCAGGAGCATAGTATTCATTTTCTAGATGTACTTGTCACAAAATCTATTGACAAACAGAAATTCGAGACAGCAGTATATCAAAAACCTACAGATCGAAATAGTGCACTTGCATATACCAGTTTTCATCCCAAAAAGTTTATTAAAAAACTTACCATTTTCTCAATTTATTCGTATCAGAAGAATATGTTCAGATCCAAATACTACAGCACAGAAGGAGCAGGAATACAAAGAACGTTACAATGCACAAGGTTACCCTGAAAATATCCTTGAAGTCTGCTTAAAACGAGCGCAAAGCATAGAACGTAAAGACTTACTATTACCACAAAAAAGACAGAGGAGGATAGACTGGTATTTGTGTCAAAAATCTCCACATCCTCACAATCTGTGAAAAAAATCATAAATTCCAGATGGGAAATGTTAGAAAATGACACTGATTTTAATGGGATCTTTTCAAAGAAACCTCTTTATGCGTATACAAGGGTTAAAAACTTGCGTTCATTATTATCATCTCCTTCACAACTAAAAGAAACAGTTGAATATAAAGGTACTACCAAATATAATAATTGCATACATTGTAATAATGTGATCACAGGCAATGTACTTACTCATCCGTTATCTGGGAAGAAAATAAAACTCCAACATACAAGCGACTGTAACTCTAAAAACGTGATATACTGTATTAAATGCCCTTGTGGTAAAGTCTACGTAGGTAAAACGGAAAGAAAATTGAAAATCAGGATAACTGAACATAAAAGTAAAATTAGAAATCATAGCACTACATCCACATTAGCAACACATTGGGATGAGTTTAGACATGTTATCTCCCAACTGAGGTTTCAAGTTATTGAATCTATGTCAGTACACCCCGGGGTAGACATTACTAAGAAGCTTCTCCAAAGAGAAATATATTGGATACAAAATTTAAATACCAACATTCCATCTGGGTTAAATGATCGGCTAGATATGAGTTGTTTTCTGTAAAATATATCATGTATAACAATATAGCATGATTGTCTTGTGAGGTCACTTTTTAACATTTACAGTATAACACAACATTTCCCTTTCTCTACGGTGGTGGTTCACTATGTTTATGTTATGCTCAATGTGGTTATCATTGGAGGATATCGCATTATGTCCAAATATACCCCATCAGAATGTCTTGTATTCGTGACATTCGTACTCTTCTTTTTTTTAATTTCATGATTCCTTTGCGCACTGTGCTTACAAGCCAACAAATCGAACTTTCATTCGTATCACATGACGTGGTTTTATACCCTGTTTTCGTTTTCGCATTGTGAACTGCGTAATGCTCTTGATATATAACTCTCATAGGGACGTTCTAATACACTTTCGTATGGAACTACATTTAGTCCATCATCTTTTTCTACTCTTATCACGTGATCCGGTTTACATCCGTTCAACCTCGTTTTTAACCAGGTTTCATTTCCGCATCGCGGTAAATAGGAATACTCGGTCAAAATGTTCTTTGACATCGGCCGCACTCAGGATTACTAACCATTTACTGGTAAGTTTCGGTTACCACTCCAGCGAGTTCGCATTGACACTGACATTCATCGCGAACTTGGTTCTCATTTTGTTCTTCTTCTTTTATAACACAGAGTACTTCGTTCTGCATCGTCCTCTTGAAGAGATACTTACTCCGATTTTTTTATCGGGTAATTTATGATTGATATGTAAGCTCGTGGGCATTACAGACATTTAATCATTTTAGTTTTGTAATTACCCAGTTTCTTACGGCCCGTTATTTCTGTTGTTACAGTTTTTTTTCCATACGTACTCTCACTAGGAAGACTTATAAAGTTTTCTATGACCTCATATGGTGAGTCATGATGTATTGAGATACTGATGGAATGGTCACATTTTTTATTAGCACATTGAACTTTGTTTTTTTGTTGGTTTGTTGGGGCTCTCATCAGGATTAGTATATTATTACGTATTGCATGAACTTTGGGTCCTGATGGTTTTCTTACACCTCTTTCTTTTGAGCACTCGTGGGTAAATTAACACATAAGTGAGTCATGCATTACCTTGGACTTATAGTCACAATACTATGAGTCTTATATAGTTTCATTTGATACATTATAATTGTTAATTATTGTTGTGGTAATGTAATCCACCTATGATATGTTTATAATGATGAGTAATTATAGGCTGTTCATTACAGGTTTTCCCCTGAAGAAGGGACTTTTTAGTCCCGAAATGCATCGGGCTGCTCGCAAAAGACAGATGAATTGATTTCTTTTTGTTTGTGAC
The DNA here is from genome assembly GCF_964204655.1 of Triturus cristatus. Taxonomy (NCBI): domain Eukaryota; kingdom Metazoa; phylum Chordata; class Amphibia; order Caudata; family Salamandridae; genus Triturus; species Triturus cristatus. The sequence continues at coordinate 194,637,939 of NC_140584.1, read as the reverse complement.
ACATCAAGATTGATCTGTGTTGTGTACTATTATATACAGAAAATTGTATTTCATGTTTATGTATTTAAAATATAATGGTTTCTTGCATATGAATTGAATAATTCATCAATATATTGAATACAACGATTCTTGACTGAACCTTGACAGTAAAAGTGTTTAAGTTATTGTTTATATTTTATTAATGATTTGGGGTCCAGATGAAAACCTAGTGAACAGTGCATGGTACCAGCAGGTGTTCCTGCTTCTTTGATACACTTATACTTTCCGGCACTCGGTTAGACAGCGAGTGCAGTACCATAGTACCATTAATTTAATAACAAGTACCTTATACTAAGTTGGAACTAACACAGGAGTGCACCTCTGCCCTTTCTCTCTTGGTAAATAGTCAAGACAGCCTTTTGGTAATGCCAGGCCTTTTGCAATTCTTGGCTAGCCGCAAGGTGTTTGGATGCCTTCTTCATATACTCAGCCATCCTGGAGCGGAAACCAAGTAAACAGTCCACAATATCCTGTTTGGGAGGTTTGAGAGGTAACTCCCATCCCTCCTTCACCAAATACAGTGGGCCCTAATTGGGTGAACATACAAAAGTTCAAAAGGGCTTTAACTAACCCCCTTCTGTGGCACCTCTCGGTAGGCAAAGAGGAGGCAGGGCAACAGGACATCCCATTTTGCCTGAGCTTTTCAGGGAGCCCCATGATCATGCCCTTTAGGGTTTTGTTGAACCTTTCAACCAACCCATCGCATTGAAGATGATAGTGTGTGGTGAACTTGTAGTTGACTTCACACTCTTTCCACATTGCAGTTATGTAACTAGATGTAAAGTTTGTACTCAGTCTTTAAGACCTCCTTAGAAAACCCTACCATGGAGAAAATCCCCAAGAGGGCCCTTGCCACCACAGGTGCTGTGGTGGTCCTAATGGGAATAGCTTATGGATACCTGGTAGCATGGTCCACCACCACGAGGATGTAAGAATGTTCAGATGTGTTGGAGGGTTCTTGGGACCAATTATGTCAATCTCAACCCTCTCAAAGGGAACCCCCACCACAGGTAGTGGTATCAGGGTGACCTTTGTAGTACCACCTGCCTTACCACTAGCTTGGCAAGTGATACAGGAGCGACAAAAATCCTTTGTGTCCTCTGAAATATGAGGCCAGTGAAAGTGAGGGACAAGCCTGTCCCAAGTCTTGCTTTGGCCTAAGTGTCCTGCTAGGGAAATGTCATGTGCTAGGCTGAATAGGAAGCCCCTAAACTTCAGAAGTATAACCAACCTCCTGGTGGCACCAGGCTTGGGGTCCCTACCCTCTGAATATAGGAGTCCCTCCTCCCAATAGATCTTGTGAGACCCACTAACGTTCCCTGCAGCCTCAGCAGTAGCTTGCTGTCTGAGGGTTCAAGAGAGGTGCAGGTATGCTGCTCCTGACTCAGATCTGCCCTAGAAGGTCCCCTGTCCCTAAAAACTCAACCTGATCAGGTTCACGTTCATCTGGGACAGTTCCTTCTGCAGGACTGGAGTCTTCTTCCTCAAAAACTGACTTTTACTCTGAGCCTGGGGGGAAGACACAGCCTTACCCCTCCTGCTCCTCTTCTTGGAAAGCATCTGGTCCATCTTTTCAGGATCCAGGGCCTGTTCAGTGGCTCTCTGTTTGGCCTGTAACCTGGTCACAGCAAACACATCTGCAGTGATGCCCAACATTTCTGCCTGTGTCCTGAATTCCACTTCTGCCCAGGCTGAAGTCTCCAAATCATTGCCCAACAAGCATTCCACAGGGAGGTCTGAACTTACCACAACCTTCTTAGGGCCAGTTACCCCTCCCCAGGTGAAATCAACAACTGCCAAGGAATGGTCTCACAAATAAGGAGGCAATATCTATGCCTCCATCACAAACTAATACAGCCTGACCTGGAGTTCTGACTACGCCACAACCCACCTCAGAGCCCAAGGTTAACCCCACTATTCCCTTGTTCTGTGTACCACCACCTGAAACTGTACTAGGGGGAGCAGTTGCCTTAGTGGTGGTAGGAGTGGATTCCCTGGCCCTCGGACAACTGGCATCTTTTGTCCAACGGGTCTTCTCTTTACAGATACGACACCAAGGTTTCCTTTTGCCTTTTGCCTTGTTAGATTGTGACTCCCCCACCCCCAGATGCAGGTTTTTGGGGCCCTGATGAACACTTTTGATCTTTATTTTTGTCCCCACCCTTATCTGAGTTCTTAGAGTCTGGTTTCTTTTGGTCACCACCATTGATTTGAGTTTTCTGCTTTACTCTGGTTCTGACCCACTTATCTGCCTTCTTTCCCAATTCTTGGGGAGAAGTCAGGTCAGAGTCAACCAAGTACTGATGCAACAACTGGTTTTGGCAATTATTAAGGATCTGCTCCCTCATAATCAAGTTGTTAACCTTGCTACCAAGTAACCAGCCTTCCAGAGTCTTAATGGCACAATCAACAAAGTCTACCCAGTCCTGAGTCTGTGCCTTCTGGGTGTCTCTGAACTTAATCCTGTACTGTTCAGTGGTTAAGCCAAACCCTTCAATGAGAGCACTCTTCAGGACGGAATAATTGTCAGTATCCTCTTCTCTAACAGTGAGGACCTTATCTCTACCCTTGTCGGCAAAGGAGAGTCACAAGATAGCTGCCCACTGCTCTTGAGGGAACCTCTGTACTTTACAGGCCCTCTCTAAAGCAGTTATCCATTTCTGGATGTCATCCCCTATATGGAAGGGCGAGACAATCTTGCTCAGGTTCCTATGATCAAAGGCATGTTCCCTAACCCTAGGGACATTATAGCAGCCACCATGGGACTCTAGTCCCAATTTCTTTCTAGTCTTCTGGACTTCTAGGGACTCTTAATCCAGGGCCAATTGTTGTTGTCTGAGTCTAAATTTAGCTCTCGCAAGCTCTAGTAATTGGCACTCCCTGTCATAAGAGTTATCCCTCTTGCTAGAAACTGACGTCCCTATAGAATGTCTAGAATGATCTGACTCAGCAGAGGGATATCTAGATCTCCTTGGTAAACTCTACACTCTCCCTGGAGGAATAAAGGGATGGTCCTCTTGACCCTCCTCTTCTTCTTCCTGGGGATATGGGTTATTCAGGGGTGGATCATTCTGATCCTCCTGTCCAGGGTTGGACTCTAGGTCATAGAAGGTCCTCCTCCTGACCTATCTTCTTCCCCTGTACCACCCACTCTATCCTGCTTATCTGACCCAGGAGTCTTCCTAATGTCATCTAGCAGTAATGCATCTATGAGACGTTGAGTGTTGGCATTTCTCCCTTTCTTCAGCTTCCTAGATACACACATGGCTTTCAATTCAGTGAATGCAAAGCTATCATATTTAGTAGGCAGGATGCCACCAGTGGCATTCCCAGTAGAAGACATACTAAGTGAGGTGTGGTGTAGGCACCTACCTAACCTAGTGGGAACTAAACTCTCTTAGGTTAGAGAAAGGGTGTGCTATACCCATGACTTACCCAACCCCAAGTTCAGTGGAACTTACTATCTTAAGCTAGTATTATATGTTCCTAGATACTAGTTGTTTTTCAGTTAATCAATACAAAGATTTTTCTGGTAAAAAAAATGCAGGCTTGAATCCAAACCGCTGCACACCAGTGTGAGAAGTTGGCCTGGTATATGCTGTCCACTAGTTGAAGTGGGCACCTTGTACCAGTCCAAACAACCCCTATGGTGATTAGGTCAAAGATAACCTTTATTGAAAGCTATCCTAGTGGTAGCTATGGAGAGCAGCCTTCAGGCTAAGTCTTGAAGGAATGTAAGCACCTTGTTTTACCAGAATGCAACCTTATAGTATTGGTTAAATGAAAGGGAAACCACACAGTAGTTATAAAAATATGTATTTATTATCTATAACACTCTCTAGTATCCTCTGTACAAGGATAGAACACACATCAAATAATACAGTTGCAACGAATCAAACGTAAGTAGCACAATACACAGTGGGCTCCCAGGGGAGACCAAACCATATACTAAATAAGTGGTATAAGAACCACAACTCAGGACTAGACGTAGTCTAGAAGGTGTAGAATCGCTGGGACCCCAAGGAGCCACCCAAGGTGAGTGAGTAGGGACCCCACAGAGGACGGGTACAGTGTGAGACCACGATTGCGTGCCTTGTACAATTCAATGGGAAAGTCACGGTTGGAAAATCAGAGATTACCAGTAGATTACGAAGACAACCCTTGAAACTTGAGAGTTTGAAGAGCCACCCCACCCGTGGATACCGTTGTACCAGAGTTACCTATCTCAGTGGAGCCGGGTGCATAGGCACGAAGTGGCGTCGGAAAGCCTTGTTCTCTATGGATGTCGACAAAGAAATGCTGCTGCGGGAAGTACGAAAAGTGTCTGGTGGAATCCAAAGGTGGATTCTAGATGAGAAGAACCTGAAAGTAGAGGGGACAGAGTCTGGGTCACTTTGGAGTGACTAGGGGCTCGGTAGACGAATGCCCACAGATGTTGGGTGCTTCAGGTCTGATGACAGTGATCTTGACTCCCGGAGTCCTCTAGGATGACCAGGAGCTGGAGGCGAGCTGTCCCATGAAGGATGTCGAGTGCTGAGGGGTCAGTGTCTGGCGGGAGCACCAGCAAGCCGTGGCAGCGGCAAACAACGTAGATGGTCAAATTCGGTGTCCATCTGGCCCAGCAAGGACCAGGAGACTCACCACAGCAAGGGGAGTCAGGGCAAGCCTGGAGAAACCAAAGGAGCCCAAATAAAGCAGAGTTGACTCTCAAGTGGACCCACAGGCCGAAGGCACAGGAGTCACGAGGGGACCTCAGGCGGTTTCACAAGATACAAGCTAGCAGGGCACATAGTGCTAGGATGCCAGAGTCCTTCTCAGAAACGATGCGCTAGGGTCAGGGCTACAAATGACCCAATGCACAGAATTGTTGCATGACAACAAGCATGTGCAGCTGCAAATAAACGCGGTGCCCAGGGGTACGAGTATACAGTCCCCACGAGGGATATCTGCCTCAAACTCAGTGAGAGGGTAGCTCAACCCCGGAGACCTTCAGAAACCCCCCTCCTGTGTTGCTGGAGCCTTTGGAGTCAGCAGGAGCTCAGGATCAGCAAACTGGTCAGATGCTTACGGTGCCTGCGTTTGCAGGGGAGTGGCTCCTTCACCCCAAGGGAGATTCTTCTGTTGTCTTGGAGGTCCACAGGCTCCAGCACAGAGCCTGTATGGATCACGGATAGTGGCAAGACTGGGGACGGTAAAGGAAGAGGAAGTCAAGCTCAAGGGAGGTCCAGCGAAGTCCAGTGTGTCCAGACGGTCGAAGTGTAGTGGTATCTTCTTGCAGAATCTTGTCCACATAAAATTTAATGTCCTGTAGCCAGGTAACCCCTTTTATACCCACGGAAAAGGGTCCTTTGTCCAGTTTCACGCCAAAGCAGGAGCAAATGGCTCCCTGAACTGGTTTGAGCTGGACTATGCACAGGGACACAAAATGTGCCCCTTGAGCAGACTTTCTGGCACTGAGACTGTGCACCCACCCAGCCCCAACACTAAATCCTGCCTTGGAGGTCGTCACACCTCCCTGTGACAGGATACCTATTGTGCTGCCATCCTCTGCTCGAGCTTGGCTCAGCAGCAGGAGGGCAGACTCGTGTCTGTGGCTGGCAGCATCCATTTTGTGCTGTAAGGCTTGAGAAAGTTGGTACCGGTAGACTTAGGTACCACCAGAACCTTGGTTCTGAGGGGATTATTCATACCTCTCACACCAGTTACTGGTGTGGATATATGATTCCAAGGTGTTTGACACCAAACACGACATACTTCGTTGCAGTCATTTTCGAGATACTATTTACCGCGAGTATATAATGCACCTCTACCTATATGTCTGGCAGTATCACACACAGCCCGGGAGAATCGTCTCCAAAGGCTACAGAGGGCCTCTGCTTATGCAGGAGCACCCTCTCACGTGAAACCCAGCACCCTGCCTTTAGGATTGATAAGGCCTGCTATAGGGGTGACTTATAAGGTTTTAGGTGTAGTGATATATATAGATATAGTAAACCTATATCTTTTGTAAGTGGTGCAAGCAGCAGATTACACAGGCTGCAATAGCAGTCCTGAGGTTCTACTTTGCATGGCCTTTCATGGGTGGCATAATATGTGCTGCAGCCCATGGGAGGCCCCTGGGGTAACTATGCCCTGGGTACATGTGTACCATATACTAGAGACTGATAAGGGTACCCCAGTGTCCAATCTGGAGTTGTACCAAAGTACATACATATCAATTTAAGGGAGAAATCAGATAGGCTGGGGTCCTGAATAGCAGGATCCCAGCCAGACTAGTCAAAACAGTGGTTGCAAAAAGCAACAAGCATTGGCATAGCTAATAGGTCTCGCTTTTGGGACCTTATAAGTATTTAGTTATGCAGCACAATATCCTTGGTGCAACAACATCAACTGTTGCATTGCTAAACCTTGTACCTTATAAGTGTTTAGCCATGCAACAGTTTCTGTATGTACTGCAGTGCCCGAGCAACCTTTAACCGATGACCGGTGGAGTTGTCCCACGCAGCTGTAGATGAGTTTGGCTCTGGTTCCCCCTCGGCCTTCACCTACCCAGCCGGACGTCGGACACTCTTTTTCCTCGTCTCCCCGTTGTGCCTCCTACACCCTCCCCCTCCTCTTCCCTCCATTATTCTCTGTCTGCCTCCCCTATTTCTTCCCTCTCTCCTCTAATTCTTCTCTCCCCTTGCCTATTTTTTCCCTCATGTTTATGCCATGCTTTTGTACTCATGTAATTCCTGTAACTACGCTCCAGTAACTGATGTAAGTTTGTAACCATGTACTGAAACAATGTTTCTTCCTCATGTAAAGTGCTCTGATACCTCCGGGTCTAGCCAGCGCTATATAAAACTCAATAAATAAATAAACTGTTGATGTTGTTGCACCAAGGATATTGTGCTGCATAACTAAATACTTATAAGGTCCCAAAAGCGAGACCTATTGGCTATTTCAATGCTTGTTTGGTTTACCAATGGTCAGTTTTTCTGGTGTTACACTACTGGACTCAATCAGCCTCTGACCTTTATCTGTGGATGGGCGGTATTGCATAATGGTCTGCTTCTCAGTCATCCTACATCTCTATCAATTCTAGATAGCCAGGGTTCGACGTAGGTGCCATCACCTGTCTTCAATGGTCTCTGAGAATCTGTTGACCTGCAGGGGTGCTCGGGGAAGACCACACCACTCTAGGTCCATCCATTGGAAACAGAAGGACGCTCTTTCTCCCACCTTCACGCCAAATCCTGGAACGCCCTCCCACTTCAGGAAGGGACTCAAGACCTGGCTCTTTGACTGAAACCTGCAGCAGAGCAGGGTGATAAGCCGCGCTGTACAATTACAACTTGATTGATTGAACGATCCAGCCGAGTCTTAGCCAAAGTCAGTGCTGCTGAGGTGGTGGGAGGCAGTGATGGGGAAAGCCAAGGTTAACACAGAATGAAAATTACCCTATGGTCATACTTAAAGTAAGGGCTGTCCCCACTGCAGAAGCAGTGTAGATGACCAGCCAGAGCGTCTTGCAGTCAGCCTCCAGTGTGGTCCCTTGCCTTCTAATACCTCCTATACTGCCCCTCTTCCTAATGTCCCTGTTCATTCCTTTCCTAACTTCCCATCAAAAATAACTGAAGTATTCAAGGACAGTTGAGGAGAGGAGCCAAGCACAGGCCTTCCAGGTATGCAGGCTGTTGCGGTGCATATCTGTGTATCACATTTAGGTGGCTTTTCACCTGAATGTGAGGGATTAGGACTTTTTAAATGGGAAACAGCCTTCACAACGAGGTTTGTACCGACTTTACCATGCATTTTTAAGCATGCATGTTTTTACATTTATGTTTTTATAACGGATGCCTTTATCACGCATTTAAGGTTAAGTTGGGGGGGGATCTCAGCCCACAAATACATTGTTCGTAAATGAATAAACAATGTGTGGTAATGGCATGCATTGTAGAAACATACACGTTGTAAAAAAATGTGTGGTAAAAAATGTGTGGTTAAGGCTTGCAACCTATTTCTCTGCGTTGTTCAGTCGTACAACCTTGTTAAACAGCTGTTGCTGGATCATGCTGCATTCTTTTGCATTTTAATGTAAAATATTTTGAAATTATTTGATCGTTTGAGAATTTGTACCAGAAATACTAGACAGAATAATGACATTAGGAATTAAGTGTCATCAATATAGGAACCAGTTAGAAGGAGTAACAGCCTGTGCATTACATTTGGAACATATTTGACGGGGATCACTGACAAAATATCGAGAAGGAGAATATCGACCTACCAAAATATAGAGGAAAAAATAAAGAATGCCAAAATATCGAATGCCTAGCTCCAAACAGGTAAGTACAAACATTTAGAATCCAAAATATCGTTGTAAAAAATATAGTTAGTCAAAATATCGAATTTTTTAAATGTCTTAAAATTAATGTAAAATTAATGAAATAATACATATAATTAACTGAAACATACTTAAAAATACTTAAATAATTTTAACATTAATAAATAATTAATGTAAGTAAAAAAAAAAAATACATAAATATTAACGTAATATTAATTAAAAATATTCAATATTTTTTGCGTAGGATAGCAGGTGGATACAATTTACTATTACCACTCCAGTAAGTGCAATAGCAGGGAAAGCGTTGGATAGCGGGAGGGTAAAAATTACTATTCCCACTCCATAGAGTGCAACAGTAGGGAAAGCGTTGGATAGCGGGAGGGTAAAAATTACTATTCCCACTCCAGTGAGTGAAACAGTAGGGAAACCGTTGGATAGCGTAGGGGTAAAAATTACTATTCCCACTCCAGAGAGTGCAACAGTAGAGAAAGCATTGGATAGTGGGAGGGTACAATTTAATATTCCCACTCCAGTGAGTGCAACAGTAGGGAAAGCGTTGGATAGCGTAGGGGTAACAATTACTATTCCCACTCCAAAGAGTGCAACAGTAGGGAAAGCATTGGATAGAGTAGGGGTAAAAATTACTATTCCCACTCCAGAGAGTGCAACAGTAGGGAAAGCATTGGATAGAGTAGGGGTAAAAATTACTATTCCCACTCCAGAGAGTACAACAGTAGGGAAAGCATTGGATAGCGGGAGGGTAAAATTTATTATTCCCACTCCAGTGAGTGCGATAGTAGGGAAAGCGTTGGATAGCGTAGGGGTAAAAATTACTATTCCCACTCCAGTGAGTGCAATAGTAGGGAAAATAATAATTTAATATTTTATTAAAAATAAATTAATTATTAATACCAAAAAAAAGTATTAATATTAATTACCAATCACACAATATTTAATAATTAATTAATTATAAATACCAATATTGTATTTTTTAATTAATTACCTATTAATAATTAATTAACAACCAATTAATTTTCAATAACAAAAAATAAGAAATACAATTAATACCAATTAATAAATAATTAATAATAAATTAATTATCAATATACAAAAATAATTTCAATAATTAATTATTTACAATTAAATTACTTCCCACCATATTGCCCTATAAACCCACAACCCGCCACAAATAATAAATTAATACAATTAACATAATTATCAATTAAACAATTAATACAAATTAATTACCAATTCATAACAATTATTTACCAATTCATAATTAATCAACAACCAATTAATGTTCAATACCAATTAATAATTACCTAATAACAATTACATTACTTCCCACCCTATTCCCCTATAAACCCACAACCCACTACAGAAGTAAAATGCAAAATTAAATTAAAAATAATTATTAATTCCTAAAAATTATTATTTAATGTACTATAATTAAATTACTTCCCACCCTAATCCCCTATAAACCCACAACCCTCTAAGGAATTAAATTACACAAAAATTAAATAACCTAAAATTCATTACTTTAAAAATATTCAAACATACATTCCAAAATGAATACATACTTTTAACACATATACTAACACTGAAAACACTACAAAAAAAATCGATATTTTTAACAACTATATTATGACTGTCGATATTACTTACTTCTATATTATTTAAATCGATATTTCTTACCTGATTTTCGATATTCTTCACCACTATATTTTGGCAATTCGATATTCTGTCCATTATATATTAAAAACTCGATATTATGTCCTGTCGATATTTTTTATTCCATATTATGTCTGTTTACCATTTGACAGTTGGTAGATGGTATGTTTCCCATTAATCAGCACTGCTCAGAGGTTTGTGGAGTAGCTGCGCTACTCTTACGTTTTTGGGTATGGGAAACTGCATGCCTAGGGTGCCTTTTGTTCTTTTTTTTGTTTTTGTTCTTCAACGGTGTCTATGGAGGGATTGCTACAGGGTCCAAAGGGACTGTCTGTAGGGAACATGAGCAATATGCAACAAAACTCCGTACCATCTTAAGGAATTTTGGGGCTCCAGGCAAGATAGTGTGACACTCTGTTTGGAACACTTGAATCTTAATCTTATTATCCATTTCCATGTCATCCAAGCCCTCATGTTAATAAAAAGTATTGAGTTATATGTTAAGCTTGCAGAAGTTGGAGCACAGAAATACAGCCGAAAGATAAATCTACCAGGCTTCCACCAGCTAAACAGTGCAAAACAAAGATTGAGCACGCATTGATGAAGCATTTTTTTTTGTATTGAGATCTATATTTTTTTTTAATAGGCTTTCAAGATTTTAGGTGTCCAATCTGTCTGTTCTTCCCATTCTAGTAGAGAAATTAAAAGTAGCTTTGTGGCTGTTTCAGTAAGACCTATGCAGTATTGCTTGAAATTGTATTTTAATTGCACGATAATAATAAATATATTTTAAAAAACTTTCACAACTGGCATTCTTGCTGCAAAGGGGAAAGCCAAAGCACTGCTTTGAGGATTTTCATCATTCCAATGGGATGAATCTGATAACGTTCTCCATAATTCTTGTCCCAGCCATCTCTTTTCGTTCTGTGGTTTTAAGTCTCTGGTCAGACATTGACCTCCGGTGCTGCTGAGTGAGGGACATTGGAAGAGGCAGTGGAAAGTAGGACAGAGAGGTAAAGATAATTGTATGGCAAGAGAGGTTGTTGGACTTGGCCCTTTTGGCAGGTTCACCCCTAAACTTTTTGTCTTTTCTGTGACCTGATATTGGTAGTTTTTGGCCTCTGCGCACTTTAGCACTGTGGCCCAGTGTAAAGTGCGTGCGCTCTCTGTGTGTATGTGGTGAGATTGGCCTGCCCTCCCATAGGAATGCATGGGGATATGTGTGTCCATGGAAATTCCTGGTATGAGAGGAGTGAAGGGCTGAGTATGTATGAGTTCGTGAGAATAAATGCTGCGCAACGGTGTGCGCATATTTATGGTTACTGGTGGAGAAGTGCCACTTTTAGAAGTTGGCATTTCTGTGTGCTATGTGTCTGCCTGACTGATGTGGAGTGCATGTCTGGCTTGTGAGTGACAGGAGCTGAGGGGTGTGGGTGGCTCCAGGAGACAGGGTGAGTCAGCCCAGTGATGAATAGAAGAGATCTGCATCTAGATGGGAGGGAGAAGTTGCACCTGGGACCTGAATAGGGCTGGGCCTTCCCTCCACAATGCTAGCTCCGACCCCTGTGGTGCGTCTGATCACTAAGCCCCCACCTGACAAAGGGGAGAGGAGCTGGGCAAAACAAAGTGCTCCAAATCCCCCTAAACCAGTTTTGACTGGTATTCCCAAGCCCTGTGCTGTGACACAAAGGGAGTTTGTAATATAAATATAGGGGCTGTGACCCCATGAAAATGTTCTGTTGTGTTGTGTTCCTGACTTAGGGGGGGCTGCTGCTGCTGGGCTCCAGGAGGAACCACCACGAGGGACTGCCTCCCTTCTGGAGGGCCCTGTGTGCTGGCCTGCCTGGGCCCAGCCTTTGCCCCCTGGACTTTTGACTTTTACCCCTAGACTTTAAACTTTCTAGCGCCTTGGGAGCGCTTTGCCTTCATTTGAGGAAGAGCGCTTTGCTCTTTATTGCTGGGAGGAGCGCCTCAGTTTTCAGACCTGCAGCACTGAGCTGCGATCGTCGGGATTTACCCGTGCATATTTTAAAAGCGGGCGGCCATCCCGCATTGCGGTGTTTGTTGGTGGGAGCCCACCCCGCCTTTTATGCTCAGGAGGGCAGGTGCCCACCCCGCATGCAGACGTATTCTCAACTGAAGGCTGGAGCCCACCCCGCACTTCCAAATTGCCCCGAAGAAGCCACTGCCACGGCGGAGCCGCAGAGAGACGAGCGCCGGAAAAAGGGAAGCCAGGCAACCTGGTGCTAGGAGGTGGGCGGGCCCCCATAGAGACAAGAGAGCCCCGGCAAGCCAGCCAGAAGCGGAGAAGTGCTGCAGTCATTGGCGGGGCTCCCATGTGTTGGTAGGAGCCCCGTGTGTGCCGGCAAACAGAGCCTGAAGTTTGGCGGGAGCCTACTCCGCATACCGCCGGAAGCGCCGGAAGCCGTCTGGAGCCTCGCGGGCTCTCCACTGATGTCCCGGTCCCAGGAAGAGGGACCGGGTGAAGTAAGGGCCTGGAAGGAGTCAGGAAGCACCCGAGTGGAAGCCGAGTCTGCGGAAGAGCAGAGCTCCCCTGTGTGAGGGAGAGCCCCGCGGACAGCCGCGTTAAGGTGATTACAGTGAAGGGGGCCCGAGGCGCATTTCTGGTGCCTGCCCCCGCCACAAGAGAAGCAGACACAGGTCCCACAAAGCTGAGAAGCCCCAGGAGACCAGAGGAGTGTGAGTGCCGGTCCCATCGCTGCAGTAGAAGGGAACAGAGTCCCGAGAGCTCCGGTGAGTGCATTTGGTTACAGAGCCCCGTGGGGCTCACACGAACATGGTTGGTGCCCGCTTTGGGGCACATTGTCGGTGCTCACTCCCCTCACAGCTGCCCTGCTTGTCAGAGGGCAGCTGCAACGTTGGGCAGGATATTGGTTTTAAAGTCCCAGAGAGGGGCTCAGGGGGCGCGCTGGTGCCCGTGCTCATTTTCACAGCTGCCCAGCAATTAGTGGGCAGCTGCTACGTTTAGGCAAGTTCATTGTGCACTTTTGCTGCCTTGGCAGCTTACGCCCTGACTCTGCGGGACATGTGAGAGGCCAGTTGGCCTAGGACCAGTTTCAGTGTGTTGTGCCCCCGATTGGGGCACCCTGTTTTTATGCCAATTATTTCCTAAAGTGTTTATGCTCGTGAGGCCTAGTGCCTCATATGATTAATGCATAATGTGTGATGCTAATGTAGTTTTATGCCTAATGGGATTCATGCCTGATATGATTTAGGTGTCCCATCTTCTATGTTGCAGGATAATGCTGAGTACAGTGGTGGCCCGTAATTACTGGTTGTGATCTACCTTTATTACAAGTTCTACATTTACTATTTCTACTAAGTGATGATTCTGGCCATGGTCCATGTGGCCCTGTCATGTGTATATAATCCCCTGTAAATACTGCCCAGTGCCAGTTGGCACAGTGTATATTGTGTGATTACCATCTAATGTATTTTATGATCATACAAAGGCTATTTTTTATATAACCTTGTGTGGACTTCCTTTTGTGGTGTGCCTAGTGTGTTGCTGCTGTGTGTGTGTGTTGCGCAAACGCTTTACACATTGCCTCCGGGATAAGCCTAACTGCTCGTGCCAAGCTACCAAGGGGGTGAGCAGGGGTTATCTTTGGCGTGTAACTCCCTTGCCCTGACTAGAGTGGTGGTCTCTGGCTGGCTTTGGCGCAAGCCTTAGCCAACCAGAGATCCCATTTCTAACGGATGTGAAAACGAGGGAGAAGGAAAGCAGAGACAGGGATGTGTGCAGAGAGACTTAATCAGGGCTTGCAATGGGATAATAGAAGTACAGGTACTCCGTACCAGAGTACCTGCTTGTTTCTGAGAGGTGCCGGTACTCTCCCACGCAAAATAAAAAAGTGCCGGTATTCCGCAACGGCCAGCACCAGCCCATTTAAAGCACTGGACGTGAGGTGGAGAGGGACTGCAAAGACAGGGATGAGGTACTGAGAGACGTAAGATGGAGAGGGAATACAGAGCAGAGAGACGTAAGGTGGAGAGGGAATGCAGAGAGAGGGAGGGCGGTACTGAAAGGGGTGCCAACCAATGTCTGTATTCATTTTCCTCTGATGATCTCCGGTGCCCTCTGCTATTTGTGTGTTGTTTCGTGCGTTGTCTGATGCGTGGCTGTGATATCCACACACTCCCCGTTGTTAGTCCGTTCTTGCAGATTGTGATGCCAGTTGCCTAGGGCCTGTCGACTGTCATTTCCTATGGTTTCTGTTGCCGGGTCTAAAGGTCATTTCCTGTCTGTTCACATATGATGTCTTGCACCCTGGGTCCAGGCCAGAATAATGTGGTTTCTGTGAGAATGTGAGTTACTAACATGAGCACTTCCGCAGGAGTGATGCATTGTACTGCAAGCTCGTGCTACTCTGTTCATCCGGTACAATGACACGGAAAAGGCTCTGCCATCTTCTGTCCGCGTCCTCTGGTGTGGATGTCAGTCTTTTTTGCTTTCTCTCCATTCTGACGCGCGAGCCTGTGGCGCAGCGGAAGCGGCCGCCGAGTTTGCCGACACATGTCCGGGCTCTGGGGGGATTACCTTTCTCCTCACCTCTGCCTCCGGGGGGATCAGAGATGAGAGCAGAGCTCAGGAGAACATGCAGTAATCGAGGACCAATTTACGTGGGATGGTTCTCTAAATTATGCGGTACGTTCTGTAGTATTGTTGTTTTGCTATTTCATCTTTTTACCATGTATTTTTACTGTGTATGCAAAAACATCGTTATTGGTACCAGTTTAACAGCGCTATACTGCAATCAGTGACTGAAAGTTGACCAATTAACTTTCGCTAATGCAAACGAGCAAGCAACACATTTTTTTCGTTGGAATGTACAATTTTTGCAGGATAGTGTGGATTTTGTGGAAAGTGCAGTGAGTTCGTGAGTATGTGAAACAAGCGCGCGCGGCCACGCTAATTGGAAACAGATGGCCGCTGCGCGCCGCTGCTCGCTCCTGCAAGGTGGATACCACCACAAGCACAAGTGCTTGAAAAGAGCTGACCCATTTCTAAAGGTCATCTCCCAGAGCAGTGCTGCGCTAGGCTTGACCAAAAAAGTGGGGGAAACCATAAGAAGCAGATCCTACTTTCCCAAAATCCTTAATGCCTCGTTAACCACGCCACCTTCCTAGATGCCTGGAAACACGCTGAGGTCAGACCACTCCTCAAAAACCCTCAGCAGACCCCAGCGAGCTCCAGAACTACTGACCCATCTCAATCCTCCCTTTCTCCATCAAGGTACTGGAGAAAATAATCAACCTCCAACTCATAGAACAACCTTCTTGACCCTTCACCGTATGGCTTCAGATCCAACTACAGCTCCGAGACACCCTTAATCACCGCAACGGACAACATTCACACCCTAATGGACAGAGGGGAATCAGCCGCCCTGATCCTGCTCGACCTCTCTGCAGATTTCGACACGGTTTCCCACCACACTCTCATCGAGCGCCTACTACAGAAAGGTATGAAACATCAAGCCAACATCATCTCCTCAACCTGCTTCCACTCGCTTCGCATGCTCCGCAAGATCTTCAAGTGGCTCCCCATCAATACCAGGAAAATGGTAACCCAGACCCTCATCCCCAGCCATCTGGACTACTGCAACACACTTTATGCTGGCACCACCACCAAACTCATGCAAAGACTACAGTCAATCCAGAACGCGGCAGCCAGAATTATCCTTAACCTGCCCAACTCACATCATGCAACACCTTAGGGACCTCGACTGGCTCCCTGTTCAAAAGAGATGCCATTTCAAGCTCCTGACCCACACCTACAAAGCCCTCCATAACCAAGGACCCGCCTACTTGAACCACCGCCTACACTTCCACCGGCCACACAGGAACCTGGGCTCAGCACACATAACTCTCACAGAGATTCCACCAATTTTTCACAGCCGCACCGTGGGACGCTCCTTCTCCCACCCCGCTGCCAAAAGATGGAACACCCTACTCATCACCTCGGCACTGCACCATCACTGACCGAGTTGAGGAAGGGACTCAAGACATGGCTGTTTGTTTAAGACCAGCAACAAGCATCTGGAGAACCTCTGGGGTGACAAGCAGCGCTCTACAAATACAACCTGATTGATTGTATACTGCTTTAGCTAGGCATAAACACATTGGCATTATTGCAATCTACGAACATCTAAGAGAATGCTGTGAATATTCACGCACCAAAAGAAAATATCTTCCAGTTGAAATAAATACTATTCTTATAGAGGGTCTTCTAGCCTCACTCGAGATTTCCAAGCAATAATCATATGCAAAAATTGAGCTATACCAGGAACAAGGCTGTCATGTTGAGGTAAGGCAGGTTTTGGTGTGGGATGCTGCTTTGATTCCTTCAGGATAGTGCTATTCATAAGAGTTTACAGTGTAGAGAAATGGAAAGATACCGGTGTGCAAGAACAGTAATGCGATGCAAAAATCTATCAAAAAACATCCCTTAGAAACTTCAGCTCTGGTTCCCGGCATGTGAAGAATGGGGTTTTCCTCTCCTATATAGTAAAGGGATAATTAATAATCGCAGATTGTCACTCAAATTAATGTGCTTCAGTTGCTTCCTCCTTAAGAAGTCTGCCTTTATGTTAAGCACCTATGGAAGATGTGGGACTGGGAGAGGAATTCTGTGTTGATTATGGATGAGTTGACACACTCTATGCTGTTGCCTTCTGCTGTGGAATTTGCTGGTGGTGTTTTCTATTCCACATAGAGCTGAATTTCACTTCAGTGCAGGAGCAAACACCTTTTGAATAAAGGACATTGCTTTCAACTCAGAATGTGGTTGTAGTAGAAAGTATACTTGTGCAACCACAATCCTGTGTCACATAAAACATTTGTATGAGTGTTCCATGACTTAAGAGATACATTGGTTATCACAATTTCTTACTAGGAAAGATGTTTTAGTAGAGAACTGAACAAGTAGAATTTTGATTTTGGGTTCAAATCTATTTTAATTGAGATTTGTTGAAAAGAAGTAACAATACCCTGCATCCACCGACCGGTGAAGCAAGGAGGTAATGTAACAAGCAAGCAGGAACAGTGGAGGACCGTGGGGAGTAGGATGCACTGTGATGGCATACAGGGAAAGAACATTTGGGAAGTGTAAGGGTAGTGTGTTTACCAGCCTTCAGTTGCATATGTATCGAAGCAGTTCTAAGGGGGGGGCAAACTTTGAACTCTACTTCCTGGCTTCCCAATTACAGTAGTTGGCACAGTGGTTGGAGGGCATAGGCCCTGAGTGGACGGACTTGATGTACTCTGACCGCACGGCACTATTGTTAGCCAGAATGCTCTACCCAGCAGTGATAATTCCTCATCAATCCTTACTACAGGCAACAGCTCTTCAGTGTTGGAAATGCTGTGTGGCTAAAAAGGCAGGAACTCCCCAGTATGCCCCGGCCCTGCTCCTTATAGGCTTACCCCATGGCAATCCCAGAACGATATTCACCCTGAACAGTTGTCAGCCTGGACTGAGGTTGGCTGGAGACAGTGGGGGACTGCTATCAGCAGTCCGTCCTGGCTCCCTTGGAGGATCTGTACGAGGGCTTCTGGCTCCAGTCAGGTCAGTTCCTGCAATACGAGACCTTGGAACGCACATTCAGAGTGTTGTGGAGAAACAGACGAGAAGAACCCATGACACACGCGGTGTTACAGTCCATTCTCACTTTGGGCAGTGCGAGACACCAAGTGAAATGGTTTTACTCTTTGCTATCCGAAATGTCCCGTACCCCATTACAAAAACTGCGTGATAATGGGAGACAGTATTAAATAAGGAACTTTCAGACCCGGAGTGGGGCAGAATGTTAGCGTACCCTAAACAGGTTTCCCGCAACACCAGGGTGAAATATACACAATTCAACTACACCCATATGACATACATGACTCCCCATAGGCTTCGTCTCGCCTACGGTGGTGAAATACGTAACTGCCAGAGGTGTAATTATAGCGAAGCTGACTTCATCCACATGACATGGGACTGTACTATAGTAAACAGGTTTTGGGATGAAGTCTTGCAAATGGCAATTCTAGCGGTGGGGCACACCCTGGAACCCACGATTGGAACCTGCCTGCTGGGACTTTTCTCACGACCAACCAAGCGGAAAGCCTTGGCTAGGGAGGACGCGCGGGGACTGAGACATCATCCCATGGCAGAACCTTGGAGAGAGATCCTTAGAATTGGGAGAACCCAGAGAGATATCATAGTGGAATGGAGGATAGCGGAGACAGTTCTCACTCAGATGGAGAGCAAAACCAGATAACCTGAGACAATCATAAGGACAAAAATGTATGTGGGAAACAAATGAATTACAAAAGAGGGAATTAGAGACACATCGGACCTATGAACAGTATGAGGACCGCCTCCCTACTGAACCATCCCCTTGACCTGCCTGCACCTTTAGGAAGACTGACCCAAAAATAGGTTGATGGATAGCCGTGCATTGGGTTTGACCGCTGCCCCCTCCCCGCCCGACATGCCCCCGGGCCTTTTTCTATTCTCCTGTTGGATCCCTGTGTTACTGCACCACCCTGCCCAGAAAATTAGTCAATAGTTAATTTTTCTCTGAATTATATAATCTTGGTTACTTCCCCTAGATGCTCCTTTTCTCATTTTGTGCTGCACATAACAGTAAACTACAAATTGCATAAATATAAGGCACATGGTCTGGGCCGCCATGACTATACAAGAATAGCCTCAGACTCTGGCTCCTGGGGTTATGTTACACACCAGGCTGATAAGCATAGTTGGATGCTGCAAAGATGAACTATATCCTAAATGGTACCTCGTGTATTGTTGGTTATGAGCTGGTATATCTGTCAGATGTTTAATTAAATGCTAATAAAAATATATTAAAAAGAAATTAAAAAATGTATCGAAGCAGTTAAGCTAGTAGGACCCGCTTCTTCTGCATTAGGTGTAATACTCTTAGGTATCTGGGACAGGTGAATTCTCAAAACTCATGAGATAAGTGTATGCAGGGTCCCCATCTCTCATCAAATTGGGGCAACTTACGATCACCCGCTGCAGTTAGCCTCTCCATACATAGGATGCCCCAGAGTTTGTGAAGCCAGTCCTGTTTTGTCTGGACAGAATCAAATCCCCACTTGACCAGGATGGTTTGCTTTGTAAGAGTAATGGCCTTGGCTTCCCCTGACGATAGGGGGTAGGTTGGCTTATTAAAGAGGCCTGGTAATATGTAGCTAGTAAAGCGTGGTATGTCAGTGTCGTATATTTCATTAATATCTGCTAATGCTCTGGCAGAGTACTTTGGGACACTGCCAGAGGATGTGTGTTAACCCCCCAGGAGTACCACTAAGCCTTCAGCAGCTGTCTGTCTCTCCCAGTTTCCACCTCGCCTGCCATGCTGGCGTATAATACCAGTAGTGTACAAATTACATGAGTGTTTCGGTGCTGCCACCCAGGGGCGGCTACTCCACTAGAGCAGAGGAGCATCTTTCTTTCAGTGCGAGAAGCAGAAACATAAAATGGTAACACTACCACGAGAATGCAGAAGGGTTTGGTTGGGGGCAGGCAGGTGGGTGGGTCTGCTCTAGGGCAGGGGAGGAGTGGCTTGCCCACCGCTGAGGGCGCTGACTGTTTGGTCGGCCCTCTGGGGCTGACCACACCAGTCATGCGCACTTTGCCTTTTCTCAATGTAGGCTGCTCGCAGCCTTAATTGAGAAAATGGCCTCCCCATATGCACCTGGCTGGGTGCCGTCCCAACCAATCACAACGCTGCCATTGCTTCCTGTTCCTACCGGCGGCAGTAAAGCATGGGCAGACCGAGTAGTGAAGACGCGGGACCCGGGAAAGGTACGTTTTAATTTTTATTTTATCCTTTAATCCCCCCACACGATCTCCCCATTCCTCGCGAGCACTCACCCCTCCCCCCAACCCCGTGCTCGACCTCGCACCTGTGAGCCATGCCGGCGCCGACTGCTGCCAGTACTACTGGTGGAGGTACACATTTGTGTAAGATGTCAGTTCATTACCTACGAGTAAAGGTGCTTCCCTGCTCTAGTTCCCACCGTCGTTGTGCAGGTAATGGGCCCTTACTTGTCAGTGTATTAAGAAATGTATATATGTCCAACAGAATCCTCTTGTCTGTTTTGCAGGCTAGAAGCCATCGCTCGAAGGTGTGAGTGGTCAGCTGGCTTGTGACTTAATATGATGTTGTGTGTCTGATGGCTGGATACTGCCAGTTGGCGGTAGAAGGCATGACATAATCAAGTTGGATGCTTGCAAAATTGAAGAGTCCATCAAGATCAAAAAGATCTCCCTCTCATTTACAGCCGGCAAAATGCCATTGTGGAAAGGAAATGTCATGCATGGCAGGGGAGGGGGAGTCCGGGTTCGCAAGAATCGGCATCAGGGGTGAAATGGGGAAGGAGAGTTTCTTTGTTTGCTGTACTTTATCCCATGTGAATACCATTGCTTGAAGCACCGGGGAGATATACACCAGGGCTATGGGGTTTAGGAAGCCATGGTATTTTCCAAATGTGGATTCCTGCTACTGCCTGATCAATAAAGCACCAGTGCTTTTGGGTCTCAGGTCTAGCCTTCCTTCAGCGGCCAATAAGCCTAGATCTTTGCCATACAGGCTTTTTTTTACCCTCCCAAATGTAGTTCTCCAGTAGTTATTGTAATTTCCCTAGAATGTGCGGGGGAGGTTGGAGGGCCAGTGTCTGCATTACATAAATAATTTTGGGCAGGAGAGTCATTTTTACCACTGTCAGTCTCCCCATGATCGAGAGCCCCCCGTCCAGGATCGCAGGTCCGTGCGGGGTATGGAAAGGAGCTTCCCACAGTTACACTCCACCGTCTTCTCCAGAGTAGAGTGAATCAGCACTCCCAAATAGAAGGCTCCTTGTGTAGCCCTGGAGATGGGGAATAGTCAGGGGAGTTGTTGACGGTCCACGTGTGAGATTGTAAGTCTCAGTATTTGCACTTTCTGGAAATTAACTTTAAATCCACAGACCCTGCCAAAGGCCTCCAGTTCTGATATCAGATGTGGAAGTGACGTAGAAGGATGAGTGAGTATTATTATGACATCATCTGCATATTTAACTAGTATGAATTCCCTGCCGCTCATAAGGAGGCCCGTTATCAGTGGATTGCCCTGTATCCTCTCTGCCAGTGGCTTCATATATAAAGCAGAGAAAAGAGGGGACAGCCCTGCCGAGTACCGCGTTCAATAGCAAAAGGTTGTGATAGTGTTCCATTTACTTTGAATTGCACCCATGGCTCCGCTTTGTTGCACCAAACCCATTTCTGGAATCGTGGGCCGAGCCCAATCTTGCCTAACACTGACCGCAAGTACGGCCAGTGTACGAGGTCAAACGTGTGGTATATCAGAGCGGTGAGCCTTATTTATGAGATGACAGAGGCACTTAGTGTTGGCACTACAGCTTCTTTCAGGAATGAAACCGACCTGGTCAGGGTTGACCAATCCCTGCATATAGGTGGCTAGACGGGCTGCAAGTATAATAGTTAATATTTTGGCATCCACATTCAATAAAGAAGTGGGGCGTTAGAAGACACAGTGTACCGGGTTTTTCCCTGGTTTGGAGATCACTGCAATGTTCTCATTGTATCAGTAAGGGTCTCCAAGGTACTGAAGAAATTATATAGGCGGGCTAATAGGGGGGCCAATATTGGATCACAAGCCTTGTAGAAGTTGGAGGGGCCTTGTAGAAGTTGGAGGGGTAACCAGTCTGTCTAGGCACTTTACCCAGCAGCAGCCATGCTATAGCTGTAAGTACCCCCGCTGTATGCATATCTCTATCTATATGAGAGGAGTCCGAATCTGAGTAATGTTCCAGGGCTATGGGGGCAATATAACTGTTATCTTCAACCAGGTCCAGGGGTTCCACTGTATATAGCGTGGCATAAAAGCGCACAAGTTCTTGAGCGATTTGGGAATCTTGGTAGACCATTTCCCCCATCTCAATGCAATTTCAGGTATCCTATACTTGAGGGCTTGTTACCCCCCGGTCTAGAATTTCTGTTTAGTGCACAATTGCGCATACTCTCCCTTGTCAATATCAAGTGTCCTAAGCTCCTTACGTGCTACTGTGAGTTGACGTCATGCATGGTGGGAGCCTGTCCATTTGTGTTCCTCCTCAGGGTCCGGCACTCGGCCCTCTAAAGTCTCTTATCCTTTCTATCTTTGTGTCATGCAGAGATGGCTATAAAGGTACCCCTTACTACCGCTTTTATGTTTCCCTAGGTAGAGCTATGAAAGTTATGGAAGTATCTGGAGTGTCATTGAGATCGAGGAACGTGCGTATTGTAGTGTCAGTTTCCATGGTGACTGCATCATATTGCAATAACTCTGTCTTAAGACGTAAGTTGCCAGCCTTTTGCGGTGTTTGTGGTGCGTGCAGCGTTATGAAAATGGGCAGGTGGTAAGAGAGGGCAGCAACTCCCAATTCCACCCCACCGACGGCCGCAGTGAAACGTGGTGTCGTAAAGAAAAGATCTATTTGGGTGTAGTTTTGGTGTGTAGCAGAAAAAAAGTGTAAAACCCTGTCCATTGGGTGGTTAGTTCACCATACATTGTTGAGCCCCATATCCCTCAGTCACTGAAGGCTTGCCGCCGTGTAAACTCCCGTTTGTCCTATTCTTTGAATGGATCTGTCCATGAGAGCGTCTAGTACCAGGTTGAAGTCTCCGCCTATCAGTACATCATGTCCAGGGATGTCATGACTCTACCCAGGGCATCCAGGAGAAAGGGTCCCTGATATTCGTTAGGGGCGTAAACTGTTGCCAGTGTGAACGTGTATGTATGGATGGAGATACAGAGTGCAAGTAGTCTACTTGTCAACTCTGCCTGTGTTTGTAGAATGCGGCCTGGAAATCTGTGGCGAAAAGGATTGACACTCCTGCCTTTTTCTAAGGGCCTGATGAAAAAAACTGGCAGACACACCAGCAGGAGCGTAGATGATGTCAATCTCCCCTGAAAAGATGAGTCTCCTGGAGAAGGCAAACATCACATTTGGTGTCCCGGAGCATGGAGAGATGGGCTTTGCATTTCACAGGAGCATTCAGACCCCGAACATTGAGGCTAATTATCTTAATCATGTAATGAGGTAAAGTATGGAGCACAGTTTATCGATGAGGAACGGGGAGCTCCAGTGGTGTGTGTAATGCAGACCTGTTGAGACTCCAAAACTGCTTGAGGGCAACAAGAAAAGCAAAGGGTGAAGGGTCTAAGGGGGAGGTAGAGAAATGTGAGAGAACTAATATAACCGTTTTCCCACTCCTGGGAATCATCATTGCCAAACAACAGAGAGTCATGTCCATGGTGATCCAGCATCTCTGCCGCCACTCACTGAAGAATAGGGGGGAGCCCTGCCACATGCTGATGTCGTGATGGTCCTGTTACGGATTCATCGCTGGGACTAAACTAGAGAAAATGTAACAATCCACATTAAGAGGTGCAAATGCAACATATAGGCCAGAAAGGTCCAGTCAGAGGGTCATTCATTGTGAGGATCTCATGTATTCCCCTGTCCTTTAATTTGTCGCAGAAGTGCTGCTCGTTCCATGTGGCTTTCAGATGCCACAGGTTTCTCTGGAGATTTCTTAGCAGAACATAAGTATAATTTTGTTTTGGGGGTTGTCAAATCTCATTGTCCGATACAGTCTCAAAACCTAGTATAGCTTAAGCTTCTTCCAAGTTACGAATCATATGTGTCTCTTTGTTCCAGACAAAAACTAGTTGGAAAGGGTTCCCCCATCGATAACAAATCCCTTGTTCTCATAGCAAGGCCATAGTCAGCTGTAGTCTACTGTGTCTTTGAAGTCTAAGTGGGGAGAGATCCTGAGAAATCCCAATTTTTGCTCCTTCAAAAGTGATGGGGATTTTGTCTCGGACAGCCGCCATGATGAGTTCCTTCTGTCTGAATGAGTGGATGTATTTGAAAATATCTTGAGACATGCCAGGGGTCTTCTCTGGTCTGCCACCCCCATGAGTGCGGTCTAGAATAATGTCTTTATCTGTCAGTTCCAGAGCCACTTGTCGGAAAAGACGGATTACTTATTCCTCAAATATCCCCAAATCTGACAGCATAGGAACACCTCTGATACGGATGTTAGAGTGGCGCAATCTATTTTCAAGGTCTTCTAGGTGGTAGCAAAGGTCTTCATTTTTGTCTCGCAGCGACATTTGTTCTCTTCGATGCTCCTGTAGTTCCTCCTCGCGTTGGTCTCCGAACCTTTCCATTATGTCCAGCCTTTGCCCCATTTCTCCTAAGTCTTTCTGAAGTGCCTTTACCTCAAGTGCCATGTCCCATTTGAGAGCCGCAATATCTCCCATCAGAGTCCCAAAGAGCTGTTCCAAGAATGTGTGGGTCACAGGCTCCTCCACCCAGGAGTCTTCGGTCTCTGGTATCTCTGTCTGTGAGGAGGCGCTGGATGAAGTGTCAGGGCGGGGTTCTGGCATCTTGTTGAAAGGTTTGCTCAGCATCTCCTTAATGGTCCCGTTATTCTTGGAGCTATTCACAATGATGTGTAGGGGATGCTCCCGTACAGGAATAATGAGTCCCTTTGAGTTTTGCAATAGCATATATGGAGGCACCCCAGGTATCGTCGAGGGTCAGACTTCAAAGGTTGGACCTCCCAAGCAGCAGTCCTCCTTAATGGTAAGGCTCCAACACGGATGTACCTCAAGGCGCAGAGCGTGGGGCCTCTAGCTGCCGGTAATCAGATCGCCTGCGTTGGAACTCAGAATTGACTCACCACCAGTTGGTATTAATGGTGGTAGGCCTGTCAGTAGGCCGCACTAATGTCCAGGTGTAATCTGCCTCCGCACTGCCATCTAATGCCAACAGTCCCTTGAGATGTTTTACTGTCCCATCCCATGCAGAGCCGGACAACAGTGCAAGCATGCAGCATGGATCCAGTTGCCAAGCGCATGGGGCATCTCTGCTCCAATTGGTACTCACCCAAGAAGCGAGTAGCAGAGGCTGGAGTAGGGCCTCTTCCCTCACGTCGCGTAGCTCCAGTCACCTTATTTTGGCGCTCACCTGCCCATGGGCAGTGAGCCCCAATCTTCACCAGCACACTCTCGTCGGGCTCTGGGCAGCACTAGTAGCTCCCATTGGACCTGGTGCACCGCTAAGAGTGCATCAGATGTTATGCCGTAGCCGCCATCTTGGGTTGTCGGCATCCGACACTGCAGCATCGCAAACCTTCCTTTCTTCCTATTGCAGTCACATCGCTGCTGGAATCAACTCCACCAGTGTACAGTAGTGCCTCAGGACCACCCTGGCAATTTATTGGCCCCAGCAATCCCACCAATAGTGCTTGCCTTGCAGCATACGGTGGATCTCCATGGAAAGCTGTTACCTGGCCGCAATCTCGGCCACACCACCCCCAAAATTATTTTTTTTGTCCACCATTTTAGAGATTCTATAAATCCTTCAGAGACAGGATTCCTGTCCTCCTACTGTTCAGATATTTTTTTCTATTGTTTCTGAAGATATTGCAGCATAGAGTTTGTGTGGAGTTGCGTGTTCTATGTTAAAAACACAGGGGATTCCAGCATCCGAATCTTCCTCTGTAATGAAAGCGATCTGCCTTGGGAGGCATAAAGTCTCACTAATAAAGGTGTTCAAACTTTTTGTCCTCATTGTGGAATGACTCTTCAATCACTCATCGAAATCAAGTGATTTGTGCATCCACAGGTACCATAAATGGTATAAATTCTTAATACAGCCTTCTACCCCCTTGCTGAGAGCAATACTGGTTGTTAAAGGCTTTTTAACTGATAATGACCGAGAGGGCCTATATCAAGGGTTTAAAGCCTGTAAGAATATGCCATCCATTTGGAATACAAAGTTCTAAATTAAAACAATATAAACCAAAAGAAAAACATTGGAATGTCAGGGAAGCAGCACTTTCATGACATTATTGGCAATTAGCCACTTCATTGTCTTCAAATGAGCCTTTATTCCAACGTTCAAATGATGATTGTAATATGAATGGAAATACCTTAATTCTGTTGTGTTCTTTGTTTCTGCAAATGGATAAGCTGACTTTTATTACCAGTCTGTGGAAGGAATTATTATCTGAATCTAGGGTTGCAAGGCTATCTCTTCACTGTAGCAGCGGAAGATTTAGACAGCCAACATTTTGAAGCATTTCTTCAGAATTAATTTCATTGTATGACTTAGAGCTGGAATACAGCATCTTTTGACCAGAAACTTTTCTATGTACCCTTGTTTCCGGTATTCATAAGGTAAAACATTATCTATTGTAACTTTTGACTGAATACGGTCAACTTCCTTTTGTGACTGACTTTTTTTAGATATACATTGTTAAGTGGGATGAATGTCCAGTGGCAATATTATAAACTGGAGGAGCAAAGGTTCAGTTTTCAGTACACACTTGCTTGATCAGAACTCTTCCATTCTGGATAGGAATTCTAGCTTTCTCCTTGCCTTCCTGAAGGGTCAATCAATCAAACAGCATTTGTAAAGCGCAACTCTGTCACCCCTAGGGGTATTTGGGTGCTGTGTCTCCGTTGAAGAGCCAGATCTTGAGTCTCTTTTTTAAGTCTGCCAGCGAGGGGGCTGTACAGAGCTGGAGAGGAAGGTCATTTCAGGTCTTGGTGGTGATGTAGGAGAGGAAGCAGCCACCGCTGTGGCGGATAAGGGGGTGTGTGCGTGGGCAAGTGAAGAGGAGCACAGGTGTCTAGAGGGTTGGTGGAAGTTCAATCAATGGTTGGTGTAGGTTGGTGTGGTCCTAGGTCATGGAGGGCTTTGTAGGCATGCATGAGGATCTTTAACTGGCCAGTGGAGGTCTCTCAGGTGGGGGCAATGTGGGTTTGTTTAGGGAGTCTGGCTGCAGTGTTCTGTATGGTCTGGAGTCTTCTGAGGAGCTGGGTGGAGATGCCAGTGTAGAGGGTGTTGCTGTGGTCGAGACGCCTGGCGATGAGGGCCTGAGTGACTGTCTTTCTGGTATTGGTTGGGATCCATCCAAAGATTCTGTGGAGCATGTGGAGTGTGTGGAAGCAGGAGGAGGCGGCTGCGTTGACTTGTCGTTTCATGGTCAGTTGGCTGTCAAGGATGATGCTGAGGTTGCGTGCATGGTTGATAGGTGTGGTTGTAAGTCCGAGTATTGCAGGCCACCAACTGTGGTCCCATGCAGAGGTGTTGTTCCTGAAGATCAGTACTTCAGTTTTGTCGGAGTTGAGTTGGAGGTAGTTTTCTCTCATCCATTTGGCTACGTTGGTCACGGCATCACACAAGTTGGTTTTGGCGTTGGCGTTGGTGGGGACCTCTGTGTCATCTGTGTAGGAGATTATATTGAGTCAGTGAGATCTGATGATATCTGTGAGGGGGTTATGAATATGTTGAACAGGGTTGGGCTGAGGGATGATTCTTGTGGCATGCCACATATGATATCTTTGGGTGCAGAGGTGAAGGGAGGCAGTCGGATGCTCTGTGTGCATCCTGTAAGGAAGGAGGTGATCCATTTGAAGGCGTCTTGCTGTATGCTTATGTTGCAGAGTCTGTTGATGAGGGTGTTGTGGGAGATGGTGTTGAACACCACGGAGAGTTTGGGGAGGATAATGGCCACAGTTTCTCCTCAATCGAGGAGTGTTCTGATGTCATCTTTGGCGGCGATCAGCACAATCTTAGTGCCGTGGTTGGCATGGAATCCGGATTGTGAGTCTTCCACTAAGTGGTTTTGTTCCAGGAATTCGGTGAGCTGCTGGTTGATGGCTTTCTCAAGTACTTTGGCTGGGTGAGGGAGCAGGGAGATCCGACGATAATTTTTGAGATTGCTGGGGACGGTGGGGGCTTTCTTTTGGAAGAGGTCTGCATGTTTCCATCTCTCTGGGAAGGTTGCTGTGGAGATGGTAGTGTTGAGGATGCTGGTGAGTTGTGTGGTGATTGGATTTTTTCCGAGGTTGTAGAGGTGGTGGGAGCAGGGGTTGGTGGGCGCCCCGAAGTGGATGGAAGACATGATGGCTGAGGTGGTCAGGGTGGTGAGCGGAGACCAGGTGGTAATGGTTTGGCTGTTGTTCACTGGTTGGTTGAGGTTGTTGGCGTTGAGGGTGGAGGATTGGAGGTGGAAATTGTTGCAGATGTTGGTGATCTTGCTATGGAAATAGTCTAAGAGGGTATCACAGAGTTCTTGAGAGGGGTGGATAGCGTTCTCTATCCTGTTGGGTTAGAGAATTCTTTGACTATTTGGGGGCTATAGTGTGCTATCCTGAAGGTTACTATTTAGAAAAGGACACTAAAACAGGTCATTGTTTTGGTAGTTATTTTAGAGGAATCCCAGCATCTGCTCAGTTCTACCACAACCTGTGAGAGACTGTTCTAGCTGAGATTGGAAGTGAGAGTTGATGCTAGTTCAGGTTCCAATTTGGGATTGAACCTGTTATGGTCTGTGGGAGAAAAAGGTTTACGTCTTTTCAAGAAATTTCTACAATAAGTTATATTGCATATGCAATTTCTAACCAATAAGTGATGGAGCTGTTTCATTTTACAGCACTCATATGACCTTAAAAAAGTTCTTTAGACACTGTTCTCTGAATGATGGTCAGGTGAATGCTTGTCCACTTTTGCTGAGACAGAATCCGTTGTGGTAAGTTATCCGTTGCCAATCAAATCCACAAATGTAAACAATGTGGTTGATGCTCATGAGATGGCAAGTACAAGAAACACATTTGACGTTTTAGTCACTAGGCTAATAAATAAGTGAGACCATCTTCAGGACTATGCTTAGACGATAATTAAACAACTCCATTGAGCCTAGATAAGAAAGTATTTAATTTTTTTATGTATGCCTTTATTATGAGATTTAAATGATTATATGTAACCCGCAGAGCACACGAAAAACCCACATGAAATAAGTGACTGAAACTGCAGTGAGTGCCCAAAGTGTTGCCATATCCAATGTGAGAACTTTGAGAGCAAGCTAAACTCTTTTTTCAAAGTATGAGAAAGCCATACTTACATGGGCCAAATATTTCTAGATGTGTAGTGAGAATACAGCTGGAAGAACCTGAGATGCATCAAGCCATCAAGCTGAAACCTAGAGGCTACCCATCAAGGCTAGTAAGGAGATCAATGAAAAGGGATTGGTATAACAACTGAAAAGCTTGGCTCGCAGTCAAGGCAAGCCAAAAACAAACCCAAGATTGTATGAGTTTCAACATTTGGAACTGAGTCCAATAGGTTCAAAAAGATCATTCTAAACCAATGTCCCCTTCTGAATAATGATAATTTGCTCAAGGCTAAACCCTTGCTTGTATTTCAACGAGGCCATAATCTACCTGATAGATTAGTTACAACATATGTAAAAGCACACAAAGAGTCTATTACAGTGTGTAATATATATATATATTTTAGGGCATTATGGGACACTCCTTCCTAGGAGCAGTGAATAATAAATGAGCGGCTCCTGACACCCATTTATTATTATTTGTTAAAATTTAAATTAGGTTTCCTGGTGCCCACCCAGGACACATAGATACTTCACAAAATGAGTGCATGAAAAATATGCATTGTAAAAGTGGATAAATAGGATTTATGTGTCCTTTTGTAAAATGGAAGTTCCTTTGGAACACCAAATGCGGGATTTCCCTAGTCCACCCTTGTTCTTTATTTTAGGAACAATTTTTTAAACGGGTTAGGTCAACCAAACCCATTATGCTACTACTCAATTCTGATGACTGCGGCAGTGCGCAATGAAGCCTACTTCCAATAAAACGGGCTTTCTGTGAAGGCCTTGTCCAAGGCAACAAGCTTGAATCTGTATTTGGCTAGCCATCTACATTTTTTGGAGCAGGAGCTCTACAGGAACAGAACATGGGATCCAAAAGGGAGCACTCAGCAGAATACCTATGTGTACCCTAAACATCCAGGGAAATGGGTCTTGATTTACTAAGGTCAGCATTGCGCAAATTTGTGCTGCGCCTGCAAGTGAATCAGTGCAGTGTTTTGCATCAAGTGAGTGAGCGTCTATGTAAAACTTGAATAATGTAACCGCTTGGTGCCATAGTCTTGGAGCTATGGTACTGACACGCACCATATACACATGAGCACAGACTCTGTTAGTCCTACATTGGGCCTGATAGCTGTCAGGTAAATAGCAACACGGTTGAATTTTCATGGATGTGTGCAGTGCTTAACTTGTGACCGAGGTGGTGGGCGCTAGCACTCATTTTTGGGGATGAGTACTTTTTTCTCATCTTCAGAGCTTAACCCAGAGCAAGAGAGAGAAGAACAGAAGAGGAAGAAAGATGAAAAGGATAAAAACTGTGAAAAGGCATGGATAAAAATGAACCTGCAAGATTGAGAAAAAGAGACAGGAAGATAAGGGCAGTGGAAGAAAGAGGCATGAGGTTGAGGGATGACAATGGGCCCGATTCAGGAAATCTACTACTTTTTTGAATCCACAAACATTTCCAGCAATACACATGTAAAGCTGTGTCGAGTTGTTAAATTGCCAAGAATTACATAATGTACACTATGTAGCAAGGGACAACTGTGGTACACAGTGCTATATTAAACTAAGTTATGATTATTTAATATGAAATCAAAGCATGTGACCTTTCGGAAAAGTTATTTGGTACAGGTACCTGATTTCAGACAATAGCACTGATGAATTACATAACTGATGTAGATGTTTTTATTCCTTTTTTAACATCGCTCATTTGTATTTAATGATAATAAGACTTTGTTTATTGTTTTGTGTATTGCACTTTTATGATTTTAAATAATCAAATAAAGTGGTTTGACTGACTGACTGACTGATATCAGACAATACATTTTTTTATTCCCCAGGTTCAACTTGAAATACAAAGAAAATGGAAGCAGTGGCATTTGAAGAAACATTTCCAGGCGAGCCAGCAGAAGCACTCGTCGGCCAGCAGTGGTGGGAGCACCGCGACTCAACTCGTGCCTTTGAGCAAGTCTAGTCCAAAGGATCAAAGACGGACCCAGGCGCACAATACCAAGGTCCTTTAAAAGAACTGTTACAGGCGGGCTCTGCAAACCTCACCATCAGACATTCGAGAGAACTGTTCCAATCGTGAATGAAATACTGTTAGGACTGCCTGTTGGAAACAAAAACATACTGTATCACAGCGTAGGTGTTCCAAATAGCGGTGTCATGTGGGGATGTAGCCTTTTCATATAAATGTATATTATTACATGTTTTGTCCCTTGTGTATACTATATACACGTGTGTTGATGAATTATTCTGTGCACTAGATCTATGGTCTGTGAAAAAAATGTGAGTAACTGGTTCAAATTCGTCTAGCACTCTGCCCTTGGAGTAAGTGTTAGCAATCTTTGTCAATGCTTCATAATGCACCACCATTCCTCAGAAATGTGACACTGTAATGGAAATGTACTATTGTTCCAGAATTGGTACTTCTGACATGATTAAGTCCTGTGAATAAGAGTGTAATATGTGCCCTGGTGCTTAGGTGATAGTATATACTCTTGTCAAAATCTTAAATTTGCACATGAACTGTTTGTGTATATTTTGGAAGTATTGTATTAAAGTTCAAATTGTATTGTTTAGCTCGTAAATCATTATGAAATTCATAGCATTAAAACATTTCTAAGCGAGTTACATATGGTTAGCCACATTAAAACCATGTTTTCATGAACAGCACAATTTGTGAACGTGGATTATACTTTGCCTTTGAGTGCTTCATCGTCACATATGAACGTTCAGATTATATAAATGACTTTAATTCCTGTCAAATTCATAGCTTGCTCTTTTTACAAAGGGCGAACCACATACAACACACTTTCAGTTCTATTGTCCATTTCCTAGATAGGCTGATAGTCAAGAAGCAACATGCACCTTGTGTCTTCTCTATTTCTTAAATGGTGTATTGCCTGGAAGTATATTGATCATATTTTGTGACTATCATATTTTGTCCAACAAAGTTCAAGGAATGCCTGATCAAGCCCAGATTTTCAAGATATTCACGTAAAATATGCCTACGTATAATAATTCTCAATGGAATTTTTTTAGATTGTTAATGGTTATATGGCATAGATCTGCCCATCCTTAGGCCTACTTTAGACACCTCTGATTTTTAATGTATATTTTGTGTTCCACTGTAAGCCTAAACCAAATGGTCTACTTCACTCATTTAATAATAATATGTGTTACCACCTACTAGGAAGAACTGAATAGGACCTGTGTTTTGATGACTTGTAGAGTGGACTTTGAAGCAGAGGGTTCGAGAAATGTGATATCTGAGCAAGTGGTGAGCAGGCCAGCAAATTCATAAAAGAGCCCAGCCAGGGGTCTGGCTCGGCTATAAGAGCCAAAGCACTAGCCATCCAAAGATTCCGCATGTGAATGATACAATGTTATCATGCAATACATTATAAAAACTCTTAAAATCAAAAATAGTACATTAATGACTATTAAACCATGAACTAGTAAGGTTTTGCATAGCACCCATACTGAACTGAATTACTTCTTGTCACTCTGACTTGTCATGGAAAGTGATATACACTGAAGAACAGTGGTTTGTCTAGGATCACACAATTTGGTCAAGTGGAGAAACCACGATCTGAGCTGAAGGTTGCCTAGTACACTCAGTACACTTTTATCACTGGATGAATAACCCCTTTCTTTTCCCTTTAGAATCAAAAGAAAATGTTTTGTAATTATATGGAACAGTACAGCAATATCCAGTGGCCTTATCCTAAAAAGCGGTCAGTGGACTGCAGCAAGGACAGCAATATAAATAATTAATCTATAACTTATCTTTTACACTAACATCAGTGTACCACTTTTCCATGGAAGAACTAAAATCCAACATCTTTTGAGCTCACATTAGCTGGATGTTATTGTTACTAGAGTCCTCTGTCTTAAGACAAGCAGAACTCTTTCAGCAGGGGTATATCCAGCATTGCCAGATTGAGGGGGAGGTAGGGGGTACAGGGGAGGGGGTTGGGGGATCAAATGATATAAATATCCTGGTGCTGTTAGGCATGTTAGTGGTTCAGGTGACTGGCAGCTATAATCAGGAGGTGTTGGTTCAAATGTAGTGACAAATGGCACACATGTAAACCACTATACATTGGTAAAAACATGGCAGAATATAATGGCTAATCAACAGGGGTAGCTTTATTTTTATAATGTTAGGCTAATAAGATAAAAACACCACCTAACCTCAGTCACTTTGCTGCGCTGCCCTAAATCAAAGTGAAAGGGCAGGAATGCACCATATTTATCTAATACAGTGCATTCCTGTCCCTTACCTCTGCGTTGGCTCCGTTTCAACAGTCTAGCACTAATGGAAGCATCCTTGCACCCTTTTCCTGATACGACCAACACCATTCGATACCGCCAAAATGCTAAATATTGGTGATAGATGGACTGCTTGGATAGAGACATTTGATGATTTAATTCATGCACTTGAAGAAATTAATAACAAAAGATTATCAAGTATTTCAAAAATCTTGCTGGTGAAAGTGTAAAAGAAGTCATAAAGAGAATGCCACGAACCGATAATGAAGTCACATATCATCACATTAAAGAAGTCGCACCACTCTAATAAGTCCAAAACAGAAGTGTCCATCCAGTGATGTATATATTTTCAAAGCTTCCTCTTTATTCTTCTTTACAGTTTGATAGTTCATAAGCAGCCAACGCGTTTCGTTCTTTGAAAAAGAACTTCGTCAGGGCTGTAAAAACATTTAAAATACATATGTAATACAAAAGTGATACAAATTGTACAACTAACTTGATACATTATATTATATGTGAATCACATTGACCATTCGACAGAAGTTACGAATAGCACCATACTGATAATTTAGCATGTCCATGACTTTTGAACAGCGTTAATTATATACTGTGCGAAGCACAGCCATCTGTTTTTTTGGACATTCCATATTGTTGGGTATTATAATCCTTCAGTATTGCACTCTTCTAGAATCAGGCGTTATGAGTCACATGCTTTATGACTAAAAATGACACCGTCCCTACACAAGATAAGCTCTAATTAAAGCATATGTCATTGTTTTGAAATGCGTTTGTTAAACCTCTCTCACCTCCAATGCCATGTACGCTGCCGATCGACTAGATGTTCCTGTCGGGTCTCCAACAAAAACGCGCAAACATCTTTCAGTTTTTTATATTCAGAACCACGTTAGTCACATGACCTTACGTGTGTTTGCAATTTGCTTGGGGCAATCTCTAAATCCCGGATACTAGAAAAAAACGTTCAATAAAAGCCATGCTCGAGAAAATTACCGCTATTTTAACATACATTGTTGTGCCACACTCACATCCAAAATACTATATTTCACCAATCCTGTAAGGTTGTTCTGGTGACTCTAAAAGTCTCGCGGGCATGTTTTTAGTTTTATATTCATTAAGCCACGTAAATCACATGCCTTTATGTGTGTTGACAGTTTACTAGGGACAATCTTACAAATGCTAGGTGCCGAAATCCACGCGCCTATCGCATTTTGAATAACAGTTCTTTATACACAATAGAAATGTAGAAACTCTTTGTAATAAATTCCGGAGGTCCTACACACAAACCACACCTCCAAAACCCCGAAGTGAATCCTACAATTGCGAAAAAACAAACAAATAAATAAATTCCCACACTGGTCATACAATTCAACACCAGCATTGTCCTTGACCGCCCAAAGCACCACCTCCTGACATCTGCGAGATACAACCAGCCAGCCGCCAGTGATCAAATACTGTTATATTCACAATGTCTAGATATCATAATAATTATATCCAAGTTTCATATCTGATATTCCTGGTCTTGCGGGAAAAATTTCCAAACTTAAGGGGGACTCCCACATCAAAATACCTTATTACCACAATATCTTCCAGCTTGTTATTTCGATGGGGTCCCAGATTGTTTTCATAAGAAATAATGTAGTTCCTAATCTTGCAAGGAAATTCCAAACCTACGGAGGACTCCCACAACAGAAAACCATATTACCAAAATATCATCCAGCTTATTGTTTCAATAGGGTCCCAGATTGCTTTCATAAGAAATAGTGTAGTTCATCATCACTATTGTGCCCCTTATCGGTACTCCGCAATCTACAGATCCAACCCGCTTCATTACGTCTTAGTGCGGTCTCTCTGTCACCCCCCGTAGGTCTCATTGGGACATGATCTATACCATGAAACCAGATTTCAGGTCTTCCTCCATGTTGTTCATTCATATGTGATGTCATGGGGTATCTTGTGTCCCTATTACGAATGGCCCGTACATGTTCCTGAACTCTACTTTTGAGGGGTCTAATAGTGCTCCCCACATAAATCATATCACAACTGCAACCTATTACATATGTCACATATGTTGTTCTACAAGTAATGATATGTCTAATGGTAAAGGTCTGTTGTGTATTATAACTAAACTCCTTTAGTTTGTTCTTTCCGAATTGACAGACATTACAATTAGTACAAGTGAAAAAGCCATTCACTGGTCCAGGTAGCCAAGTTGCTCCTGTATTTTCCTTATAGGATACATAACTGGGACATATCATTTCCCTCAAAGTTCTACCACGTCTATATATGATTTTTGGTTTTGGGGAGATCACCTCCTTTACCCCAGGTATTTCATGGAGCAGGGACCAATGTCTACAGAAAATTCTATATACATCCTGACTCTGCTTATTAAACCTAGTCACAAAGCTGATAGGGGCTGATCGATTCTTGTTCTTATTTCTAATGGGGTCAGTATGATTGGTGCACAATAACGTACTCTCCCGTGATTTTGCTAGGATACGTTTTTCTGCATTATCCAGAGTTGATTGTTTATATCCCCTTTGTTTGAACCTACATTTGGTGTCTTTTAGATTCTCCAAGAAAGATGTCCTGTCACTACAATTTCTGCGTATCCTAATCATTTCTCCATATGGGATACTATTGATAGTAGCCTTAGGATGTGCACTGGTGGCATGTAAGGTGCTGTTACTATGAGTCGGTTTACGATACAAAGTACTTTGAATCTTATTGTCGCAAGCCACAAATGTTATATCCAAGAAATCAATCCTATCAATAGAGTATGACATAGTTAAGGTCACATTGCATGAATTATCATTTAAGAACATGAAATAACCATCAAGTTCAACCTTAGTGCCCTTCCAAATCACAATGATGTCATCGATATACCTCCCACAGAATAAAATATTTTCCATCCAGGGGGAGGCTTATCTGCCCCAGGCATGTTCCTGTTGCCAAAGTCCCATAAAAAGTCCCGCTTACGAAGGAGCAAATTTGGCTCCCATCGCGGTACCTTGTAGCTGGAGATACCACTGCTTATCATGTAAGAAAAAGTTATTTGAGAGTATCAATTCCGTCATCTCAAGTAGCATGTCATTGTGTTCATACCATTCAGCTGATCTCGTGTTAAGAAAATATTTTATTGCCCGTAGGCCTGTTTCTTTTTTGATACATGTATATAGGCTGACTACATCAAAGGTAACAAAAGATAGTCCCTCCGCCCATGTGACATCCTCAAATTTATTGAGGATGTCTTTGCTATCCTGTATGTATGCTGGCAGATTTTTTACCAGCGGCTGCAAAAAGGAGTCCACATATTCTGATAATCGTTCAGTGGGTGAGTCAATGCCTGCAATGATCGGTCTGCCCGGCGGAAAGGGCCCCCCCTTGTGTATTTTCGGGAGGACATATATACATGGGAAATTAGGTTTACAAACCATAAGGTACCTAGTTTCATCTTCTGTCAACAAACCCCTTTCCTTCCAATCTCCCAACTTAACATTTATAAGAAATGTGAGATCAGTAATGGGGTTAGATCGAATTTGTTCATAACAGGAAGTGTCTGACAGCTGCCTTGTAATTTCTCCCATATAGTCTGACTTTCTCATAATTACCACATTTCCACCCTTATCGGCTTCACGTATTACTATATCATCATTGTTACTCAATGCCTGCAGCGCTAGCTGTTCCCCCTTTGTTAAATTATAGGGGCCCCTATCTCTACGAGTACTCTCATTCAACAGTTTATGTAAGTCTTCCGTTACACGTGTTTTGAAAGACTCAATATTAGGGTGTGTACAATGTGGTACAAATTTCGATCTCATTTTCAAACCACTGTCTATATCATCCTTTGCCTTCACTCCCAGTTCTTTATTTAGGTCTTCTAAAGTAATGTTGTTTTCCTCATTGAGTGACATAATTAAATCTATACCTTCCACATCCCCCACTGTATACCCAATGGGTGCCTTACTCACAGTATTAGACTCCTTAATTCCAGGATTGCAATGAAAAAAATGTTTTAATTTCAAAGTACGTACAAATTTATATAAATCAACTATGACATCAATGATTTTACAAGGTTGTGTCGGGCAGAAACCTAGACCTCTTTGTAGAACACTATTTTCCTCCAATGTAAGATTATGATCTGACAGATTGATAATTGACAAGCCACTTGTATTTGGCATCATTGTGTCTAAGAGGGCCTCATTCGTTGTACTTTCATGCTCTTCAAGTAATTAGAGCTTCTGTTGTGTAGGGACGGTGTAATTTTTAGTCATAAAGCATGAAGATTTTGTTGCTTTGTGTTTCTATTGTGCGCATTTTTCAATATTTGGCGTTTAGATACTGGCCCTAGCTAATTGCAAACAAACGTAAGGTTATGAGACACACGTGGCTTTCCGAATATAATAAAACGGAAAGTTGTTCGCGCGTTTGTGTGTGAAATATAGTTGAACTTCTGGCTGATCGGCAAATTTGTTATATTGTATTGGAGGCGAGAGAGGCCTAACAAACGCTTTCAAATATGGTGATGCATTGTTTAAAATAGAGTCTTTCTTGTATAGGGACGTTGTGGAGGGCTTGTCAAATTGAGGATTTTTCATTGGAAATGCACAGTAAGGTAACATACAGTGTTTGGTAAAATATTGGATGACACAACATTGGTTATTATCTATATGGTGTTATTACATTACAGGCACACTAGCCCTTAAACAATCGATGGGAATTAGACATGTGACTCATAACGCCTGATTCTAGAAGAGTGCAATACTGAAGGATTATAATACCCAACAATATGGAATGTCCAAAAAAACAGATGGCTGTGCTTCGCACAGTATATAATTAACGCTGTTCAAAAGTCAAGAAAACATTGGTAGGTGCATCTAATCTTTTTGAACTATATATTTGAATAGAGTACAACTATTGATTAGGCCAAACCAATGTTCTTTAAATGTTATCGGATGTATACATTTAGTAGAAGAAAGGGCGATGTCTCACCCCAGCCGGACGCACAGCATACATGAAGCATAACTCTGATGCCATAGTATCCATTTTCATCATTTTTATTCAAATTTCTTCAAGCTTAAACATTTTCATCCTTGGTACTTCTCGTCACATGAGAGACATCTTATGTATTTTAATCCTTATCAACTGCAAACATGCCAATCCTGGCCTTATTTTGTAGCGCGGTACAGAAGTATTGCCCATTCATTGATCCAAATAACCCAATGCATTTCGGGCCTCCGTTCGGCCCTTCGTCAGGGGTACTCTACAATTTAAAAACATAGTTGTCAGAACATGCCTTTAAATCAATACACCGCACCAATATCTATGTTGAATTGTACTGCTTTTACCTTTTATGCATTAACGTTTTCCCGCTCAAAGTAACCCTAGAGTTACCCCTAAATTGATGCCCACAACCATCTCGACAATACCCACATTCAAACCCTTCAATTTGTATCCCAATCCAGTTACAAAAC
Organism: Triturus cristatus; assembly: GCF_964204655.1. Taxonomy (NCBI): domain Eukaryota; kingdom Metazoa; phylum Chordata; class Amphibia; order Caudata; family Salamandridae; genus Triturus; species Triturus cristatus. Next base: position 194,599,142 of record NC_140584.1, on the reverse strand, counting down.
ACCCCTTCAAAAGCAAGTTGTTGCCTACCAGCTAAATCACCCCAAGCCTTTACCTTCTAAATCAACTTCCATGAACGCCTCTCGGTTCAAACACAAACCGCCGTGTGCTGCATGCTTTCCTAAATCTGTGTTTTTAACACCTGTGCTCGATTTTAACCCTCCTCCTTCTTTTCGTAGCTTCCTTCGTTAACCCTATGTCTCCCTCTGCATTAGGCAATCACCTACATGTGCCTCAACAGTCTTTAGTGATTCATTTAAAGCGTCAACGTTTGTTTCTCAAAAGTAACCTCCACTTTAAAAACACAGATTTAGGCCACAAATGCATTGGGTTATTTGGACCAATGAATGGGCAATACTTATGTACCGCGCTACAAAATAAGGCCAGGATTGGCATGTTTGCAGTTGATAAGGATTAAAATACATAAGATGTCTCTCATGTGACGAGAAGTACCAAGGATGAAAATGTTTAGGCTTGAAGAAATTTGAATAAAAATGATGAAAATGGATACTATGGCATCAGAGTTATGCTTCATGTATGCTGTGCGTCCGGCTGGGGTGAGACGTCGCCTTTTCTTTGACAGATACTAGTACCTACGTGGGACAGGGCAAACCACGATTTCCGGGCTAGCACGCAATCTAATTCAAAATGAAATAAGAGTTCAGGATAAAAAGAAGATAAAAAAGAGTGCATGCTGTCAAACACCTCTTTTTTACATTTAGTAGAAGCCATGTTGAGCCTGTGGAGGATGCACCTGTAATGAGTGCATTTTCAATGGTGTATTGACATCATATATTATAGTGTTTTCTATGTGACTTGCCCTATCAGGAATATAGATATGAAATACAATTTGTTTACTAATTCAATATTTATATAAGCTGTTATGTACAATCATTGGACATGCTAAATTATCAGTATGGTCCTATAACTTCTGTCGAATGGTCAATGTGATTCACATATAATATAATGTATCAATTTAGTTGTACAATTTGTATCACTTTTGTATTACATATGTATTTTAAATGTTTTTACAGCCCTGACGAAGTTCTTTTCAAAGAACGAAACGCGTTGGCTGCTTATGAACTATCAAACTGTAAAGAAGAATAAAGAGGAAGCTTTGAAAATATATACATCACTGGATGGACACTTCTGTTTTGGACTTATTAGAGTGGTGCGACCTGCAGTGGGCCTAAAAGTTTTGGATCAAGTTGATCACCCCCGTGAAACGGTGGGGGTAGCAAGGTTGCACACCACGTTAGCTAAACAGCTTTCTTTTTTCATTCAATATTTAGGAGGGCAGGTGAGAGATCTGTCAGGAGAGGTGCGACCTGAACCTTAGGGTACAGTAATTGAACCGTTTCTTTTTGGGTTAGTATCACATTAAAGAAGTGTTGAATCTCAAGTTTAATCCAATGTCAAAGGTTGATTACGAAAGATACATCTTCAAACAGGAATTCCAGAAAGCTGGTGAAAGCATTGATAAATTTGTGGAGCGACTCGACACTCATCTGATATTGTAAGTTCAATTAATTTAATTATAAAGACGTTATGCATCTGACAGTTGTTGATGGATGCTTGTCAGGTTTATTCAGACGACAAATGCTGAGAGAAACTCTTAGGGGCCTATTTACAAAAAATTGGCGTAGGGCAGCACCGCAAGACTTCTTACTGAACTACCCTATACCAATTCATAAGGACAGGAATGCACCGTAGGCAGCGCTGTCACATTTTGCAGCCGTGCACCAACATAGGCTCCCTTGCACCATGGTTCATGGATGTCTGCATTGTTGGCAGGATTGTGCAGGAATGGGAACCTTCCTTTACAAAAACAATCACAAGAGGCGATTTCCTTTTTCTATGTGTGCTCCAGAATGCTGAAAAAAGCAGGAGAAATGTAAAGATATCTCTTCATGACACCTGCTTTAGGGAGGCTCAAGGTTTTAGTGCTGCCCTAGGTTTACCAACTTTTGCAAATCGGGAGTAATGTCAAAGTCCATGGGTGCTGCGTGGGAACACCCACAGCAACACCTATGGAAAGCTTCTTTCACGCAGAGTAAGGCAAGGCAGCGACTTGCGCCGCCTCGCCTTACTTCATATCTACAAGGCCATAAAAAGGGTGGCTTTGCTTGGACTTGTAGATATGGGCCTGCACTGTGCACCACCAGAGCGTAAACAAAAATGACGCTTTGAAGGCACATGAGAGCAAGTCTGGAGCGAGTGTTAATGACTGCCAGAGTTGAAGAGCGTGCCGATAGACAAGCTACCCAAAGAAGTTGTGTTTTAGATGTGGATTTTTGCTTCCACCCAAAGGTAAATATCTTGCTCTCTGAGAGATTTGTAAAGGCTGTGGGAAGGAGACAGTTTGCGAAGCCAAGAGAAAGGCAAGTGTGTCACGGCTTAAAAACAAAGTGGCCGTCGAAATGTTTCAGAAGCCATGTTTGACACGCACCCACAAATCAAAGCAGTGATGTCAGTTAAGAGAAATCAACACCAAACTGTGTTGATTGTCATCTAAATCAGCATCAAACAGTTCCTCTGTATGAATGTCAAGTGAGAGTGAAGGAAACAATTGTGCCATGTCAATGTTTACCTCACAAAAGTGTGCAAATGTTGGGCTGGCCGCTTGTGAAGAAAAATGTTGGTCAAAGAAAGATTGACATGCCAAAGCACCATAGTCATTTAAACCTTTTTCCTAAAATTACACTGAAAGTAAATGGTTGTTCGATACCTTTCATTACCGACAGTGGTGCATCGATAAACATTATGCCTGACGAAAAATACTATTAATTATCTCCATTACCGCAACATATGCCATCGAAAATCAAAGTGTATACATGGGCTGCATCGATGCCCTTAAAAAGTCAAGGTTCATATGTAGTGACATTGAAACACAAGAAAACAACGTTACAAGCACTCAACCATATGCTTCAAGGCACAGCGTACAGTGCCTGTCTACTCAGTTTCAGCACAGCCGCTGATATGGGATTGATTTCTGTAAATTACAACATGAATGCTCACCAAGAAATAGTAAGTCAGTTCCCATTGTTATTTCATTGCTTGGGAAAACTTAAGACTATGTAAGTGAAGTTGCATATTAATGAGGACATCCGTCCTGTTGCTCAAAGACATAGACAAATTGCTTTTCATTTGCAAGTAGCTGTTGAGAAAGAACTTAAATCCTTACTTAAGGATGATATTATTGACCTTTCCACTGGTCCAATGCCATGGGTTTCTCCCATAGTAGTAGTGCCCAAAATGGACAGTGAAGGAGCCGTACGCATATGTGTTGACCTGCGTCAAGCTAACAAGGCAAATGAATGAGAATGCCATTCAGGTCCACACATTGCCGACATGCTAACGCAATTTAATGGTGCAAAGGTCTTCTCTCGTCTTGATTTAAGTTAGAACTTGAAGAAGATTGCAGGTACATTACCACCTTTTCTACACGTGTTGGTATGTTTCAATACAAAAGACTAAGGGCCTGATTTAGATCTTGGTGGATGGGTTACTCCATCACAATGGTGACAGATATCCTGTCCGCCAAAACATAAATACCATAGGATATAATGGGATTTATATTTTGGCAGACGAGGTATTCATCACCGTTGTGACGTAGTAACCCATCTGCCAAGATCTAAATCAGGCCGTATGTTTTGGTGTGTAATCGGCTGCAGAACTGTTTCAAGATGTCATTCGTCATATTATACAGCCTGTCATGAATGTGTTCAATTACAGTGATGATATTGGTTTTCGGAGGTGCACAAAAAGAACACGATAAAACTCTTACACAAGTATGTAGTTTACTTGTCGAAGCAGGCTTGACTTTGAATGCAAAACAAGTATGAGTTCCATTAGACATAGCTAAAGTTCTTTGACAATATCTTTTCTGATGGGGGCAAGACACCAGATACTGCTAAAGTACAAGCGCTGTCAAATGCTGATCCCCGCAAGATGTTTCCAGGGTGCATTCATTTCTTGGAATGGCCAGTTACTGTTAAAGATACATATAAGACTTTGCCACTATAAGTGCTCCGTTGAGAGACTTGATAAGAAATATTTTCCATTTCATTGGTCACATGAATGTGAGAAAAGCTTCAAGAAAATTCAACAAGCCCTTGAGAATACTACTGAAATGGCATATTTCAATTTGAAGATTCATACAGAGGTTGTTGTTGACACTAGCCCAGTTGGGTTAGGCGCCTGCCTTGTACAGTGCTGTGGACACCCGAATACTCGAAGGCATATTGGGGTCGATTCACAGAACTAATCTGAGACAAAATTCTAAACTTACTACTTTTGGTATTTACAGAAGGCATTTAGTAGTAGTAAAGTTAGTATTTTGTCCTAAATTAGTATTTTTGTCTTAAGTTAGGATTTTGTCTTAAATTAGTATTTTGTCTTAAATTCGGATTTTGTCTTAAAATAGTATTTTGTCCTAAGTTAGTATTTTGTCTTAAATTAGTATTTTGTCTTAAGTTAGGATTTTGTCTTAAGTTAGGATTTTGTCTTAAATTAGTATTTTGTCTTAAATTAGTATTTTGTCTAAGTTAGGATTTTGTCTTAAGTTTTGGTCTTAAGACAAAAACTAACTTAAGACAAAATACTAACTTAAGACAAAATACTAACTTAAGACAAAATACTACCTTTACTACTACTAAATGCCTTCTGTGAATACCAAAAGTAGTAAGTTTAGGATTTTGTCTCAGATTAGTTCTGTGAATCGGCCCCATTGTGCCTTATGCAAGTAGAAGTTTGTCCCAAACACAAATTGCTTACTCACAACGTGGAAAAGAAAGCTTAGCTGTGGTATGGGCTTGTGAACATTTCCATCAGTGGCAGCTCCTCTGCTATGGTGGAAGAGTGTCACCCCACTGCTTTTAAGCAGTGTAACATAAAGGAAACCTAAAATTATAATACCTTTGCCTTATTATTATTATTTTATGTTTTTGTGCTGCTTTGCGGGTGAGTGGGCAAGGCTGCTCTGCTCTCAAAGTAGGGCTGGGGAGGAGTGGTTTGCCCACTCCTAAGTGCACATGACTGTTTGGTCTGCCCTCTCGGGCCACCCAAAACTGTCATTCACACTTTCCCTGTTCTCCATGCAGGCTTCATTAGAGCCGGGGTCGATAACAGGATGCTCAGACCAATCACAATGCTGCATTGCAGCGTTGTGATTGGTCAGGGGAGCCTGGGTGATTACCAATCACAATGCCATATTGCACAATTGAGTCATTGAAAGACTAGATGACATCTTTGCGACATGGTATGCTCCACCCATAGTGAAGTCTGACAATGGCCCCCCTTTAAATAGTCGAGAGTTCAGATATTTCTTGGAGCATTTGAAATAAAGAATCAAAATAGCATACCTCTGTGGCCACAAGCCAACAGTCATGTTGAGAGTTTTATGACTATGCTAAGGTAAGCAATGGAGCGTGCCACTCATGAGAAGCTCAATTTGAAAACTGTGTTGAATTCTACCTTGAGAGCTTATTGTTCAACATCGCACTCAACCACAGGTGAAAGTCCTGTGAATTTGATGCTCGGGAGAGCAATGAATACCAAGTCACCTCAATGGACCAGTCAGAGAAAGAAGATGAGATGACAACTCATGATAAGGACTTGGTTTACAAACAAAAGATGAAAGTGTATGCTGTCAAAAGATGACATGCAAAGAACTTCGTCTTTAAGAGAGGAGATCCAGTGCGTGTGCAACAAATGCTGTATAGAAAATTTGATACTCCTTTTTATGCAGGACCTTTCCAAGTGGTGTCTACTAAGGGACACATGGTGACTGGCCAGTGTCCTGGAAAGTCTATTAATCGAGACACTTCTCATTTCAGGCACTTGGCCAATCGTTCATCAGATCTAATAGTTAAAAGAGAGCCTGGATCTGAAACATCAGCAACTGCTGTTGCTTCTAAACCGTTGACGCAGGTCCTGGACATCGGTGACAATGCCTCCCAGTTTCCCAGAACAAGATCAGGTCGAACAATTAAAGCACCAAGAAGATTTACTGAAGAGATTTGAATGTATATGTCTATTTATATATTTTCTAAAAAATTGCCGGTTTTTATTTAACAGAGGGAGATATGTAGTGTCTTGTGAATTAGAATTGATGGAACTTGTCTGGCTACAGATGCACTCCGTAGAACTGTGACGTAAGTGTTAGAGTGGCATGCACTGAAGGCTGGTTTAGAATGTTGAGTTTGCGGTTACACGCAGAAGAATAAATACATGTATTACTAAGCTCCGTGTGTGGCATAGTCCGTTGCGGGTACCGAGGCTGGGGAGGACGCAATACCACAGTGATGTGTTCTTCTCAATAATCTAAAAAATAAATAGAAAACTACACTCTTCTAATTCCTTCCCCGACACTCTTAGCACTGCCACAGCGCGGAGATACCCTTTTGGGGGTATTCAGGCGCTATACAAGACTCTAAATAATAATAAATAATCACGATTTCGGTCTTGTTGGCGTTCAGCTTTTGATAGTTGGTCTTTGTAGGACCGGGTGTCACCAGGCCCTATGGGGGTAGCGTCGCGCGAGCAGGTAGGCACCCAAAGGCTTACGTGTAAAGTACTCAGATGACTATAGAAACAGAATGCTGGAACTATTGATGGTACCAGAACATTACAAAAAAGTTCCCCATAATAAACTCCTGAAATTAGAAAATGAAATTGCCAATCTAATTAATACAGCAAAAGAAGAAGGAGTAATTTGCATAGACGAATACAAATTTTTAAATATTGTCTCTCCCATTACACCGGCTATATATGGACTTCCAAAGGTCCATAAAAACCTTGGAAATCCACCTATGAGACCAATTGTAAGCAGCATTGGTTCTCTGTTGGAACCACTAAGTATCTATGCGGATTGTTTCATCAAGCCATTGGTACAACAACAGAAATCATACCTGAAAGACTCCGCTCATGCTATTACAGTCTTTGAAGGGAGAGCTTTTAATAGGGTAACCCAATTTTTGGTTACCCTAGATATAGAAGCTCTTTATACGAACATCCCGCAGGATGACACAATTAGAGTTATTAGATCCTCGATACAACAAACGGATCTCCATGGTGGTCACATGGAATTCATTACACAATGTATCACGATGGTATTGAAGAACAACCTTTTCCTCTTTGAAGATGACCTATTCCAACAGGTCAAAGGTACCAGTATGGGAGCCACATGTGCTCCCAGTCTGGCCTGCCTGTACGTAGGGGAGTTTGAAAACAAACATGTGTTCAATGAAGCGGCACCATATTTTGAAAACGTGAGTTCCTGGTACCGCTTCATTGATGACATTATTTTCATCTGGGAAGGCAACCAGGAAGAATTAGAGAACTTCATCAGTTGGTTAAACCTAGGTGATCCAAATTTAAAATTCACCTCGGAATTCAATAAAGAAAAGGTCAATTTCTTGGACATCTGCATCAAAGACACAGGAGGTCAGCTAGAAGTGGAACTTTATAGTAAGCCTACGGATAAAAACACCTTATTACACTATAGCAGTTTCCACCCTAAAGCACAAAGGGACAATATCCCCTTTGGGCAGTTCCTGCGTTTGCGCAGGAACTGCTCTTCAATACATGATTTCAATAAACATTCAGATTTCCTCAAACAAAAACTACAAGACCGAGGATACCCCAAAAGACTAATAAACCAATCTTATAAGCGAGCAAAGTATTATAATCGCGAATACATGCTTGATCAAAATAAGACACCAAACGCCAGTCAGAAAAAAGAACAAATTGTATTTGTCAGTCAATTTAGTGAACAAAGTAATCAAATCAAAAATATCCTAAATAGAAATTGGAAGATTTTAAATGATGGGCAAACTCTAAAATTAGAGAAACCCCTTTTTGCTTACAGAAGAAACAGAAATATTAAAAATAGCCTAGTAAAAACCTACATACAAGACAAGAAGGAAGAACAGAGCACGATGTATGGAACGAGAGCAATAGGCAATAACAAGTGTGGAACCTGCTGTATCTGTAAACACTGTGTGGTGGCTAAATCTATTATCCATAACGGCCAAGAGATCAAATGCAACAGTTTAAATAACTGTCGCAGCAAGAATCTGATTTATTTGTTAATCTGCCCCTGTGACTTAGGTTATGTTGGGGAGACTGGCAGAGAATTAAGACTCAGAGTGCAAGAACACAAATCAGCCTTAAGAATAGGGAAAGCCAACGCACCCCTCACTGAACATTTCCAAAAGCTAGGCCATAACTGTGAAGACATAAGATGGTTTATTTTGGAAAAAATATCAGGAAATAAGAGAGGTGGTGACATCACTAAAAAAAGAAAAATAAGAGAACAATGGTATATCTGCAAATTAAATACAGTACAAAAAGGGCTCAACTCACGAGAAGACTGGATGTCAATAACTAATTAAGACCCAGCTGTAATTTTAAATCTTCAAATGAAATAACTTTATAAGAAATAAACAAAAATAAAAGGTGTAATCTCGCTATACAGGAAGTACCAATAAATAATAGATAATAACAGGCATAAATATCCGTTTTTCGAAGTAAACCGATTTAAAAAGATATATAATGAGGTGGTATGATCTCATCAAAGAAAATATAAAGCATAAACTACTATCATTGTATAGTGTCTATGTTCTTTATTTCATCAACAACTATTAGATCCATTATAAACATGAATGCGAAAAGCGGTTTCACATGAATATACAAACCCTCCCCTCCTCACACTTGTTTCTGAACAAACCCTTGTTCCTAAACAAAGGTTTTTTTTTTTTTCAATAAAGTTTTATTTTCCGCACGGCGCAAAGTCTAACGTTGCGCACGTATAGTAAAGGTACAACCGGGATGCCCAATCACAAATAGAGACACAAGAAATGACAGGATAGACGTAATGACGATCCACGCATACGTCAGAATAAATAGAAACCGATGTAGGACAAACAACACACCAGAGGATACCGTGACGGACGCAGGGAAACGCCGCCGGTTTTTGCAAACACGCCTAAAGAAAATAGGTAAGACTCTGTCAGGCTACTATCCTAACAAGGGAGCATAGAGTATGGGGTAGTAAATATAGTTAATACAATGTTCCTGTAAACTTAAAAACCTAGGGAGACTATAGTAAAAATGCATTATTAACAACTTAGTTCTTGTGATGGCCCCTTCGCTTAAACTAGTGTAATATAACCGCGAACGAGCCCGAATTTCACTGTGTAGACTTAAGCCGTAAGTAAAATACATTAGGAGGCAAGAATAGTCCAAAGGGGAAATGACTTCAAGTAGAAAGAAGATAGGGAACTGGGAGTATGAAAAACAAATATCTAGTATAATTGGGAAACGCTGCCGTTTCTTATAATCACGTATAAAGAAAGTAGATAAGATCCTGCCGTGCCACGATTCCAACAATGGGCACAGATTATGGGGGCACTACGATATTTGATATAAGACAATATATAATCTTTATGACAACTTAGAAACTCAGGGTGATTATAGGGAAAATACATGATTAACAAATGAGTATTTGAGATAGCTCCTTCGCTTTAATAAGGCTAACACAACCGCGACCGAGTTTGCATTTCACTCGGTGGATTGTAGCCGTAAGTAAAATATGAAAGGAGGGAGCAATAGATAAAATGGGGAGATAGGATACCGTGATGATAAAAGATAAACATCTAGAATAACTGAAAAATAGGTATAACTGAGCGGAACATAATTCGCCGACACATTTTATTCTTTTTTTAAGGCCCCAATGACAGAAAAACGGGGAAATTTGAACAAATTCAGAATCTCGTCAGAGTAATGGAGAACAGAGAAACAAGAACTATGACATCTCGCTCCACTAAAACTCAATGAATTAAAATAAGTCAAGGAACAACGAAAATCATATTAAGAACCCAATCAGAGGTCGGAATATATATTTTAAAAAAAACCAGGTAATTATCAAGCTAAGGAATCCTATATTGGAGATTAAATCCAGAACAAATTGGAATAGAACTAAAGATAACAATAATCTTTAATCTCCACAGGAGTCATCGTGGCTACCTGGGCATTCGCCCCCCAAAATACGTGAGTGGTTAATCACCAGAAATTTCGGGTGGTTTCCATTTAAGAGAAACACAGAAAGAGGTAAGAAGAAGGTCAAAAGGAATTGTTTTTCTCTTTCCTAGCATAGCAAAAAAGAAATAGTAAAAGAAATGATTCAGCACATTTTGAAGTTGGTTTTATAAGTGGAACTTTTGGATGGTTGAGAGTGTGAATGTGAAGCGAAATTAATTGCATCTAACGGTGGTAGGTGATTACCACACCCTACCAAATGAGTCTTAGTATTGGCATACACCTGTGTTGTAGAAGGAGGTCATTTTTCCTATCTTTGGGTTTACTATTAATATGACATACAGGTATAGAACAGACTTTGTATATACTAAAAGAAAGGATAGTTCAATACTGTTCAAACAATTATGGGTACTTCATTCGGAGTTTCTAAAGAAGATTAGGCCTTATAAAATTATGAGACTTTAAAACTCTGCAATACTGTCTATGAATATCTACTGTGCTCCAAATGTTTACTCAATCAAATATACATATGTTTATGTTTATAGATTGTTCTACAAAGGGAGTTCAAAAACAATTTTCTGGTCTTGATAAAGAAGGCATTATTTGATCTGTCCTTCGAAACGCGTCGACGCCCCCTGACGAAAATCCACAATCACTTCTATCAATTTATGAACAGTAGACCTGGATGCATTATATTTCAACACCCTATAAGTTGGTCTAATTGTCAATTGTGAATGAGGTAATCAATGACATATTATTTTGTCTGTTGGATTCTCCCAATTAAGCAAGATGAAAGATAGTGCAAGATAGGATTTTGTTCTATTGTGTTTTTTAATTTTGTATTTTTACATGTTTTTAATTGCAACCATATTCAGTAACTAAGGCTGTTTTTGGTTTTTTTATATTGATTGACATAACAGTATATGTATAAACTTTTATAATAAATTGAAGTGAAAAAAAAGCTCTCTTCGTGACATCAGGATTCTGTGTGCCAATACGGAATATAGGAATGATAGAATAAGAGTGATGAATGTATGCTGAATGACAGTTAAATAGCACGGGACTTTCCGTTTTTGCTTACTCCCAGAGGACACTTTTTGATTTTGATTACGTGTAAAGTGACCATACAGCACACACATCCACTGAGACAGGGAACGCACGCAATAATTGACACCACAACGGTAGGTTGCATAAAACCAATCAACTTTATCCAGATCAACATTAGGATCAAGGCATTTCATTAGAAATAGATTTGGCAGTACCTTAAAGCGTCAAACATGGCATGAGCTCCAAGCGCTGCACCTGGCGATTCCTGAGAGCGTCAAACACAGCATTTACGCAAAGCGCTGCACATGGCACTCAGTAGAGCATTACCCATGGCATTTCCTTAAAGCGCTAAACATTGCATTTCATTAGAGCATTAAACGGTACAAGTCATTACAGCGCTAAACAGTGCATTTCATTAGAACATTAAACAGTACAAGCCATTACAGCGCTTAGACTGGGCATTTCATCCGAGCGTGAGACATTGCACTTCATTATAGCGCTAAACAGGACAATAACACAAGGCGCTAGATGTGGACTCAGAGCATTACACTGGCAAGAAATCAAGCGCTCTACATGGCAGTACATTAGAGCCATATGGGGGGCAATTCATTTGTTTCTTCCTCCCAGGACAACTTGGGCGGACTCTCCGTGCCCCACAACGTCCGGCGACTCTGGGAGTTAATTAGCCCTGCACGGGGCCAGAATCACGGGGGCCGGGGGCCAGCTTATTCCCCCTCTTCGGGGTCAGTAGGGCCCACCAGGTTCAAGGAGAACTTCCCTGGGGGAGGGGCGAGTCCAGGGCCTCTCTCCGGCCATCCGCCCGCCTCCCCCAGGGGTTACCTGTGCTGGCGGTCCTTCGCGGGTCGTGTGTGGCACTCCTCGGCCGGGCGGGGGCTCGCTGGTCTTAGAGCCCCTCCAGCCAGCCGTGTGTAGCTCCCGGCGGCGTCCGGTTTGAGGGGACTTGCGCGGGGCTCCCGGCAGGTCCATGCGTGGCCGGGGAGCTACGCGGGGATCAGGAGACGGCCCCGGGTCCTCCTCTGTTTCCGGGGGCTCGGGGATTTTCTCAAAGGTTTCGGAGGCCCGCGCCCGCAGCCGCCAATGGCAGCGCGGCCTGCGGGGGCGCGATTGCGGGAACCAATGAGAAAGCGGCGGGGGCGGCGCTCGGGAGACCACCCCCGTCAGGTGATGGGAGTCTACGGCTTCAGGCCTAGCGCGGCCTCTACGAGATTGCTCGGCCCAACGAGGCCTTCACTGGGGGTCCCACGGCCTCACGTGGCCTACGCTGGATTCCGGCCGCCCTCTCCTTGTTGAGGGCTGCCACGGGAGGCACGAACGTCGGGCCCAGAATGAGCTGGCGTCGGCGGGGCCCCGCAGCCTGCAGTGGCCCCGGGAGGGGAGTTCTGTGGGGCCTAGGACTTAGTCCTTGGGGGTGTCGTTTTGGTGCCCAGTGTTCCCCGGTGCCCAGCACGGGCGATCGCGCCAGTTACAGGCCGGACAAGCCGGAGGGGCAGGCCACGCGACGGTGGCACTTGGGTAAAGGGTGGGGGAATCTCGGGTGGGGGGATCTCAGGTGGGGCCAGGGAGCGCAGAGGTGTCACAGCGCTGTTACCTGGTCGATCCCCCAGCAGTTCGGTGGTAGGTTCAGTAGGTCTTCTTTGGCGCTTGTTGGTTCCTGCTCCCTTGGTAGCTAGTTTCTTGATGGGGGGGGGGGGGATAGGTTGAGTTGGTGACTGAAGAGAGTTCTTAGTCAGGCTTGGTAGGTTGTCCCTGGGTTCCCCTCCCGCTGGGCCAGATCAGTGAGCTAGTTCAGGATCCCTCACTCAACTTAAAAGGCAGCACCTAAGCCCTGTCACTTCCAGTGGCATAGGTCCCTGACTAGGCCCTACCGCCTAAAACTCCTGCATAGGTTCCCCCAGGTCTGCGTCGCCCCAACTGACTAAAAATGTTCCCCCTTTCCTTAAGTATCCCTAGGTCAGGTGACCACTCTCTAAGGTGGCAAAAGTAAACCCCACCCTTCTTCTAGAAGGTTCCAGCAAGTTCCAGGAGCTTCCCCACTCTAGCTATAGGAGAAAAAAGGCGGGCTGGTGTTGCAACAATGTTGTAGGGTCCCAGCCAGCTCCTGGCAACTAGGGTGCTACTACAAAGGCCACTCCACAGTAGCAGGGGCCTGTGGCAGCCATATTGGGGGAAGAGAGCACCTGCACCTTAACACTGATTAGCAATGGAAAGGTGCTCGGAGACCTAAGGCCAACGAAAAAGAGGGTGGAAAAAATGAGGCAAGGGCAAAAACACAGGGAAAGACCACCCTAGGGCTGACAGGTCTAACAGTCTTCATCCAGTGGATGATTTCAGTTATGCAGGCATTGAACTTGATCTGGGTACTGGGCGTCTTGTCTGTGAGGGAGAGAATGAGTTGGGTGTCATCGGTGATGGAGAGCATGTTGATTTTGTGGGAGTGAATGATGCTGGCTAGAGGAATCATGTATGCAGTGAACAGGATCAGGCTCAGCGAGGTTCCTTGCGGAACTACGCAGATGTCACGGGTGTCTGAGTTGTATGGTGCCAGGATGACTGACTGGGTTCTTCCAGTCAGGAAGGAGTAGATCCATCGGACCGCGTGTCCTTGCATTCTAATGTTCTGTAGGGGTTGGATGAGGATGGGGTGGGGAGACTGTGTCAATTGCTGCAGAGAAGTCCAGGAGGATGAGGGTCGCCGTGTCCCCTCTGTCTCTAGTCCTGCGGATAGAATCCGTGGCAGCGATGAGGGGAATGCCTGTGCTGTTGGGTCTGAAACCAGAGTGAATGGTGTAGAGAAGTTGGTGGCGATTGAGATATTTAGTTCGGTGTCTATTGATGGTTTTCTCTAGTACATTGGACAGGAATGGCAGCAGGGAGATCGATCTGTAGTTGGCGAACTTTGAAGCGTCTGCAGAGGGTTTCTTTAGGAATGGGAGGACAGTTGCGTGTTTTCAAGCATCTGGGAATGTCGCTGAAGAGGTGGAGGCATTCAGAATGACTTGGAGCATGGCGCTTATGGGTTGCAGTCCTCTGGAGAAGGTTTGTTGAGGGCTGGGGTCCGATGGGGCCCCTGAGTGGATGGACTTAACAGTGGCAGCGGCTTCTTCTGGGGGATGACAGTCCATGTGGAAAACATTGGTTCTTTGGATAAGGTTGGGTTGCATTTGGCGAGGTTGCTGTAAATGGTGGTGCTTTTGTTGCTAAAGAATTGAGAGAGATTGCTGTGGAGTTCCTGTGAGGGAATGATCAAGTTGGAGGTGAAAATAAATTAAAAATAATTTTAAGATGCTCCCTATGTTGTGTCACTGAAATAATTCTCTGCTAAAACAAAAAATATATATTATGTCAAACAAACTCAGGCAATTGTGCACATGATGGGAAATCACAAATATGCCTCAGAGGAGTAACTGTGAACTTTCCTGATAGTAGGGCTTCTGCGCAGTACTGTGGATGGAAAGTATAACTTAGAGAGCATAGGTTTCAGCAGCACCCATTTCAGGAACTCATTAAGATATTCTCAGCTACCCTTCAGACAGCCACTGTAAGCTAAGAGTGATCCACAGCTCCCCTTCACACAGCTACAGCTGGTCCGTGGACTCCATTAGCCTGTCACAGACTTGCAAATGACCCTGTGGGTCCTCTAAAAGTATCATCTTACACTCTGTGACCAACAGTTTTTATCATTCACCTCCAGCTGGTCCTTGGACACCACCAAATATCCCTCAGGGACCCCTGCCATTCTCTTATACAATACCAGCAGGCCCTCAGAGACCCTCAGCCAGACTGTAGAAATCTTTGGCCTGCCTTCAGACATTCCGCACAGGCCTTTGAAGACCCTCAGACAGCCACTATACACAATGACCCTCCTTTAGGAAATCCCCAGAGCACTCTCAGAAACCCTGACCAGCCCTCAGAGACCGCAAACAAACAGTCACAGACTCCCTGGATACCTCTATCTGCCCTCGCTCAGCCTGTCTTCACACACCATCTGGTATTTAAACAACCCCCATTTGCTCTCAGAGATCCTTGGTGCACCCTCAGTCACCTCCAGTATGCCATTAGAATCAACAAGAGCGCTGTCAGAGACCTCAGAATGCACCTACCCCCGATGGGCCTTAAACGCCCCAACTGTCCCTCCGAAATTATTGGTGTGCCCTAAGATCCATCCAGTATGCCCTCAAGATACTCCGGGCTATCTTTGGTCACCCAAGCTTGTCCTAACACTCCACCAGTAGCCCTTAGAAATCCTCAGACTGCCATCACTCACCTCCAGCAGGCCCTCAAAAGAAACTTGGTTTATCCACAGTGATCCTCACACAGGACACCGAGCTCACCTGTAACACATCTAAGCTGCCATTTAGAGAGCATTACTCAGTCTCTAGACATACCGTTTTGGTCCTTATCCACCTCTCTAGCTGACCTTCATATAAACTCAGAGATCCAGCACTCAACAGGACAAAAGCGTCATGGGCTTCAGTGACTGGGGCTGGGCGGGAGGGCGGGGTGCCCCCTCTGCCATCCCTACTCCCCTGGCTTTCATGAGGAGCTCAACGCCTTAATAACACCAATTATGTTGATTAACGAAACAAAAGATGTCCGGGGTTACCACCAATATGGCGGCTCTCACAGATCTTCATGAGAGATAAGTGAAGTGTAGATCGCTGCAGTTATTTATTTACCTTTGGCGTTTGAACTTGAGCAGAAAACATTGAAAAAAGCTAAATATTCTTTAGTCTAAAAAAGCTCATTGACATTGTAGTCCCTGACACTTAAGAGGACTACTTTGTGTGCGGGTGCGCTCCTTCTGAAGGAGCAGAACAGCATCACTCACAGTGAAGTTAGCCAATGGCTCAAGTGGCTGACTCACTCCCTATCATATATGCTACATGGGGCAAAAGAAAAATATGAATAAAACAACAGCTCAATGGATGAAAGGTGCTGGCTGAAAGTACCAAAAGTATATTATATACATTATTGTAGTAAAATCAAAAGGTATTGACTAAAACCAGATCTAAAAATGTCATTAAAAAAAATACAAGTAAAGGCAAGAACAGCAATCTAGGCACACCAGCCCTGGCAGTGAAGGGCACTCCTTTTTAGGCTGTTGTGCCCAGGTGAGCAGGAAAAATTCTGTCTCTCACGGCGTAATATAGCGAGTGGATAAAGAGGCCTCACTTATTGCTCATGATACATGCTGTATTGGGTGAGAGCAAAATGGTAACCTTCAAATGCAGTTATTATTGTGTAAACTGCTAAAACAGCGGCAGACTTCGTGGCACCGGCTGTAACACGTGGGTCAGTTCATTACTACGATAAGCAAGCATTGGCAAAGGCAATTAGTCTTGCTTTGCCAATATTGCTATTGACTTTGCAAATACTTGTGCCACGCAACCATTGACAAAGCCATATTGTTGGCAGCCATGTTTGCATTCTATTTTTCATCTTGTTTATCTTAGTTATATGGTTCCAAGATGACTACCGTGTTATATCACACTGGGTGTAGACGCAACTTAGCAGCCATCTTGGACTGCTATTATAAACTATACGAAAAAATAGAATTTCAAGATTGCTTTCACATTGCACATAGGTGCAACATGAAGTAATGTGGCAGATATTTTATTTCATTTTTTTCTGTTACTTATTATTGTTGCACCTTTACAAGACAGCTGCCACATTGTGTCTAGACACAGGGTGCCAACCATCTTGGAATTGTAGAATTGTAATTAAAAAATACAACAAATAGAATGCTGCCTGACTGAATTTGCTTTGCCAATGCCTGGGCCGCAATAGAACAAGTATTGTCAAAACCAGTGGTGGTAGGCAGGAATGGCCACAGCCTGCATGGGCTGAAGAGCACAGGGTGATGGACAAAATAAGTGAGCAGGGAGACAAACAGCGAGGTTCAAGGGATGAGATGAGGAAAGAGCAAAAATGAACGAGGGGTGGGGTCTAGGCGATGGAAGAAGTGAGCGGACAGAAGGGGGCCTTCACCGGTTCACAGAAGAGAGCAATAATTGATACAAAGAAAAAATGGAGGCAACAACAAGATGTGAGGAGGGGAAATTGTAAGGGTGATGCACTCCCGTTGAGTACCTATAGTCAAATGCTATTAAAATGCTGAAATGAAAAGAGTTCCCTGACATCAGCAGTTGAAGGATACAACTCATTTAATCACAAGCATTGGCATAGCCAATAGGTCTTGCATTTGGGACCTTATATGTGTTTAGCCAGAGCAATTGGATTTGCCAATGTCTTTAAACTCTGTTGTAGAGCATTGTGGCTGCTGTACAGCAGGCTGAAAAAGTTGCAATAAACTACAGTTAGAGTCATTGGCATTGTAACTGACAATGTCTTTTACCCATGTGTTTTGGTTTGGAGTGGAGTGGATGTATGTGGTATGGGTTGGATTGGAATTTTTAGTTGTGGAACTGAGTGGGGTGGAATTGTGTGGTGCAGAGTGGATTTGTGTAGGGGAGTTATGTGGCATGGTGGATAGAAAGGGGTGAGAGTTGCACAGAATAGATAGACAGGAACACAGATAGGGATAGGTAGTTTGTGCACAGAGTGGTGAATGAGGTCCAGTCAGAGGAGCAGAAAGAGTGTGAGTGAAAGAAGGAGAGAGCAGACGACAGATGCATAAAGAGAGAGCGTTTGTGTTAGCAGAAGACACCCCAAGAAGAGGATAGCGTGGGATTGAGGGACGGGAACCTTGAAGAGGCATGGGAAAGGAACTGTTCTCGGACCTGAAGTCAACCACATGGAGAGAGGCACGAAGAGTGCCTTAGAGAGCTAGAGAGAGTGGTGAGAGAGCGTATGAGAGAGGGGGACTGCTTGCTCTTCCCAAAGAAACCTTATTAACTTTAAAGTAAGGCAATAACCATCCACCAGCTGATGGCGGGGCACCAGACCGAGAGAGGCTTATGAGCCGACAGAGAGAGCATGGGTAGAGACGGACTGTGCGTTTCTTCCAGTTTCTGAGTATAAGTGAGAGCAGCACCAAGACGAGTGGTAGGGGCACTTAGAGGGGGGCGCGAGAGGTGGGCGAGTGCACAGCGCAAGGAGGTACTGAAAGGCAGAATGTGTGAGCAGGCATTACAGAGAGGAGACAGAGAATATGAGCGAGGTATGAGAGGGGTCAGTGGGAGTGTGAAGGAGAAATGACAGGGGCAGTGGGGGTGTTGGGGAGAGATTACAGGGTTGGTGGAAGTACGAGTTACGAGGGAGAGACGAGGGGACAGTGGGATTGCGAGTGAGAAAGGACAGGGTCATGGGAGCGCGAAGGAGAGGGAGGGATGAGAGGTGTCAGTGAGAGTGTGAGTATGCGGTAAAGGTGACAGGTGGCAAGACCTCTCGGTCTGTATACTGTGAAAACTTTAGCTGGAAAGATCACTGGCAGCAGATCAGACTTCTTAGCAGCGGCATTTGGCGCCAGCCGTGTAACAAGGGCAGTAGATGCATAGATCTTAAATCATTGAATATCAGGGGCAGATGTAAGAACATCAGATAGGAACAGTTGGGCAGGACACAGTGAGACATTGGTGGGCAAAAAAATAAGCTACAGGCAAACCTAGTATATCCCTAACATAGGAACTGACCTGGATGGGCCTGCTTCTGTGTCAGTCCAAAGAACGAGGCCACTGCATCCTGTTCCAGTGAGTGTGATTGGCTGCACTGCCACCTCTGCTTGGTAAACATTGCTGCTTGGGTGGCTGGCTGCCACCTGGCATCCATCACAGCTCGATCTTCAGAGATCATGTTTTAAGAAACGCATTAAGGGGGTACAAAACAACAACCTAGCTGGAGCTGTCTGGGCTCTGAAACAGCCCACTGAAAAGCATTGGGAAAGAGGAAAGGTTTACATCTCTGTTTTGGGGAAACAAATGATAGGGGGCTATATGCAGAAACGTCAGCCCGATGGGGGAGAAATTATAGCTAATACATCAACAGTCCAGAGAGGTAATTACATAGACAAATACCTGCATGTGCTGTTATGTGGCCACTGGTGTTGTGGTGTTGTTTGTTACATTCCCTCGCTTTGGGCACAGCTGTCTGCTGCTGTTGCTGTAGCTTAATTACTATTGTTCCTAAAGCTTGGGCCGCTGCTGCCAGCATGGAAATCCCCTAGAATAGAAACTAATGAAAATTAGCATTACCTGAGGACGCTTTGAGTAGCTCTGAGTGGAGCCACCATGCACACATTTTAACTCTCTCCATAAACAGCATCTAGCTTCTGTCACAGGAAACAACTTTTCATGGCCTAAGACCAAGCGTGCAAAGCATTGCTTGCGCATGCCTACAAAGACACCGAGTGTATTAGAAAACCGACGGAACACTGACAGTACTTGGGAAAGTGAAAGCAAATGGGCTAGTGTGCTGTTCGTGAGACAGTAATATCTGCTGACAGCGGCGAGTATTGAAACTTCCACAGACACCATGCCTATTAGCATTCCGTATTCGCACCCTCTCAAAACAAATAGAAACTACAGGATTAAGGAATAGACTATAAAAGTATATCAATTGGATTTAAATAAACTATTCATGCAACCATGCCCCTTGCAAGAGGGATGAGCACAAGCACAGCCCCCCTGAGAGCGTGGCCATTTTATAAAACATCTGTAGCTGATGGTGGACAGACTGCCACGCCCTCGTGTCCGTGCGAGCCACCGGGGAATATGTCCGTGTGTCTTGTTTTCGTCTGTCAGACACCATCTGACAGTGGTGAGTTTTTGGATACCGAGGCGATAGCCTCATTACTCCACATTCACTTTGAGTTTTTTAGTCGCTGTTTAGGTTATCCTATTGATGTGTGACGCTTTGTCACAGTTGAGGTTGGATCACAAGGTCAGCGCTGTGATAGGCCGCGGGTTGCGGTCAATTTGGTTTGCGGAAGTGTCAGAGAGTTTTATCGCAGAGTCTTGTATTCGTCTGCCAAATGTCTTCTGGCGGTGATGAGCTTTTGATGGCTGCCGCGGCGTTTGCCTTCTGACAGTGATGAGTTTTGGGTACCTGCCGGGGCGATTTGCCCTCAGGCAGTGATGATTTTTTGGATGCTGTGTTGCTGTTTCAGTTTCACAAGGTTAGCGCTTCGTTGGGCCTCGGGTAGCGGTCAAATGGGTTTGTAGAAATGTCTGCGAGTTTCCTGATCAATGGGTTATCTTTTTGTTCCAGTCCATTGTAGAATGTCCTGTTGAGTTTGCGGAGATGGTCGTCCAACATCTCAACGCCTAGGTCTCTGTGGAGGTCTGCTGTTCTTGTGAAGATTGGAGCACCTGCTGCAATCCGTAAGGCCCTGCTCTGTAGTCTCTGCAGGTCTTTCCGATGCTGCGGGCGGCAGCCGCTCCAAACTGGTGAAGCGTACGTCATGGTTGGACGAATTATTGCGGTGATTACTCGCACCTTGCTCTGCAAGGGCATCGACTTGATCTTCAGGAGTGGGTATAATGCAGACAGTTTTGTTGCTGCTTTCTGGCAGGTCTTCTCTATGTGGTTTCTCCATGTGAGTTTAGAGTCCAGAGTCACCCCCAGGTAGGAGCTGCTGTTTTCCCATTTGATCTCATCCCCATTGAGGAGGATCGCTGGGTGTTTTCTGTTCAGCTTCCTGGTGTATAATGTTGCTGTGGTTTTGCTTGTGTTCAGGCTGTTCTGCCTGTCGCTGTACCATTCGGCAAGTCTTCTGAGTGATGCCTCAAGGTTCTTAGCCACTTCCTTTTCGCTGAAGGATTGGGAGATGACTGCTGCATCATCGGCGTAAAGAGCTAGATCAGTCTTCTTTAGGTCCGTGGGGATGTCGTTTGTGAATATGTTAAAGAGGAATGGTCCTAGGATTGATCCCTGAGGCACTCCAGCAAGGATTGGGCGTGGCGTTGAGCATTCGTCTCGTACCGCCACTTGAAAGGTCCGTTTTGACAACTAGCTAGACAGCAGTTTAATCAGGTAGCTTGAAAACTTGAGCTTGATAAGTTTGTAAAGCAGTCCCTCATGCCATACTCGGTCGAATGCTTTGGCTACATCCAGAAAGACTACTCCGGTAGACTTGTTGATGTTGAATCCATAGCTGATGATGTCCACAACTCTGAGGAGTTGGTTATTGGTTGAGTGGTCTTTCCGGAACCCAAACTGTTCTTTGGCGAGGAGGTTTCGCTTGTCGCAAAGTCCACAAGACGGGCAAGGATAACTTTTTCGAAGAGCTTTGATAGGCCAGATAGCAGACTTATAGGGCGGTAATTTGCAGGATCTCGTAGTGGTTTCCCAGCCTTGGGGAATACGATGACTCTTGCTTCTTTCCAGGCATTTGGGAAATACTGGTGCTACATACACGCGTTGAATATCTCAGCAAGGTGATCCACTGCGGCATCTGGGAGCATCTTGATGGCTTGGTTGTCTATTCTGTCCTTTCCTGGTGCCTTGCCGTTTTTTAGTGTCTTTACCAGGGCCAGTAGCTCGCCTCGGGGAATATGTCCGGATGCCAGTTAAATTTATGAGCCGTCTCTGGGCAGCTGCGACCAGTGGCTCAGTCATTCGTCAGCTGCCGCCCTGGGGCCAGTCCTCAGGCACCTTTGTTTTTGATTGCAATAAGAGAAAAGCTGCAGCCCTGGGTGGCGACGTGCAGCAGCCAAGTGCCACCTGATGGCACACAGCCAAAGTGGAGAGCGAAAGTCCAAGATAGCAGCGCCCTCTAGAAGAAAAAAAAAACAAAACAAGATGCGCGGCTGCGAGACGCGCTCTATGGCGGGAGGGGGAGCCTGCAAGTGGTAGGTAACCTCCATGCGCCCATCTGAAGCAAGGCACCTTAGGCCCACGCCTAAAGCCGGTCCTGGTCTTAGCTGTGACAGTCATGCAACCTAGGCATCGGACAGCCAGCAAAGAGCACTTGCAACTTGCAAGCCAGGGGGGCGGGAGTTAAAAAAAAAAAGTTTTAAAAAAACAACAAGATTCGCGGCCGCGAGACGCGCTCTGTGGCGAGCAGGTGAGCCTGCAAGTTTTGCGCGCGGCACTTCAAACAAGTATTGGCCGGGCGGTCGTAAAAGCGAAAGTCATCGCAATCACTTTGCGAAAGTGATCGCGATGAAGCTAGGGATGCGCGCGCAGCAGCGGGGGTAGGGGCGGAGGCAGGGAGCAAGGGAGAGGAAAGACAGATGGTGCACAGGAAAGGCAGATGGCCGCGCTTGCATGCGCACGTGCACTCAAGCTTGTAGCCAGCCAGCAAATGCCTGGGTAGCACTTTCGAGATCCCCTTTACTAAAAGTCTAACAACAGCGCATGCGTTGACCAATCCCTGCATATAGGTGGCTAGATAGTAGTGAATATTTTGACATCCACATTCAATAAAGAAGTGGGGCGTTAGGAGGCACAGTGTACAGGGTTTTTCCCTGGTTTGGAGATCACTGCAATGTTCCCATTGTATCAGTAAGGGTCTCCAAGGTACTGAAGAAATTGTATAGGTGGTCTAATAGGGGGGTCAATATTGGAGCACAAGCCTTGTAGAAGTTGGAGGGGTAACCAGTCTGTCTAGGCACTTTACCCAGCAGCAGCCATGGTATAGCTGTAAGTACACCCGCTGTATGGATATCTCTATCTATATGAGAGGAGTCTGAATCTGGGTAATGTTCCAGGGCTATGGGGCAATATAACTGTTATCTTCAAACAGGTCCAGGGGTTCCACTGTATATAGTGTGGCATAAAAGCGCTCACATTCTTGAGCGATTTGGGAATCTTGGTAGACCATTCCCCCATCTCAATGCAATTTCAGGTCATTGAGATCGAGGAACGTGCGTATTGTAGTGTCAATTTCCATGGTGACTGTGCTCCAGCTCGAGAGCGGAGGGAAAATATCTATATACACAACTATCCTCCCTGCGTCGCAAACCCGACGTCACACTAGCTCATTCACACACGCAGTCATTAGTGGGGCCCATAACACCAACACTCACACGTCTCCACTCACGAGTCTGCACACAGGAGGGATGAATAATTCAAGCACTGGACATGTGGGGGAGTACCTTATTACCTATAGAAAGAAAAGTTATTTTACAGAATATACATTTAGCATTCGCCACCTATAGATTCCTAATACTAAACATCAAGGCACTCCACCACTTGGTCGATGGACCAATTAGTTGGATTGGTTGATGGTGATTTAGAACCAGCTAAAACACATTTAAGACTCAGAATCCTTTACTCTCTTCATCGAACAACCACAAACTCGTAATTTCTGTTAATCAAATATTTGTTTATCTAAATATTGTTTGCAATTAATATTAGCATTTGTCTCATCAAAAGTTTTAGAATTTTAGTTCAATTGATATAAATCGCATGACATTGTATTTACCTATTCTTGCTATCTGGATTTTTCTCTAATTCATTTGGCTCCGCATAACCGAATTTAGCCGTTAATTGTCCGAATAAAGCAGGCCGAAGCTCAAAGTCCGAAAGTTCTTTGCTCAGCACGTTACAGTCCCAAAGATCTCCAAAGGACCAGAAATCGTGCAGTCATCTGTCATCGCCTGTGGGGTCAAAGAGGGTGTGCAGTCATCCAAACCACCGAATACTCGCCAGAAAAATGGAAAATGCCAGTGACCCTCCCTATTCTACTACTCTTTTTATAATAAATTTCGGGACAACATGAAACATTTTTAGGTGCCGAAAGACGGTGATTGGCTGATTGGAGACGTCCGATTTTACATCAGTGGATGTTCTCATGGATTTTGCTGGTTCATTTCCGTAGTTCATGTTGCCCTTATGCAACAATGTTTAAGGTTTGCTTGTATGTCCCAATTGTTCATTTAGACCAGTTTTTTCTGACTGAAGTTTGGCAGTCCACCAAGTTCCTATCCTTGACCAGGAACACGGTGCATCGAGGTCGTCAGAAAGTTCACGGAGCCATCCGAGTCTGCGCAGTAGGCATCGCTCTAACGAGACGGTGGCCACTTCTGAACTCCATTACGGACGCCATTTTTAGGTAGGCCCAAATGTCAACTTAAGCGAAACAAACACAAAAGAATAATTAATACAAAGAAATTAAGATTTTAATGTTAAACCCTCACTAATCCCTTTATGTATTAGTATTTTCCTAGCATATAGCAACATTTAAAGCGATAATACTCACCTTTAGGATCCAAACAGGAACGCAAACATCACATAAGCAACATAAATCATGCAATATCCTATTATCACATGTACTACTATTAATATGTGTACATATTTTAGTTATTAGAGTTATTTTGCCATGCAAATAGCAATATCCCACGTTCCCACGTGTAATTGGTGTATGCAAATGGTTGGTTTAGTTTAACACTGCAATCCATTAGTAAAATTATAATCAGTAGGTTATATGGTTAGTATTTTCATGCAAAATAGAGGAGGTATACAAAATGTTGCTCTACCTGCTCCATCAATCCCCCCTTTGGTGATTTTTAACTTCACCACACTACCTTAAATTTTAATAAAATTTGTAAATAGAAATGAATTCAGTTCTCTTCATATTTTGATTGATCACATTACTGTTTCACCTGTATCTTCTTCTCTTGTCTTTTTATACATATTCTCTTTCCACTCTTCTAATTCTACCTCTTTAAATTCTCTTTCTTTTCTTTCTTTCTCTCTTTTCTTTACAGTTTCTCTTTTTATGTTATTTCGTATTTTCTTTCTTTTGCTACATAAACATCCTAATCTCAGAATTAATACTAGAATAATCACACATGTTACTGGAAATAATATCTTATCAATAAAGGTACTACCTAATTTTAGTAAAAAGTCTTTAATAGAAGAAATCCTTTTTCCAATCTTTCCCAAATACCTTCAACCTCCAGTGGAACAATCTCCTCATGCAAATCAGTTATATTGTTTATGTACGTCTTTAAATCTTGACTTTCATCAGGAATGTAAGTACAACAATGTTGAACTTTCAGCATTCCACAGACTCCACCCTCTTTTGCCAAAATTATATCAAGGGCAAGTCGATTTTGCATTACCATAGCTCTCATGGCAACCATTTCGGTATTTACCAATAAAAATCCTCCAGCAGTGCTGGTTGACAAGCGATCCACTACTGTTGATAATTTTCCAATTTTATGTGCATTCAGAGATATTCCAACTGCTGGTATCAAAGCTCCAAAAATATCTCCTACAATTTCTGACCAAGATTCTCTTCTTCTACGTGTTAGTTGTCTACCTATCTCATGTGCACCATCTTTTCCTCTTCCCACATGAAATATCTTTGGGAAAACCAGGCCTAGATAACATGTGCCATACCAATGGTCGGGTAGTCGATAATAAACTTTGTTCCCGCAGATAAAATATAATCCAGGAAAAACCGGATAATTTCCTCCTTTAAATCCCCATCCACCCATGATTCTATAAGTATCATGGCAATCACTCGTGCCTACAAAATAATTATCATATGTAGTTTGATTTCTTCTAATACACAACTTCCCTTTCTAAGGCCAATCTAGATCAATTGTTGGACTAGCTTCTCCTTTCAAATGTTTTTCTCTTTCAACATCCCAAACTGTCTTTTCTTCTATTCCCTCAGGTACCTTCTTTTGAATTTTTGGTCTCCTTTCTTCTACCACATCTAAGAAAGTTTTCTCTTCTCTTTTCAGACTACAAATTAGATTATTTTTAAATATTGACTCTAATGTTAATTCTTTAGTTTCTAAGAAAAATTCACCTAACACTTTAGCAGGTTTTACTTTATTCAGTTTATTGACTACAGGTACTTGTGAAAATATGTTATCTACATCTGAAAAATAATATTCTAGTCTCCCTATTTTGTAAAACAAACTTGCTAATACGCTGCAGGTTATTCCATATGTTACTGGGAGGTTATGGTACGTCACTCCCTCAGACACTGATGCAGGCAACTGCATGCAGACATAACAATCCCTCACATCCATTGTCTTCATATATTCGTACAATAATTTTGAGAAAACATTGTTAGAAAAGTCAGTTATGGACCTATCTTTATGTAAGTAATTTCTATCTATTTTAGTCGGATAAATCTTTTGAATTTTTTCTACATTAGTCTTATTCTCACTATGACCTTCTATTGTTTCTAATGTAACCTTAAATGAGACCATTAAAGCTAACGCACTCCACAGAAGCATTAGTAATCCTGTACAACAACAACACATTTTGAACCATCTTCTAAGGAACACACATTTAGATTTTCTACTTTCTGTGTTTGCCATTTCGAAAAATGATCAGTGTCTTTTGACTTAGCCTCTTCTACTTCACAACTAGTTTTGTCTAACCCAAGGCTCTAAGTACCTACTTGGTTCTTTCAGTTTATGTCTTTTCCGGTAAATTTCAAGTTTCTCCTTTTAGAGCACTTTTGTCTCTTCAGCTTGGTATTTGATCGTCTTTAACTTTTCTTTCACAATCTTGATTCAGAATTTCCTGAACATCCGTCTCTTCCCCAATGTCGGACAAGATAACTCTCAGGATTTCTGATTCTTCGTCGTCATCAACCACTTCTGGTGCAGTCACCTCTAGATCTCCTTGGCGATCTGCCTCTTCTCGTACTTCAGGAAGTGCCACATATGACCATTCTGGTGACTTATACTTCTGGTTGGGTTTTCTAGTCCTTTTGCTCTCCTCTGATGGTGTCTATTCAATGTCTTTTGATTTCTCTTGGCTAGATACCTCATTCACTTGTTCAGCTCTGGATGAATTCACTCGTGTCAATCTGTATCTCAATCTCTTTATCTTGTTTGGCCAAATTTCATCCTTTGCTGGCCTTTTTAGCTTACTTCCCTTTTCCTTTCTCTCAGTTCTCCATGCTCTTTTCCTCAGGACTCGACCTTCTGGTACTTCTTCGTCACTGTCCTCCGATTCAGTTCTAACTTGACTTTTACTTTCAGTAGTCTTTCTTTCCACCACTTCCTTTTTCTTACCTACTTCTGTCCCTCCTCGTGGTTCTTCCACACAATCTTCCTGCTGACTAACTGTCCCTTCTTCTACCTGGATGTATGGTTTCCCTACATCTCCTTGAGGGTCTTCCGCAAAAATCTTTCCCTCACTCTCTGTATCTGGTACCTTACCATCTATTTCTGTTATTTCAGGTGGAATTTCTCTTGACTTTTCATACAGAACATCTTTATCAAGAATTTCTTTGTCAGTCTCTTCTCTATTTTTATTTCCACTCTTATGTGCTTGTACTGGTTCAGTGTCTGATTCTGAGCTGGTGTCAGAAATTTGCAATTTTCTTCTTAATGGTAGATTCTCTGGTGCTATAGCTGAACTTGGTCTGACTCCCCCCTTTCAGGAGTTTGTCTTGCTCTTATTTCTTCTGTATCTGATTCAGAACTTGTATCAGATTCTTCAAAGTATTCTCCTTCTTTGTTATCCACTGGATTTGGAATTCGCAAGGTATGACTAGCATGAATCCAGTTCTTCACTCCTGCACATTTTACAGCTGTCGTCGTGGTCAGGATCACCTGACGTGGTTTACCCCACCGTGGGACCAAACAATTTCTTCTTCTATGCACTTTGATTCTCACCCAGTCTCCTGGGCTCAGATCATGAGCTGGCTTCTTTTCAAGAGTGGTTGCATCCGATCCAACCTGATGAAACACAGAATGAACGTAATCAGCCAACCCCTTGCAATAATCCAACACCAAGTCATCAGATATAGGCAATAGCTTGTTGACTGGTATGAAAACATGTCGCATTGCTCTCCCCATCACAATTTTGTGAGGACTCAAGCCTGTATTCCTATCTGGAATAGATCTTATAGTCATGAGTACCAGAGGCCATTTCAATCCTGTGGCCAAACACATTTTTCCTAATCTGTTTTTAATGGTGCCATTTACCTGTTCCACCACACCAGAAGCCTCTTGGCGATAGGGACAATGTAGTTTCTGTTGTACATTCAATGCTTCACAAATTAATTTCATGATTTCATTATGGAAATGTTTTCCTCTATCTGACTCGATCGTGACTGGAAAACCAAACCTAGGAAGGAACTCTCTCAATAATAGCTCGGCTACTGTAATTCCATCACTTCTTCTTGTTGGGTATGCTTCCACCCATCGAGAGAACAGACAAATCATCACTAGAACATACCTCAACCTGTTGCAGGGGGGCATTTCAATGAAGTCAATCTGCATTCTTGTGAAAGGCCCTCCTTCTCGTCCTATAGTTCCCAAACTTACCACTGTTTTTCTTCCATGATTGCATTGCTGACATATAAAGCATCTTTGACTAAGGCTTTCAGCTACAAGTCTAAATTTTGCATCATACCATATTTGTTTGAAAAGTCTGATCATAGCATCTCTTCCTACATGTGCTTGTCCATGATACATCCGTGCCATGGTAGATACCATGCTATCAGTCATAACTGGTCTTCTATCCCGATAAACCCACAAATGATCTGTGTCCCGTGGTGCAGATCCTGCTTTTACCCACTGTCTCATTTCTTCATCTCCTGCTTCTTCCTGCAACTGTCTCACTGCTTCACATATATTCACAGTGTTAGTAAACAACAAGGGACATGAATTACTTTCTTTTTCTCTCCCACGATTCACTGAGTTCTGATTATGTGCACAATACTGAGCAATGTAGTGGCAAACCGGTTGCCAGCTGAAATATAATCAGTGGACTTGGCATGTGCAGCACATTTCACCACTGCTAACTGCTTAGGTAGCTGTATCACCTCAAGAAATTTTCCAACCACTTCAGCATTCCTTATAGGAGTTCCACTCGATGTCAAAAACCCTCTTTGGGACCAGATTTGCCCAAAGTCATTGTCAAGAATTCCTGTCATACGAGGGGAGGAAAACGGTAACCAGCGAAAACGGACTACATCTCCCAGGATGCTTAGCGGTTGAGAGGTTATGTAAACAGGAGAGCTGTTACATAACTCAAGGGAAACACGCCCTTATGTAAACAGGAGAGCTGTTACATAACTCAAGGGAAACACGCCCTTATGTAAAGGAGAGCTGTTACATAACTCAAGGGAAACACGCCCTTATGTAAACAGGAGAGCTGTTACATAACTCAAGGAAAACACGCCCTATAAAGGGAGGAACCGGGAGGTACAAGGCTGTCGGATATTGTGTTTACACCGACGTACCTGCTTCGTGAAGAGCAGTGTTCCGGAGTGGTGCTCCAGTAAGGCAAGAACGGAGGTAGGTCGAGTCGTTACTCCCTGGGCCGTGTCTTGCCCCATCGTCACCTGTGAAGGACCCGGAAGCTCTACCGGTCAACCATTGAGCTTCGCTTTTTGACTCGGCTGAGTCCAAGCGCAGTGGCGCTTTTGCTGGTTGGAGTCGTAACTCCCAGCCCGACCAGAGACACAGGGACTGCCAGCTGTAACGCACACCAGGAGGTGTTTGCCGCGTTACAGACTCGGAAGTCCACAGGATCGATCGAGCGGCTGCTCTCGGTTCAGTCTTCTTGCTTGTGATTGGGGTATCGGTGACGCATCACCAGGAGGTGACTCCGCGTCCCGGTGCAGTCTGAGGAAGAGGTTGAGCGGCTGCTCCCTTCAGGTAGAGACCCCGGCTGGGTGTTTCCCTGACTCCTCGATTCTCCCCAACACTCTTCGTGCCCCTCACAGCCTACCGATTGGCATTGTCGGCCATTTCATTTCTGCCCTCTGTTGGCATACGCCGGGATCGGCGTATATGCAGAGGACGGTTAGGACCATCCGTGCTGTGGGCTGGTAACGTACTTAGCCTGGAGGATTCCAGTGACTATAACTTTTGTTTGTTCTTTGTATTTTATTTGCCTTCATTAAAAGAACTAACCCTTCACAAGTGGTTGCGTCCTCATTGTCGTGTCTGTTAAACGATCCTGAGACGTTCAGGGCGTTACAGTCATGCACTACACCAAAGCCGTATTGACTATCGGTTATCACAGTCACTCTCACATTCTTTCCCAACTTGCATGCTCTAGTTAATGCAAAAAGTTCAGCAACTTGGGCTGATTTTACTCCTTTCAGACAAGAAGCTTCCAATAC
The DNA here is from genome assembly GCF_964204655.1 of Triturus cristatus. Classification (NCBI taxonomy): domain Eukaryota; kingdom Metazoa; phylum Chordata; class Amphibia; order Caudata; family Salamandridae; genus Triturus; species Triturus cristatus. The sequence continues at coordinate 194,569,077 of NC_140584.1, read as the reverse complement.
AGCTGCTACCGTACATACTGCATACGCTGAACTCAGAATCCCTCATCTGTTCTCAAGCATGATCCATCCACGAACATCACATAGTCACTTTCTGTCAAAGGTACATCTTTTATATCAGGACGTGGTTTGGTACAGAAATCAAGTACTTCCAAACAGTCATGATCTACGTCATCTCTGACTTCCACATTTTCAGCATCAGGTAGCAATGTTGAAGGATTCACATTCAGACATCTCACAAGGCTCATATTCGTTGCACCTAAGATGACTTTCTCGTATTTAGTCAGACGACTATGCGTCATGAACTGAGTGGGGCACCTTGTTAAAAGGATTGCCACATCATGAGGTACAAACACTCTCACAGGATATCCCATCACAATTCCTTCACTCTGTTCCAGACTCTTACAAGTAGCTGCTACAGCTTTCAACAACCAGGCAATGCTATAGCTACAGGGTCTAACATAGCTGAAAAATATGCAATTGGTCTCCTCAATTTTCCATGTTTCCGTAACACAGAAAGTGCACATCCATTTCTTTCGCTGCAGTAGAACTCAAATTCTTTTTCATAGTCAGGCATGCCAAGAGCTGGTGCTTCACACAACCCATCTCTCAATTGTTTAAAAACCTTCAACTCTTCTTTATTTAATTCAATGGGATCTTTTACATCACTCCTTGTCAAGCGTACCAAAGGTTTTGCAATCAAGGAAAACTTACTAATCCACTGCCGACAATATCCAACCATTCCAAGGAACAGTCTCACTTCTCTTTGAGTCATTGGGGCTCTCATTCCTTTTATTATCTTAATTCTATCTGCAGTTACTTTTCTCAATCCTTTTTCAATTTTGTGGCCTAAATATTGTACTTCTTTCTGACAGAATTGCAATTTCGATGGGGATACTTTAAGTCCTCCATCTGCCAAATGATTCAACAATGCAATGGTATCCACTACACAAGCTTCTCGAGTTCTCAATGCCACAAGTAGGTCATCGATATACTGGACCAGTACCGAACTTTCAGGCTTTTTTAAATCTTCTAAAGACTTTTTCAAAATCGGATTAAATATTGAGGGACTCTCTGTATACCCCTGTGGGATTCGGCACCATGGCAAAATAAGTTCGCCAAACCGAAACGCAAACATCTGTTGGCTGCCAGGGTGCAATGGAATGGAAAAGAAAGCATGACACAAATCAATCACTGTGTACCATTCTGCATCTTGGGGAATCTGATACAAAATCACAGATGGATTTGGTACAATGGGACAACATGATACAACGATTTTATTTATTTTTCTCAGGTCTTGTACTATTCTAAAAGTTCTGTTAGGCTTTTTCAGACCCATAATTGGTGAATTACATGGACTGCTCATTATATCTCGCAAAATACCTTGTTCAATCATTCTCTCTATTATAGGAGTGACTCCTGCAATTATCTCGGGTGTCAGTTTGTACTGTGGAATATTTGGGTAACTTACTCCTTCCTTTACAGCAATTTTTACGGGATCTACATTTTTCATTAATCCCCCATCTTCTCCTGTGAATTCCCATACCTCCGTCTTTACAGTCTTTTTTCAATTCTTGAGGCACTTCCTCTAGGTCAAATACGGCAAATGCCTCGGTAATTTCAGGTTCCATATTAGCTATAGTCATTTTATACAGTACGGCCTCATCAGGAGTTTCAAAAGCTATACCATCCGGAGTACAGAATATTGTGCAGTTCATTTTGCACAGCAAATCTCTCCCTAATAAATTCACAGGGCTTGAATCGCACACGACAAAACGGTGCATTTCAGGAAACTTCCCTATGTTAACTCTAACTGGTTCAGTGAGATACGTTTTTATCTGTCTGTTGGATACTCCAACTTCTTGGATCGTTTCATCCGAGAGAGGAAGATTTTTGACATCAGCTGACCTAACAGTTGAATGAGTAGCACCAGGTTCTAATAGGAAAGTAATGTTTTCGTCATTTACCTTTCCATCCACAAAAGGGCCTGTCTGGTCTACTTCTAGAGTTGCGCCAAGTACGCACTCTTCTTCCTCCCCTTGGCACCGTCAATAGCTTTCTTCTGACTCACTCTCATCGCGTTGTAGCCAATACTGCAAAACAGCACTAGCGCGTGGCAGCTTAGTTACCTGTTCTTTGTTGTAGAATCCTGCCTCATTACTGTATTTCTGAGGATTTACGCTCTGTGGAAAAGGCGGTTTCGGCACCTGACACTGTTGGGCAAGAACCTGCTGCTGTCGCTGCGGTTGACAACTCACCTCATTCTGCACCTGTGGATTCAATGATGCATTCTCACCATTAGCACTTGGGGGAAATTTACACTCGGTTCTCCAATGCCCTATTCTTCCGCAATTATGACATGGCGATTTCTTTTTGGCTTCATCTAGACTAATCTGTCCTTTCCCTTTCCCAATGTTAGATTTTTGTCTCATGCCTGTACCATTTGCTTGTTCAATCAATTGAGCGTCCTGTCTCTCTGTCACTTTTACTTGAGCCCACATGGATTTTTCTTTTAATTTACGCTGCTTTGCTTCAATCTCATCACTAAAATATTTTGCATGTCTCAGTACTTCATCTATCTTTTTATTTTGCCAATCTACTGTATGCTGTTTAATCATTTCACTTACTTCAGGTCGCAATCCATACACAAATCGATATACAAAATGACTCAAATCCTTCTCACTCAAATTTTCATCACCACTGTATTGCTTAAAAGCCAGTAACAACCTCTCATAATATGCGTGTACAGACTCTTTCACTTCTTGATGAGTTCTATCAATTTTTACCCAATCAGTTTCTTTAGGAGGCACTTTATTTTTCAGAAAGGTAACTACTTGTTCATATTTTCTCATTTCTTCTGGATCAGGAGCACCTGTTTTTTGATCTCTAGGGTATTCTTGTGTAGGTCAACCTATTGTAATTTTACATTTTGCCCATAGGTCTGCTGGTACAATTATGTCAAATAAACTATTCAAATCAATCCATAGTACTTTTGATAATTTTACAAACCTGTCTACCTGCCTATACTACTCCACTGGCTTCTCGCGCAAGCAAGGAAAGTCATTGGTAAATGACAAAATGTCTTGTCTGGTCCAGGGGACATGCACATAGCCTCCGCATGGAATCTCTCTCATGGGACATTCAGTTACCACTTTTTCCTTTTCTCTTACTGGGTAAGCTGTAAACGTTTTGTATGTTGCATCGTCTCGTTTTCGAAACCATCTACTTTTCCATTTGTCTACATCACCCCATTTTCTCAGTTAAATAATTAAGTCTTTAATCTGAGTTGTTCGTCCTGCAGTATTCAAATTTTCAATATCTTTTTTGGAAAAGTCTACTCTGTATGGTTTTTGTAATGACTTTACCTTGTCAAAGTCGATACCCATTTCACTTGCTACTCCTTCTAATCTTTCATGTAAATTTCTTGCTCTCCACGTTATACTTTTGCATAGAAACATTAATTCTTCATCCTGATAGGCTTTCAACTTTTCTATGGGAATCGTTCCTACTATTAATTCTTCTAAAACTATTTTTAATTTGGACACATCTAAAGGTCGAGGCTCAGCATCTTTTTGCTGTAAACTCCTTAACCATTTACTTAATTCATCAGAAGTAGGACCTACAGGAATCATCTCATTTCGTGTTTGTTCTAAACTTTTTGGTGATCCTGGTACTGATTCTGTCGTCATAATTGCTCTATTTGCTAGACTCTGATTTATTGTCAAATTTTTAGGAGTGCTTTGTTCAGAAATTACTACCGCTTATTCCCAAGGATTTTCTCTTAAGCCTCTTCTTTGTGTTTCGGTTTGTTTATTACTGTTATAAGGAATCGTCAGACAATGCTCACTATCCTTTAGTTTATCAAAAATAGGCATTACAGGTCCTATTGTTACAGGAACAGTTACAGCTACCATGTTTTTAGTCAATTCCCTAATCTTTTCAGTTAACTCTAAAGCAGTTCTGGCTAATTCAGCTGAATTTTCATTTGCCATTTTACTAGGTTGTATATTTTCTGCTTCTCTGAAGGGATTATTTCTTCCTACCTCATGTGGTACTGATTCGAACTTTATATTTTGTGGTGATTCTTTTACCGGGGCACTTGGTGTCAATAATGTGGAATTTGGTTGATACAGGGGTGGATTTTTATAAAACATGTCCTCAAGAACATCATCCTCGAACTCATTCACACCATACTTATAACCTTCTGATTCTGTATTATTTCTCTTTTCTGTACATTTTCTACTAGTAGTCTCTTCTGCATTTCTCATAGGGAACATACCATCAGTCATATTTGCACTTTGCCATCTCCTCATTCTATCATCATGATTCTCTTGTCCATACGATCTACCAAACATGTACTTGTACCTTCCGCCACTCCGCTGTCGTTCTCTGTCATACATCTCATCTTCCCATTCTGTCAATGCTTCAAACTGAGTAGGTCTAGGTCTCGGTTCTAGTTTCATCATTCTTTCTCTTAAATTCCTCAATACCGCTAAATTGAATGAACCATGTTCCGGAAATGCTAAAACTCCATCATCTTTTGTATACTTTGCCCAATTGTCTAACCAAATACATGTATGATAGCCATATTTCGCAACCATAAAGGATGCAGGTGATTTCGGTGGAGGAAGCAACTGTCCCTCTCTAGTCACAATCATTTTGTCCTTTTTAAATAAGTTCTTGATCTTTCTGAACCAGGACTTTTTCTCCTTTTCTAGTGGATCGTAATACATCATTTTCTCTTTTCAGTATCACTAGATTTCTCCTACGACTATTCTGTTGTTTTATCCAATCGTAGCGCAATTTACACTAACGCACCAATCCGGGGCGTCTATGTCACCTTTTCAATTCTCCAATCCCAGCGCGACTCTCCCTAACGCACCAATCAGGAGCGTCTACGTTTCTTACTGACTGGCCAATCCCAGCGCGGTTTTTCTGACGTCAGCTTTTCTCGCTACTCCTGCTTCTGATGACCCCTCCTTTACAAAATGTATCTGCAAACTTTCTTACATTCACTTTTTACTCAAATTCTGTTAGCAACGACATAAATATGCCACCATTATCTGTTTCGCTAACAAAAGGGATAGTCTTGACCTTTTTCACAAGAATTCCGTCTTTCCCGAGAGCAGCGCATCAATCTGCTCTACTACGGAATCATTACATCTGTCAATAAAGTAGCACTTCCCTCTACCTTACCCTTCTAGCAAGCATTAACTAACCGTTTCTCTGGAAATAAGACACCTGTTGGAGACGCTCTGCTCCTGAGAAATAAAACCAGAGTTTCATAATTAAGTCGAATGCTATTTCATTTACACACTTTCATACGGAAAATGTAGTTCATTCACACAGAATCCTGTCTTTCCTAGAGCAGCGCATCGAATCTGCCCTGCTACAGAATTATTATACTTTTTAATAAAGAAGCATCTACTTTACCCTTCTACCAAGCTTAGGAAACACCTATTACCTTTCCAGTGATAAGCGTAATCAGAGTTCACGTGGACTCCTGTTACTTAAGACCAAAATTTCACAGGTGGCCTTCGCTACCCATACACCCCTTTCACACAGAAATGTCCCTAACGATAACACACAACGATGTTACCAAATCGAACCCAGACAATGCGTCGTGCAACTTCAATCGTCACACGTTTTCCCGGGGGCAACAAATAATTCACCATGTGACTTCACTTGCCACAAGGCATCCGACTTCCTACATCCCAGAAGTCTTCAAAAACAACATAGAACTCAACGCGACTCAACATAGAGTGTTAATACATAAATCAATACTCATCCAAACATCCGCAATCAATAATCAATATTCACAATCAGAAATCAATAAGCAATAATCAAATCTATAAGCAATAATCACCAAACCAATGCAATAAAACCATGATTCTGCTACCAGAAAAACTGATCCAGCGCGAGAGCGGAGGGAAAGAAAGGGAAAATATCTATATACACAACTATCCTCCCTGTGTCGCAGTCCCGACATCACACTAGCTCATTCACACACGCAGTCATTGGTGGGGCCCATAACACCAACACTCACATGTCTCCACTCACGAGTCTGCACACAGGAGGGATGAATAATTCAAGCACTGGACATGTGGGGGAGTACCTTATTACCTATAGAAAGAAAAGTTATTTTACAGAATATACATTTAGCATTCGCCACCTATAGATTCCTAAACCTAAACATCAAGGCACTCCACCACTTGGTCGACGGACCAATTAGTTGGATTGGTTGATGGTGATTTAGAACCAGCTAAAACACATTTAAGACTCAGAATCCTTTACTCTCTTCATCGAAGAACCACAAACTCGTAATTTCTGTTAATCAAATATTTGTTTATCTAAATATTGTTTGCAATTAATATTAGCATTTGTCTCATCAAAAGTTTTAGAATTTTAGTTCAATTGATATAAATTGCATGACATTATATTTACCTATTCTTGCTATCTGGATTTTTCTCTAATTCATTTGGCTCTGCATAACCGAATTTAGCCGTTAATTGTCCGAATAAAGCAGGCCAAAGCTCAAAGTCCAAAAGTTCTTTGCTCTGCACGTTACAGTCCCAAAGATCTCCAAAGGACCAGAAAGCGTGCAAGCATCTGTCATCGCCTGTGGGGTCAAAGAGGGTGTGCAGTCATCCAAACCACCGAATACTCGCCAGAAAAATGGAAAATGCCAGAGACCCTCCCTATTCTACTACTCTTTTTATAATAAATTTTGGGATAGCATGAAACATTTTTAGGCGACGAAAGGCGGTGATTGGCTGATTGGAGACATCCAATTTTACATCAGTGGATTTTCTCATGGATTTTGCTGGTTCATTTCCGTAGTTCATGTTGCCCTTATGCAACAATGTTTAAGGTTTGCTTGTATGTCCCAATTGTTCATTTAGACCAGTTTTTACTGACTGAAGTTTGGCAGTCCACCAAGTTCCTATCCTTGACCAGGAACACGGTGCATCGGGGTCATCAGAAAGTTCACGGAGCCATCCAAGTCTGCGCAGTAGGCATCGCTCTCACGAGACGGTGGCCACTTCTCAACTCCATTACGGGCGCCATTTTTAGGTAGGCCCAAATGTCAACTTAAGCGAAACAAACACAAAAGAATAATTAATACAAATAAATGAAGATTCTAATGTTAAACCCTCACTAATCCCTTAATGTATTAGTATTTTCCTAGCATACAGCAACATTTAAAGCGCTAATACTCAACTTTAGTATCCAAACAGGAACGCAAACATCACATAAGCAACATAAATCATGCAATATCATATTACCACATGTACTACTATTAATATGAGTACATATTTTAGCTATTAGTGTTATTTTGCCATGCAAATAGCAATATCCCACGTGTAATTGGTGTATGCAAATGGTTGGTTTAGTTTAACACTGCAATCCATTAGTAAAATTATAATCAGTAGGTTATATGGTTAGTATTTTCATTCAAAATAGAGGAGGTATACAACATTTTGCTCTACCTGCTCCATCAACTGCATCATATTGCAATAACTCTGTGTTAAGACGTACGTTGCCAGCCTTTTGTGGTGTTTGTAGTGCGTGCAGCGTCATGAAAATGGGCGGGTGGTCAGAGAGGGCAGCAACTCCCAATTCTACCCCACCGACGGCCGCAGTCAAAAGTGGTGTCGTAAAGAAAAGATCTATTTGGGTGTAGTTTTGGTGTGTAACAGAAAAAAGTGTAAAACCCTCTCCATTGGGTGGTTAGTTCACCATACATTGTTGAGCCTCATATCCCTCAGCCACTGAAGGCTTGCCGCCGTGTAAACTCCCGTTTGTCCTATTCTCTGAAGGGATCTGTCCATAAGAGCGTCTGGGACCAGGTTGAAGTCTCCGCTTATCAGTACATCATGTCCAGGGACGTCATGACTCTACCCAGGGCATCCAGGAGAAAGGGTTCCTGATGGTCATTAGGGGTGTAAACTGTTGCTAGTGTGAACGTGTATGTATGGATGGAGATACAGAGTGCAAGTAGTCTACTTGTCAACTCTGCCTGTGTTTGTAGAATGCAGCCTGGAAAATCTGTGGCGAAAAGGATTGACACTTCTGCCTTTTTCTAGGGGCCTGATGACAAAAACTGGCGGTCACACCAGCGGGAGCGTAGATGATGCCAATCTCCCCTGAAAAGATGAGTCTCCTGGCGAAGGCAAACATCACATTTGGTGTCCCAGAGCATGGAGAGATGGGCTTTACATTTCACAGGAGCATTCAGACCCCGAACATTGAGGCTAATTATCTTAATCATGTAACAAGGTATAGTATGGAGCACAGTTTATCGATGAGGAACGGGGAGCTCCAGTGGTGTGTGTAATGCAGACTTATTGAGACTCCAAAACTGCTTGAGGGCAACAAGAAAAGCAAAGGGTGAAGGGTCTAAGGGGGAGGTAGAGAAATGTGAGAGAACTAATATAACCGTTTTCCCACTCCTGGGAATCATCATTGTCAAACAACAGAGAGTCATGTCCATGGTGATCCAGCATCTCTGCCGCCACTCACTGAAGAATAGGGGGGAGCCCTGCCACATGCTGATGTCGTGATGGTCCTGTTACGGCTTCATCGCTGGGACTAAACTGGAGAACATGTAACAATCCACATCAAGAGGTGCAAATGCAACATATAGGACAGAAAGGTCCAGTCCGAGGGTCATTCATTGTGAGAATCTGATGTATTCCCCTGTTATTTAATTTGTCGCAGAAGTGCTGCTCGTTCCATGTGGCTTTCGGATGCCACAGGTTTCTTAGCAGCACACAAGTATCATTTTGTTTTGGGAGTTGTCAAATCTCATTGTCCGATACAGTCTCAAAACCTAGCATAGCTTGAGCTTCTTCCAAGTTACGAATCATGTGTGTCTCTTTGTTCCCGACAAAAACTAGTTGGAAAGGGTGCCCCCATCAATAACGAATCCCTTGTTCTCATAGGAAGGCCATAGTCAGCCGTAGTCTACTGTGTCTTTGCAGTCTAAGTGGGGAGAGATCTTGAGAAATCCCAATTTTTGCTCCTTCAAAAGTGATGGGGATTTTGTCTCGGACAGCCGCCATGATGAGTTCCTTCTGTCTGAATGAGTGGATGCATGTGACAATATCTTGAGACATGCCAGGGGTCTTCTCTGGTCTGCCACCCCCGTGAGTGCGGTCTAGAATAATGTCTTTATCTGTCAGTTCTGGTGCCACTTGTCGGAAAAGACGGATTACATATTCCTCAAATATCCCCAAATCTGTCTGCATAGTAACACCTCTGATACGGATGTTAGAGTGGCGCAATCTATTTTAAAGGTCTTCTAGGTGGTAGCAACGGTCTTCATTTTTGTCTCGCAGCGCCATTTGTTCTCTTCGATGCTCATGTAGTTCCTCCTCGCGTTGGTTTCCGAACCTTTCCATTATGCCCAGCCTTTCCCCCATTTCTCCTAAGTCTTTCTGACGTGCCTTTACCTCAAGTGCCATGTCCCATTTGAGAGCCGCAATATCTTCCCTCAGAGTCCCAAAGAGCTGTTCCAAGAATGTGCGGGTCACAGGCTCCTCCACCCAGGAGTCTTCGGTCTCTGGCATCTCTGTCTGTGAGGAGGCGCTGGATGAAGTGTCAGGGCGGGGTTCTGGCCTCTTGTTGGAAGGTTTGCTCAGCATCTCCTTAATGGTCCCGTCATTCTTGGAGCTATTCACAATGATGTGTAGGGGGATGCTCCCGTGCAGTAATAATGAGTCCCTTTGGGTTTTGCAATAGCATATATGGAGGCACCCCAGGTATCGTCGAGGGTCAGACTTCAAAGGCTGGACCTCCCAAGCAGCAGTCTTTCTTAATGGTAGGGCTCCAACATGGATGTACCTCAAGGCGCAGAGCGTGGGGCCGCTAGCTGCCGGTAATCAGATTGCCTGCATTGGAACTCAGAACGGACGCACCACCAGTTGTTATTAATGGTGGTAGGCCTGCCAGTAGGCCGCACTAATGTCCAGGTGTAATCTGTCTCCGCACTGCCATCTAATGCCAACAGTCCCTTGAGATGTTTTACTGTCCCATCCCATGCAGAGCTGGGCAACAGTGCAAGCATGCAGCATGGATCCAGTTGCCAAGCGCATGGGGCATCTCTGCTCCATTTGGTACTCACCCAAGAAGCGAGTAGCAGAGGCTGGAGTAGGGCCTAATAGCGCGCCTCTTCCCCCAGGTCGCGTAGCTCCAGTCACCTTCTTTTGGCGCTCACCTGCCCATGGGCAGTGAGCCGCAGTCTTCACCAGCACACTCTCGTCAGGCTCTGGGCAGCACTAGTAGCTCCCATGGGACCTGGTGCACCGCTAAGAGTGCATCAGATGTCATGCCATAGCCGCCATCTTGGGTTGTCGGCGTCCGACACTGTAGCATCGCAAACCTTCCTTTCTTCCTATTGCAGTCACGTCGCTGCTGGAATCAACTCCACCAGTGTACACTAGTGCCTCAGGGCCACCCTAGCAATTTATTGGCCCCAACAATGCCACCAATAGTGCTTGCCTTGCAGGATGCGGTGCATCTCCATGAAGAGTTGTTACCTGGCCGCAATCTCGGCCACACCACCCCCAAAATTCTTTTTTTTGTCCACCATTTTAGAGATTCTATAAATCCTTCAGAGACAGGATTCCTGTCCTCCTACTGTTCAGATATTTTTTCTATTGTTTCTGAAGATGTTGCAGCACAGAGTTTGGGTGGAGTTGCGTGTTCTATGTTAAAAACACAGGGGATTTCAGTATCCGAATCTTCCTCTGTAATGAAAGCGACCTGCCTTGGGAGGTATAAAGTCTCACTGATAAAGGTGTTTGTTGTAAAGGAAGATACAGAGTCCATCTGTACATGTAGGTTACTTCTTTATTAGTAGCTTGGTTCCAGCATAGGTGGTCAGGATGACAGGAGGAGAAAGATGGTACAAAGATAGCCCCACCAGGAGCAAGCTCCCAACAGCTCAGCCTGAGTTGACCAACTGACAATCTCACCCAGAGAGGCACTCAGGCATTCTATGATGTCATGAAACATTCCAACAGAGCAGTACAGTGGAGAATAGCAGACAAGTAATTTACTACACATCCTCCTTCCTTAGGGAACAACAGCAGAAGTAAGAGTAAAGACAAATAAGATACCTCAATATATCTTTAGCAAGAAGGTGCAACAATGAGGTGCACCTATCCACAGGTGTATTGCATGAGGCATCATGAATTTCACTGGCATGAACAGAAATGTGTTAAGATGCAAAAATAAGAGAAATATTATAATTGCAAACAACATTACTACACACCCCATCCCCCTCCCTTAGGGAAAAACAAAGCATGACTTAGATGAGAAAAAACCAATGCAACAAAGAAGGGCGGTCACCCCCACAACCTCCCCATACTCAGGTACACCACAGGGTAGACACCCTGTTAAACAAAGGTGGGTGTAAAACACAGACCCTTGGGAGAAAACAACATCCCCAATAGAGAGGTACAATAGAGGCTAGATACACTCTAGATAACAAGAAGAGTGCGACCTCAAAAACAAAGATACTCCAGAGAGAAAACGCTCTGTAAAGAAACACGAGGTCCCTTGGTAGAAGGCATGCTGACACTTAAAGAGGTCTAAACACTAGAGGAAAGCTTCCCACTAAAAAGTTGTACAAGCGTGAAACCCTTGGCCACGAATTCCACGCAGGTAGACTTCGACCGGAGCATAGTGTCCACATGAAAGGAAGACCCAAGATAACGTTAGGAACCAACCAAAAAAAAACTTCACCAAGGAACACGACAGGGTACCAACCCTTGAAAACAAAACAACCTCCCCTAGATAGGGTACACCAAAGGGTACACGCCCCCAAGAAAACTGAAAACTAAATTAGAGGCATTGAATACCCCCACAACCTCCCCAAAGAGATGGGTACACTACGAGTTAAACACTTTACAAAACAACACAACTTCCCCTAGGTAGGGTACACCACAGGGTATTCACCCTGGGAACTGACATGAAGCATTGACTACCCACAAACACAACTTCCCCTAACTAGTATAAACCTAGAAGGGTACACCACCGGTACTAACCCTGGAAAAAAAACAACACCCCTAAGTAAGGTACACCACAGGGTACTCACCCTGGAAAACAAAACTACAACCTCCCCTAAATAGGGTACACCGCAGGGTACTCACCCTGGAACACTGAAAACTAAATTAGAGGCATTGACTACCCCCACAACCTCCCCAAAGAAATGGGTACACTCTATGTACTGCGACTAAATCAGGACACCCACCTTCTAATGGCACGCTACACAAGAGTAGACACACCCACAACATCCCCAAAGAAAAAGGGTACATGGTGCGCTAACATAAAAGGGAAACTGAGTGCCACTAAAACCTCCACCCACCAATGCATATTTCATACTGTTGTCTGCGCAGTGCCCACAAAGGCAGGAGCGCAGTACTTGCCCCTGCCAGAATAGGAGCTGCAGGTCCATGCATTGTCTGTTCTGTTGTCCGCACAACCACCACATCTCCAAGAAAATTGTTCTTGCTCTTGCTTAGACAGGCAACTCCCCGTGGACTTTATCAGGAGCATGAAGACAAGACCCAGCACCTCAGGGAATATGAAGTCACCGCTTGTGAAAATCGCTTCTCACCTCAGATCTTCTGAGCTCCCTGGCTCTACCCCCAGAGGGCACACCACCATACCTCTCGATACACATGCGAAGACGACCTCCATGGAAAATCGCGCTCTTGACGACAATGCGGTCCTCTGCTAGCGTTTCGTGCGAGACTACACAATTGTTCAGAATAATGTGCAAAAGCCAAGCACAAGATGGCGGCACACCTTCGACGCGGCGCCGGGTGGCTCATGGCACGTTTGTGCAGTAGAGCGTAGATAAGCAGCTGGGGAAATCTGAAGAAATCTGAAGATGCCGGAACGTCACAGAAGAAGCAGGCATCCCGAGAGCGGTAAGACTGCGCACGTCGAGTGTGTGGGCTCGTGGCTCGTGTTTGAAAGGCAACAGTCCAACTGCCATGTGGCACATGCAACACTAAGAGTGCACATAATAGCGAAGAAAAGTGCCCCCACACACCGGCAAAACACAGTCACAGTCCAGTCCCTTAAAACATGCGCGTAGACTCACCAGAGATGCCGCCCACGTGTAAAATCCGAACCCAAAAGCTGTGCTGACACGAAGGGAGGTCCACACTGGGGCACACTCGGTAAAAGCAAGGCACGCTCCAAGGGAAAACACACAATCCTCGCCTCTACGAACATGCACAAGCGCTCACTAGAGATGCCGCTACTCAAAATACTAGATCAGTTCCTCAAATTCGCCGCAGCTGTCACTGAATTCACACCGCTATCGATGTAGCTTGTCGAAGTAAATACTGTCAGTCACTGCCAGGACTTTGTAGAAGATGCTGACCACAACGCTTCCCACTCAGAATGAGAGTCAGATCAAATAGGTACACACCGCAGGCCACAGGGAAGACCGTCGCTGGAGAGACTGCATCAGACGTCTTCCAGATGGCAGCAGGGTGACAGCAGGCTCACCATTGACACACGCCCAGGCTGCAGTCTGCCCAAGTTTCCCAGGCTTCCCAGGCAGACCAATACAGAGCGTCTGCAAAGAAACTCGGCAAACCTTACAGGGCTTGAGGGTGTAGCTGGAGATACAAAACACTGTTGAAAACTCCCAGGTGACGGCAGACAGATGAGTGACAGCAGACCAAACGCCCAGGTTGCAGGCTGTCCAGATGGATCAGAACACTGGTGGGGCTGACCAAGGCGTTACCTTTAAGCTTCAATTGACATTTTGAAAGTCCTTAATGTCCATAGATCCTTGTCTTTTGATTCCTTGATTCCTTAGTTGTCTTTACTCCTTAATTCACGCGTCAGTTCTTCAGATCGTCGCCAAAATTGTTGTAACGGAAGATACAGAGTCCTTCTGTACATGTAGGTTACTTCTTTATTAGTAGCTTGGTTCCAGCATAGGTGGTAAGGATGACAGGAGGAGAAAGATGGTACAAAGATAGCCCCACCAGGAGCAAGCTCCCAACAGCTCAGCCTGAGTTGACCAACTGACAATCTCACCCAGAGAGGCACTCAGGCATTCTATGATGTCATGAAACATTCCAACAGAGCAGTACAGTGGAGAATAGCAGACAAGTAATTTACTACAGTGTTCAAACTTTTTGTCCTCATTGTGGAATGACTCTTCAATCACTCATCGAAATTAAATAATTTGTGCATCCACAGGTACCATAAATGGGTTGGCTCAGGGCCAAACATTTGGTATAAAATCTTAATACAGCCTTCTACCCCCTTGCTGAGAGCAATACTGGTTGTTAAAGGTTTTTAACCGATAATGACCGAGATGGCCTATATCAGGGGTTTAAAGCCTGTTAGAATATGCCATCCATTATGAATACAAAGTTCTAAATTAAAACAATATAAACCAAAGACAAACATTGGAATCTCAGGGAAGCAGCACTTTCATGACATTATTGGCAATTAGCTACTTCATTGTCTTCAAATGAGCCTTTATTCCAACGTTCAAATAATATGAATGGAAATACCTTAATTCTGTTGTGTTCTTTGTTTCTGCAAATGGATAAGCTGAGTTTTATTACCAGTCTGTGGAAGGAATTATTATCTGAATCTAGGGTTGCAAAGCTATCTCTTCACTGTAGCAGCGGAAGATTTAGACAGCCAACATTTTGAATAATTTCTTCAGAATTAATTTCTTTGTATGACTTAGAGCTGGAATACACCATCTTTTGACCAGAAACTTTTCTATGTACCCTTGTTTTCGATATTCATAAGGTAAAACATTCTCTATTGTGATTTTTGACTGAATACTGTCAACTTCCTTTTGTGATATAAATTGTTAAGTGGGATGAATGTCCAGTGGCAATATTATAAACTGGAGGAGCAAAGGTTCCGTTTCCAGCACACACTTGCTTGATCAGAACTCTTCCATTCTGGATAGGAATTATGGCTTCCTCCTTGCCTTACTGAAGGGTCATCAATCAATCAAACATCATTTGTAAAGCGCAACACTGTCACCCCTAGGGGTATTTGGGTGCCGTGTCTCCGTTGAAGAGCCAGGTCTTGAGTCTCTTTCTAAAGTCTGCCAGCGAGGGGGCTGTACAGAGCTGGAGAGGAAGGTCATTTCAGGTCTTGGGGGTGATGTAGGAGAAGAAGCAGCCAACGCTGTGGCAGATATGGGGGTGTGTGCGTGCGCAAGTGAAGAGGAGCACAGGGGGTGGTGGAAGTTCAATCAATGGTTGGTGTAGGTTGGTGTAGGCCCTAGGTCATGGAGGGCTTTGTAGGCATGCATGAGGATCTTTAACTGGCCAGTGGAGGTCTCTCAGGTGGGGGGCAATGTGGGTTTGTTTAGGGAGTCTGGCTGCAGCGTTCTGGATGGTCTGGAGTCTTCTGAGGAGCTGGGTGGAGATGCCAGTGTAGAGGGCGTTGCCGTGGTCGAGACGCCTGTCGATGAGGGCCTGAGTGACTGTCTTTCTGGTGTTGGTTGGGATCCATCCAAAGATTCTGTAGAGCATGTGGAGTGTGTGGAAGCAGGAGGAGGCGGCTGCGTTGACTTTTCGTTTCATGGTCAGTTGGCTGTCAAGGATGATGCTGAGGTTGCGTGCATGGTTGATAGGTGTGGTTGTAAGTCCGAGTACTGCAGACCACCAGCTGTGGTCCCATGCATTTGGCTACGTTGGTCACGGCATCGCACAAGTTGGTTTTGGCGTTGGTGGGGTCCTCGGTGAGGAAGAGGATCAGTTGAGTGTCATCTGTGTAGGAGATTATATTGAGTCAGTGAGATCTGACGACATCTGTGAGGGGGTTATGAATATGTTGAACAGGGTGGGGCTGAGGGATGATTCTTGTGGCATGCCACATATGATATCTTTGGGTGCGGAGATGAAGGGAGGCAGTCGGATGCTCTGTGTGCATCCTGTAAGGAGGGAGGTGATCCATGTGAAGGCGTCTTGCTGTATGCCTATGTTGCAGAGTCTGTTGATGAGGGTGTGGTGGGAGATGGTGTTGAACACCATGGAGAGTTCGGGGAGGATAAGGGCCACAGTTTCTCCTCAGTCGAGGAGTGATCTGATGTCCTCTTTGGCGGCGATCAGCACAATCTTAGTGCTGTGGTTGACATAGAATCCTGATTGTGAGGCATCCACTAGGTGGTTTTGTTCCAGGAATTCGGTGAGCTGCTGGTTGATGGCTTTCTCAAGTACTTTGGCTGGGTGAGGGAGCAGGGAGATCCGACGATAATTTTTGAGATTGCTGGGGTCGGTGGGGGCTTTCTTTAGGAAGAAGTCTGCATGTTTCCATCTCTCTGGGAAGGTTGCCGAGGAGATGGAAGTATTGAGGATGCTGGTGAGTTGTGTGATGATTGGATTTTTTGTGAGGTTGTAGAGGTGGTGGGAGCAGGGGTTTGTTGGCGCCCCGAAGTGGATGGAAGACATGATGGCTGAGGTGGTCAGGGTGGTGAGCGGAGACCAGGTGGTAATGGTTTGGCTGTTGTTCACTGGTTGGTTGAGGTTGTTGGGGTTGAGGGTGGAGGATTGGAGGTGGAAATTGTTGCAGATGTTGGTGATCTTGCTATGGAAATAGTCTAAGAGGGTGTCACAGAGTTCTTGGGAGGGGTGGATAGTGTTCTCTATCCTGTTGGGTTAGAGAATTCTTTGACTATTTGGGTGCTATAGTGTGCTATCCTGAAGGTTACTATTTAGAAAAGGACACTAAAACAGGTCATTGTTTTGGTAGTTATTTTAGAGGAATCCCAGCATCTGCTCAGTTCTACCACAACCTGTGAGAGACTGTTCTAGCTCAGATTGGAAGTGAGAGTTGATGCTAGTTCAGGTTCCAGTTTGGGATTGAACCTGTTATGGTCTGTGGGAGAAATTTCTACAATAAGTTATATTGCATATGCAATTTCTAACCAATAAGTGATGGAACGGTTTCATTTTACAGCACTCATATGACCCTAAAAATGTTCTTTAGACACTGTTCTCTGAATGATGGTCAGGTGAATGCTTGTCCACTTTTGCTGAGACAGAATCCGTCGTGGTAAGTTATCCGTTGCCAATCAAATCCACAAATGTAAACAATATGGTTGATGCTCATGAGATGCCAAGTACAAGAAACACATTTGACGTTTCAATCACTAGGCTAATAAATAAGTGAGACCATCTTCAGGACTATGCTTAGACGATAATTAAATAGCCACATTGAGCCTAGGTTATACCTTCTTATCTAGTAAGAAGGTGTACAATTTTTTTATGTATGCCTTAATTATGAGATTTAAATGATTATGTGTAAACCGCAGAGCACACGAAAAAACCCACATGAAATAAGTGACTGAAACTGCAGTGAGTGCCCAAAGTGTTACCATATCCAATGTGAGAACATTCCTCAGTTGAATTAAAGCAAGCTAAACTCTTTTTTCAAAATATGAGAAAGCCATACTTACATGGGCCAAATATTTCTAGATGTGTAGTGAGAACACAGCTGGAAGAACCTGAGATGCATCAAGCCATAAAGCTGAAACCTAGAGGCTACCCATCAAGGCTAGTAAGGAGATCAATGAAAAGGGATTGGTATAACAACTGAAAAGCTTGGCTCGCAGTCAAGGCGAGCCAAAAACAAACCCAAGATTGTATGAGTTTCAACATTTGGAACTGAGTCCAATAGGTTCAAAAAGATCATTCAAAACCAATGTCCCCTTCTGAATAATGATAATTTGCTCAAGGCTAAACCCTTGCTTGTATTTCAACGAGGCCATAATCTACCTGATAGATTAGTTAAAACATATGTAAAAGCACACAGTCTATTACAGTGTGTAATATATATGTATTTTTAGGGCATTATGGGACACTCCTTCCGAGGAGCAGTGAATAATAAATGAGCGGCTCCTGACATCCATTTATTATTATTTTTTAAAATTTAAATTAGGTTTCCTGGTGCCCACCCAGGACACATAGATACTTCACAAAATGAGTGCATGAAAAATATGCATTGTAAAAGTGGATAAATAGGATTTATGAGTCCTTTTGTAAAATGGAAGTTCCTTTGGAACACCAAATGCGGGATTTCCCTAGTCCACCCTTGTTCTTTATTTTAGGAACAATTTTTTAAACGGGTTAGGTCAACCAAACCCATTATGCTACTACTCAATACTGATGACTGCGGCAGTGCGCAATGAAGCCTACTTCCAATAAAACGGGCTTTCTGTGAAGGCCTTGTCCAAGGCAACAAGCTTGAATCTGTATTTGGCTAGCCATCTACATTTTTTGGAGCAGGAGCTCTACAGGAACAGAACATGGGATCCAAAAGGGAGCACTCAGCAGAATACCTATGTGTACCCTAAACATCCAGGGAAATGGGTCTTGATTTACTAAGGTCAGCATTGCGCAAATTTGTGCTGCGCCTGCAAGTGAATCAGTGCAGTGTTTTGCATCAAGTGAGTGAGCGTCTATGTAAAACTTGAATAATGTAACCGCTTGGTGCCATAGTCTTGGAGCTATGGTACTGACACGCACCATATACACATGAGCACAGACTCTGTTAGTCCTACATTGGGCCTGATAGCTGTCAGCTAAATAGCAACAGGGTTGAATTTTCATGGATGTGTGCAGTGCTTAACTTGTGACCGAGGTGGTGGGCGCTAGCACTCATTTTTGGGGATGAGTACTTTTTTCTCATCTTCAGAGCTTAACCCAGAGCAAGAGAGAGAAGGGCAGAAGAGGGAGAAAGGTGAAAAGGATAAAAACGGTGAAAAGGCGTGGATGAAAATGAACCTGCAAGAGTGACAAAAAGAGACAGGAAGATAAGGGCAGTGGAAGAAAGAGGCATGAGGTTGAGGGAAGACAATGGGCCCGATTCAGGAAATCTACTACTTTTTCGAATCCACAAACATTTCCAGCAATACACATGTAAGCTGTGCCGAGTTGTTAAATTGCCTAGAATTACATAATGTACACTATGTAGCAAGGGAAAACTGGTACACAGTGTTATATTAAACTAAGTTATGATTATTTAATATGAAATCAAAGCATGTGACCTTTCGGACAAGTTATTTGGTACAGGTACCTGATATCAGACAATACATTTTTTTATTCCCCAGGTTCAACTTGAAATACAAAGAAAATGGAAGCAGTGGCATTTGAAGAAACATTTCCAGGCGAGCCAGCAGAAGCACTCGTCGGCCAGCAGTGGTGGGAGCACCGCGACTCAACTCGTGCCTTTGAGCAAGTCTAGTCCAAAGGATCAAAGACGGACCCAGGCGCACAATACCAGGGTCCTTTAAAAGAACTGTTACAGGCGGGCTCTGCAAACCTCACCATCAGACATTCGAGAGAACTGTTCCAATCGTGAATGAAATACTGTTAGGACTGCCTGTTTGAAAATAAAACATACTGTATCACAGCGCAGGTGTTCCAAATAGCGGTGTCATGTGGGGATGTAGCCTTTTCATGTAAATGTATATCATTACATGTCTTGTCCGTTGTGTATACTATATACACGTGTGTTGATGAATTATTCTGTGCACTAGATCTATGGTCTGTGATAAAAATGTGAGTAACTGGTTCAAATTCGTCTAGCACTCTGCCCTTGGAGTAAGTGTTAGCAATCTTTGTCAATGCTTCATAATGCACCACCATTCCTCAGAAATGTGACACTGTAATGGAAATGTACTACTGTTCCAGAATTGGTACTTCTGACATGATTAAGTCCTGTGAATAAGAGTGTAATATGTGCCCTGGTGCTTAGGTGATAGTATATACTCTTGTCAAAATCTTAAATTTGCACATGACCTGTTTGTGTATATTTTGGAAGTATTGTATTAAAGTTCAAATTGTATTATTTAGCTCGTAAATCATTATGAAATTCATAGCATTAAAACATTTCTAAGCTAGTTACATATGGGTAGCCACATTAAAACCATGTTTTCATGAACAGCACAATTTGTGAACTTGGATTATACTTTGCCTTTGAGTGCTTCATCGTCACATATGAAAGTTCAGATTATAAATGACTTTAATTCCTGTCAAATTCATAGCTTGCTCTTTTTACAAAGGGCGAACCACATACAACACACTTTCAGTTCCATTATCCATTTCCCAGAGAGGCTGATAGTCAAGAAGCCACATGCACCTTGTGTCTTCTCTACTTCTTAAATGGTGTATTGCCTGGAACTATATTGCTCATATTTTGTAACTATCATATTTTGTCCAATAAAGTTCAAGGAAGGCCTTGATTATCCCAGATTTTCAAGATATTCACATAAAATATGTCTACGTATAATAATTCTCAATGGATTTTTTTTAGATTGTCTTCGGTTATATGGCATAGATCTGCCCATCCTTAGGCCTACTTTAGACACCTTTGATTTTTAATGTGTTTTTTGTGTTCCACTCTAAGCCTAAACCAAAGGGTCTAGTTCACTCATTTAATAATAATATGTGTTACCACCTACTCGGAAGAACTGAATAGGACCTGTGTTTTGATGACTTGTAGTGTGGACTTTGAAGCAGAGGGTTCGAGAAATGTGATATCTGAACAAGAGGTGGGCAGGCCAGCAAATTCATAAAAGAGCCAAGCCAGGGGTCTGTCTGGAATATATGATGTTCCTTAGCATGCCGTTACTTCACAGGTATGTACTTCAAAGTTTTTACTTCGCAAATACCTTTACTACGCATGATTTTAGCGCGCATGCTTTTACTTCGCAAATATATACAAATACATTAAAAATGCTTTTACTTCGCAGTTCATTATTACGCATACTGTTACAACGCGTTATTGATACTCTAAAACAAAAAAGTTATCGTAATAGTAACCTATCCCCTGGCACGTACCCTGAACCCTAAAAATACCCCCTACACCCCAAAACCCTATCTCACCCTGATCCCTAAAAATATCCCAGTACCCCAAAACCAAACAACCCTGAACCCTAAAATGACCCCCTACACCCCAAAACCCTAACCCACCCTGACATCTAAAATTACCCCAGCACCCCAAAAACTAAATGCACCCTGAACCCCCAAAATACCCCCAAACCTTAAATGCACCCTAACCCCTCAAAATACTCCCTACACCCCAAAACCCTAACCAACCCTGACCCCTAAAATTACCCCAGCACCCCAAAACCTAAATGCACCTTGAACCCCAAAAATACCCCAGCACCCCAAAACCTAAACGCACCCTGAACCCCAAAAATACCCCAGCACCCCAAATCCTTAAAAACACCCTGAACCCTTAAAATACCCCATGTACCCCAAAACCCTAACCCACCCTGACCCCTAAAAAACCCCAGTACCCCAAAACCTAAATGCATCCTGAACCCTAAAATTACCCCCACACCTCAAAACCCTAACCAACCGCGACCCCTAAAATTACCCCAGCACACCAAAACCTAAACGCACCCTGAACCCCAAAAATACCCCAGCACCCCAAAACCTTAAATGCACCCTGAACCCTAAAAATACCCCTACACCCCAAAACCCTAACCCACCCTTACCCCTAAAAATACCCCTGTACCCCAAAACTTTAATTTGCACAGTAACTCCATTATGCATACTAAGTGCATGCTAAGTAATGGAACATGTGTAGTAAATGCATGCTAAGTAAATGCATGGTAAGTAATGGCATCTGCTAACTAAAATATGCGTAGTAATGGTAATATGAAGTAATGACCGCGTAGTAAAGGTAGAATACAATCTGGCTCAGCTATAAGAGCCAAAGCACTAGCCATCCAAATATTCCACATGTAAATGATACAATTTTATCATGCAATACATTATAAAAACTCTTAAAATCAGAAATACAGCACCCATACAGAACTAAATTACTTCTTGGCACTCTGACTTGTCATGGAAAGTGATACACAGTGAAGTACAGTGGTTTGTCTAGGATCACACAATTTGGTCAAGTGGTGAAACCACAATCTGACCTGAAGGTTGCCTAGTTACACTTAGTGCACTTATATCACTGGATGAATAGCCCCTTTCTTTTCCCTTTAGAATCAAAAGAAAATGTTTTGTAATTGTATGGAACAGTACAGCAAAATCCAGTAGCTTTATCCTAAAAATCGGTCAGTGGACTGCAGCAAGGACAACAATATAAATAATTAATCTATAACTTATCTTTTATACTAACATCAGTGTACCACTTTCGCATGTAAGAACTAAAATCCAACATCTTTTGAGCTCACATTAGCTGTATGTTATTGCTACTAGAGTCCTCTGTCTTAAGACAAGCAGAACTCTTTCATCAGGGGTATCTCCAGCATTGCCAGATTGCGGGGGGAGGTACAGGGTACAGGTGAGGGGGTTGGGGAATTAAATGATATAAAATATCCTGGTGCTGTTAGGCATGTTAGTGGTTCGGGTGCCTGGGAGCTATAATCAGGAGGCGTTGGTTCAAATGTAGTGACACATGGCACACATGTAGCCACTATATAAAACATGGTAGAATATAATGGCTAATCAACAGGGGTAGCTTTTTTTTATAATGTTAGGCTAATAAGATAAAAACACCACTTAACCTCAGTCACCTTGCTGCGCTGCCCTAAATCAAAGTGAAAGGGCAGGAATGCACCATATTTATCTAATACAGTGCATTCCTGTCCCTTACCCCTGCGTTGGCTCCGTTTCGGCAGCCTAGCACTAACAGAAGCACCCTTGCACCCTTTTCCTGAAACAACCAACACCATTCGATACCGCCAAAATGCTAAATATTGGTGATAGATTAACTGTTTGGATAGAGACATTTGATGATTTTATTGATGCACTTGAAGGAACTAATAACAAAAAGATTATCAAATATTTCAAAAATCTTGCTGATGATGGTGTAAAAGAAGTCATAAAAAGAAGGCCACAAACCAATATTGAAGTCACATATCGTCACATTAAAGAAGTGTTGAATCTCAAGTTTAATCCAATACCAAATGTTGATTACGAAAGATACATCTTCAAACAGGAATGCCAGAAAGCTGGTGAAATCATTGATGAATTTGTGGAGCGACTCAATACACTCATCTGATATTGTAAGTTCAATTAATATCATTATAAAGACGTTATGCATCTGATAGTTGTTGATGGATGCTTGTCATTTTCATTCAGACGACAAATGCTGAGAGAAACTCTCAGTGGGGCATATTTACAAGAAGTTGGTGTAGGGCAGCACCGCAAGACTTCCTACTGAACTACCCTACGCCAATTAATAAGGACAGGAATGCACCGTATTTACAAAATAAAGTGCATTCCTGTCTTTACAGGCTGCGCTGTCACACATTTTGCAGCCGTGCACCAACATAGGCTCCCTTGCACCATGGTTCATGGATGTCTGCATTGTTGGCAGGATTGTGCAGGAATGGTACCCTTCCTGCACAAAAACAATCACAAGAGGCGTTTTCCTCTTTCTATGTGTGCTCCAGAATGCAGAAAAAAGCAGGAGAAATGTTAAGATTTCTCCTCATGACGCCTGCTTTAGGGAGGCACAAGGTTTTGGTGCTGCCCCAAGTTTACGAACTTTTGCAAATCTGGAGCAATGTCAAAGTCCATGGGTGCTGCATGGGAACACCCACAGCAACACCTATGGAAAGCTAGGCAAGGCAGCGATTTGCTCTGCCTCGCCTTACTCCATATCTACAAGGCCATAAAAAGGGTGGCTTTGCTTGGACTTGTAGATATGGGCCTGCACTGTGCGCCACCAGAGCGTAAACAAAAATGACACTCTGGTAGCACATGGGAGGGAGCCTGGAGCGAGTGTTAATGGCTGCCAGAGTTGAAGAGCGTCCCGATAGACAAGCTACCCAAAGAAGTTGTGTTTTAGATGTGGATTTTTGCTTCCACCCGAAGGTAAATATCTTGCTCTCTGAGAGATTTGTAAAGGCTGTTGGAAGGAGACAGTTTGCGCAGCCAAGAGAAAAAAGGCAAGTGCGTCACGGCTTGAAAACAAAGTGGCCGTCGAAATGTTTTCAGAAGCAATGTTTGACACGCACCCACAAGTCAAAGCAGCGATGTCAGTTGAGATAAATCAACACCAAACTGTGTTGATTGTCATCTAAATCAGCATCAAAGAGTTCCTCTGTATGAATGTCAAGTGAGAGTGAAGGAAACGATTGTGTCATGTCAATGTTTACCTCACAAAAGCGTGCAAATGTTGGGCTGGCCGCTTGTGAAGAAAAATGTCAGTCAAAGAAAGACTGATATGCCAAAGCACCATAGTCATTCAAACCTTTGTTCTAAAATTATACTGAAAGTAAATGGTTGTTCAATACCTTTCATTACCGACAGTGGTGCATCGATAAACATTATGCCTGAGGAGAAATACTATTAATTATCTCCATTACCACTCATGCCATCGAAAAACAAAGTGTATACATGGGCTGCATCAACGCCCTTAAAAAGTCAAGGTTCATTTGTAGTGACAATGAAATACAAGAAAACGTTACAAACACTCAACCATATGCTTCAAGGCACAGAGTACAGTGCCTGTCTACTCAGTTTCAGCACAGCCACTGATATGGGACTGATATCTGTAAATTACAACATGAATGCTCACCAAGAAATAGTAAGTCAGTTCCCATTGTTATGTCATGGTTTGCGAAAACTTAAGACTATGTAAGTGAAGTTGCATATTAATGAGGACATCCGTCCTGTTGCTCAAAGACATAGACAAATTGCTTTTCATTTGCAAGAAGCTGTTGAGAAAGAACTTAAATCCTTACTTAAACATGATATTATTGAGCTTTCCACTGGTCCAATGCCATGAGTTTCTCCCATAGTAGTAGTGCCTAAAATGGACAGTGAAGGAGCCGTACGCATATGCATTGACCTGCGTCAAGCTAACAAGGCAAATGAATGAGAACGCCATCCAGGTCCACACATTGCTGACATGATAACGCAATTTAGTGGTGCAAAGGTCTTCTCTCGTCTTGATTTAAGTTAGAACTTAAAGAAAATTGCAGGTACATTACCACCTTTTCTACACATGTTGGTCTATTTCAATACAAAAGACTAAGGGCCTGATTTAGATCTTGGCGGATGGGTTACTCCTTTACAATGGTGACAGATATCCTGTCCGCCAAAATATAAATACCATAGTATATATAATATATATTTCAGCAGACGATATATTCATCAAAGTTGTGAAGTAGTAACTCATCCGTCAAGATCTAAATCAGGCCGTAAGTTTTTGTGTGTAATCTGCTGCAGAACTGTTTCAAGGTATCATTCGACATATCATGCAGCCTGTCATGAATGTGTTCAATTACAGTGATGATATAGGTTTTCGAAGGTGAACAAAAAGAACACGATAAAGCTCTTACACAAGTATGTAGTTTACTTGTCGAAGCAGGTTTGACTTTGAATGCAGAACAAGTATGAGTTCCATTAGACATAGCTAAAGTTGTTTGGCAATATCTTTTCTGATGGGGGCATGACACCAGATACTGCTAAAGTGCAAACGCTGTCAAATGCTGATCCCCGCAAAATGTTTCCAGGGTGCATTAATTTCTTGGCATGGCCAGTTACTGTTAAAGATACATATAAGACTTTGCCACTATAAGTGCTTCGTTGAGAGACTTGACAAGAACATTTTTTCATTTCATTGGTCACGTGAATGTGAGAAAAGCTTCAAGAAAATTAAACAAGCGCTTGAGAATACTACTGAAATGGCATATTTCAATTTGAAGATTCATACAGAGGTTGTTGTTGACACTAGCCCAGTTGGGTTAGGCGCTAGCTTTATACAGCGCAGTGGACACCCGAATACTCGAAGGCATATTGTGCCTTATGCAAGTAGAAGTTTGTCCCAAACAGAAATTGCTTACTCATAACCTGGCAAAGAAAGCTTAGCTGTGGTATGGGCTTGTGAACATTTCCATCAATGGCGGCTCCTCCTTTATGGCGGAAGAGTGTCACCCCACTGCTTTAAAGCAGTGTAACATAAAGGAAACCTAAAATGATAATAACTTTGAGGTATTATTATTTTATGTTTTTGTGCTGCTTTGCGGGTGAGTGGGTAAGGCTGCTCTGCTCTCAGAGCTGGGCAGGGGAGGAGTGGTTTGCCCACTCCTGAGTGCACATGACTGTTTGCCTGCCCTCTCAGGCCACCTAAAACTGTCATGCACAATTTACCTGTTCTCCATGCAGGCTTCATTACAGCCGGGGTCGATAACATGCCCAGGTCTCCACTCCCTGGCTGAGTGTCGACCCAGGATGCTCAGACCAATCACAATGCTGCATTGCAGCGTTGTGATCGGCCAGGGGAGCCTGGGTGATTACCAGTCACAACGCCACATTGCACAATTGAGTCATTGAAAGACTAGATGGCATCTTTGCGACATAGAGAGTCTGACAATGGCCCCCCTTTCAATAGTCGAGAGTTCTGAGATTTCTTGGAGCATTTGAAATAAAGAAACAAAAGAGCATACCTCTGTGGCCACAAGCCAACAGTCATGTTGAGAGTTTTATGACTATGCTAAGGAAAGAAATGCAGCGTGCCACTCATGAGAAGCTCAATTTGAAAACTGTGTTGAATTCTACCTTGAGAGCTTATCGTTCAACATCCCACTCAACCACAGGTGAAAGTCCTGTGACTTTGATGCTCGGGAGAGCAATGAATACCAAGTCACCTCAATGGACCAGACAGAGAAAGAAGATGAGATGACAACTCATGATAAGGACTTGGTTAACAAACAAAAGATGAAAGTGTATGCTGACAAAAGATGACATGCAAAGAACATCGTCTTTAAAAAAGGAGAATCAGTGCGCGTGCAACAAATGCTGAATAGAAAATCTGACGCTCCTTTTTATGCAGGACCTTTCCAAGTGGTGTCTACTAAGGGACACATGGTGACTGGTCAGTGTCCTGGAAAGTCTATTACTCGAGACACTTCTTATTTCAGGCACTTGGCCAATCGTTCATCAGATCTAATAGTTAAAAGCGAGCCTGGGTCTGAAACATCAGCAACTGCTGTTGCTTCTAAACCGTTGATGCAGGTCCTGGACATCAGTGACAATGCCTCCCAGTTTCCCAGAACAAGATCAGGTCGAACAATTAAAGCACCAAGAAGATTTATTGAAGAGATTTGAATGTATATGTCTATTTATATATTTTCAAAAAAATTGTCGGTTTTTATTTAACTGAGGGGGATATGTAGTGCTTTGTGAATTAGAACTGATGGAACTTGTCTGGCAACAAATGCACTCCGTAGAACTGTGATGTAAGTGTTAGAGCAGCATGCACTGAAGGCTGGTTTAGAATGTTGAGTTTGCGGTTACACGCAGAAGAATAAATACGTGTTTTGCTAAGCTCCGTGTGTGGCATAATTCTGTTGCCGATGCCACTGACCTGCAGTCCAGCGAGGCTCAATCCACAAATTCCCTACTCTCCTCAAATCAAAGTATGAATGCAAGAGATCAATAACATCAACACCCATAAACTGATCTAAGGAGATGTGGGGATTAGAAACCTGGATGTGTCACATCTAAATCCCCCAGCCGGTTCACTTAGTAGGGCCCACGGATCAGGAAGAGTGATTACCTATAGAAAGATAAGGATATCATTAGAAAATCCGCTCCCTCTCCTATTTCAGCCTAAACATACCATACATTTAGTGTTTACTGAGTGCTTGCTCTTATAGAAATAAAACAGTCCTCACCGGCTGGGCATCTCTTGAGGCCAAATGAAGAATCCACACGTTGTCTGGAGAATTGCCAGCAAATAAGTACTTTACTAGCAGCAGTGGCAGGCTTTAACCAAAACAATAAAGGATGAAGAAATGAGGAGGAGACTGGTAGGCGAATAAATAATCCAAAAAGTAGAACAGCCTATCAAGTAAGCGCTGCTTCAGTGCCTCTTTCTTATGCACCTTAACATAAAAGTGCAGTTTGCTTTCAAAGGGGAGATGCGAAATATCGCGCTAAAAAGATCAAAAGCAGGGGGGCGTGGCCTGGCGCTCGGCAAGATGGCCGCGCAGTGGCGTTGCTCCGCCGGCCGCCAAAACTATCCTTTCAAAATCCTTCCCCTACCGGGCTGTTTCTGGCCGGTGCCTGCGTGGCGACGATTGCTGACGCCGTGGACGACCTGGCGGCGTGCTTATTGTAGGCGTAGCTCCTCTCGGCGATGGAGAGCGACTGCCGGGCCATTCAGGCTTCGACTGCAATGGCGGCCGTGATGTGCTGAGACCCCCCGAGAGCTCCTGACGGCGACCGCAGTGTCGGTGGCGGCGATCTGGGGGCCCGGGGAGCCGCAAGGACGACAGCAGCGGAGCAGAGGGGCGCGTGCTGATCAGCGGACCGGACCGGACAACACGAGGGCAATGGTGAGCAAAGACGATCGCTGAGACGCGGGCGGCGCTCTGGGTCACGCGAGCCGCCGGCATCGGCCTGGGCTCCGTGTGTGGAGGGACCGCGCTGTGGACTGCTGGGGCCAAAATGACAGCGCGACGCGGGGATTGACCCCGGGGCTCCTCATGCATGTGAGTCCCTCCCGGGCCCGGAGTGCTGGCTGACCTAGGTCCTGCTTAGGGGCGGCGTGGCAGGCTGCTTATTCAGGAAGATACCGGCTGTGTGAGTCGAGCGTTGTGAACGCTGCCTATTGAGAGGTTCTTTTGCTTCTCCCGTGTGATACCTGCGCCTAGTGCTGGAGCTGGACTGAGGGAGAGTGTGAACACGGCCTCTGTCTGTTGCAAAGGAGGTGAGCAGGGGACACTGCATTTTCTCCGCTGCAGATCACTGGACATAGGGGGCAAAGAGTTGCAGCTATGTGCCTTTGAGATACGGGGGTGTTCCTTTGTGTGGAGAGTGACGGCGGGGTGCGGGACTGGTGACGACAACGCATTGGCATTAACCTTATGACCCGAGGCCCTCTTCGGGCATGGCACGTGTTCGTCTCCCCCCTGCACCCGACATAGGTGGTGGCGTTTCTCATCTGGGCAGGACTTTGTCTCCTCAGTGCACCATGGGCAAGCCTGATAAGTCCCAATCTCGACTAACTTTTGAACAGCGTAAGGGTGGCAAATCTTCGCAGATGGTAGTCTCTGACTCTGAGCTGGAACCGTCAGATCAGGCCCCCACAGCGCTGGAAAAGTCACTGTCCGCTATACAGGCCAGCCTTCAGGCCATTGACGGTAAGATTGAGGCCCTCAACGGCAGGATGGACCATTTTTCTGCGAATTTAGACAAACACGCGCCGCGGATCGGAGAGGCGGAGCAGCGCATATCAGATGCCGAAGATGGCCTTCAACAACTTACTGCGAAAAACACAGATATCACGAAACTTCTGGCTGTCATACAGGCGAAGAACGAAGACATCGAAGCGCGCTCGCGGCGCAAAAACGTGCGCATTTTAGGCCTGCCGGAGTCAACCAATGTGGGGCGCCTAGAGGATTATGTGGAGACTCTATTGCGGGACATCTGTGGCGCTGACAATCTCTCAGCAATGTTTGCGGTGGAACGCGCCCATAGATCTTTGGCGGCGCGCCCTCCGCCTGGAGCCCCCCAAGGCCAATCATCACTAGGTTATTGAATTTCAGAGATAGAGACACAGTGCTGCGCATCACCCACCAGAAGGGCACAGTCACCTATCAGGGAAATGTGTTATCATTTTTTCCAGATTTCACGGCCACAGTGCAGGCGGCACGTAAGGAGTTTCAGGGTGTTAAGAAGCTGCTTATGAAAGACCAAGTTCCATATGCCCTGCTTTATCCAGCGCGACTGCGCATTGGCGAGACTAATCACGCCAAGAACTTCGCGAACCCGACGAAGGCAATGGAATACGCCAGATCCCTCTGCAGACGACGGGGATCTCCAGCCTCCACACCGGACATTGGAGACTGAGCTGTTAGGAGCCTGGGATTGTGTTTGCTGTTTCCAAAGACACATGTTTGCTTCTTAACGAACTATGCTAAGTAGCGGGGTGGAGTAGCATGGCAACGATGTGGCATGGGTGGGTTGCAGTTGGGCCACGTGGTACATACAGGGGGAGACCTCTGGCTCTGCTGTTTTACACCAAGTGTATGGGTTATTGTGCTGCACAGCTGGTTAGGGGTGAGTGGCTGCCTCGAGCTCGACAATGGGTGGGCTCCGGGCCTCCGAGGGACTGCGCCTCATGTGTCTCCTGTTTTAAGATGTTGATTGACGCGGCCGGTGTGGTCCGGCGCATGCTTGCCCGCAGGTTCGGCGGGATGGCTATGGGTGGGGAGACCATTATATTTTCACGGCGGCCCCCTCCCTACTCGATCGGGGAGTGGACCTTGCCGCTATGCCCCCAATGGGTGTACCCCACCTGATGAACGTCATCATCTTGGTTCTGTTGGGATGGGTTATAATGAGGGGAAATGTCTTTGGCAAATTGGGGTTGCTAAAGTGGGTGGGGGGAGGGGGTGTTGTTAATTTTTATTTTTTCTATTGCAGGTACAGTGGTCAAATTTCAAATCTAGAATGTGGTCTGAATCGTCATTGGTGTATCCTGACTGTAAGTCAGCATTTGGAGAACTGGTTGATTTGCCTATATAGATAATAGGGGAAAGGTATAACTGCATAACTTGGAATATTCGCGGGTTGAACACCCCAAAAAAAGTCAGACAGGTGTTGGCGCACTTAGATAGGCACGATGTGAAGATTGCTCTTTTACAGGAGACACATTTGCGCAAACTAGCAGAAGATGGGCATCTTTCCGATTGGCCTCTTCGTTCTCCACTTATTCCAGGGGCGTGCTTATCCTTATTAAAAAGGGACTTTCATTCCAGCCGATACATACCTGTACAGACACGGAGGGGCGGTGGGCCATGGTACAGGGCAAGTTGGGGACAACTGTGGTGACGTTGGTAAACATGTATGGTCCTGTGGTGGATGATCCGGCACCCTTTCTGCAAATGTTTAATGCTCTGCGTGAATGGCCTGAATCTGCAGTCCTATGGGGAGGTGACCTA
Organism: Triturus cristatus; assembly: GCF_964204655.1. Lineage (NCBI taxonomy): Eukaryota > Metazoa > Chordata > Amphibia > Caudata > Salamandridae > Triturus > Triturus cristatus. Next base: position 194,538,143 of record NC_140584.1, on the reverse strand, counting down.
AACACACATCTCAATCCACAAGTGGATAAATCCAACCCCTAGGGCGCGCGCACGATTAAGGTTAGCCAATGTATAAGGGTTGCCATGGTGGAAATGGGGCTGATTGACGTATGGCGCTTACGTAACGAGGGGACATTGGAGGGCACACATATCACACCTTTAATAGTTGGTCTAGACTAGACTATTGGCTGCTGAATACCGAGGCTAGTGGGTGGGTGGAGAGGGTACATACGATCCCACGTACATTATCTGACCATAATCCTATCATCCTCACCATCTGCATCCCCATGAATCCACATCACCCTTATACATGGCGGTTTAGGGCGGAAGCATTACTTGATCCAATATCTAACGATGCTATCAGAACAGCTATTGTACAATACTTCCAATTGAATGTGGGCTCAGTGGATAGACAGGCCACGTTATAAGAAGCATTTAAAGTGACTATAAGGGGGGCGTGTATAGGCACCACAGCGGGGATCCTAAAGGACATTAGAGGTCAGTTATCCAAAACGGAAAGAGCTTTGGAGGTGCTTGAGCGACAATATTTGCAATCGCCTTCCTCGGACACGCCGGTGCGCATACAGGACGCTTTAGCAGAATATAACAAACTAGCTGACACGGAGACGTGATATATAGGTAGAAGGCGAGTGGCCCGGGCGTATGGGGAAGGGGGGAGACCGGGCAGAAACCTGGCTGAAAAGTTGCGTGCTAGAACAGACAGTCCCTTAATCGACCACATTATTGACACTCATGGTACGGCGCATTACACAACACATGCAATAATGGATCAATTTCAGCAGTTTTATTCATCTATGTATACTACACGGGGTGGAATGGATGCTGAGGCTATGGACGAATACCTAATAGATACGGGCTGTGCGTGGCTCTCGGACGCCCATAGAGAATATTTGAGCCAGCCCATTGATGAAACTGACGTAAGAAAGACTATTCTTTCACTCCCTAATAAGAAGGCTCCTGGACCCGATGGCCTTACGGCAGAGTTCTACAAAGCTTATGCAGACCTCTTGGTCCCCTATCTACTGGAGATGTATGCGGAAGCCCATGAGACTGGGATACTTCCTCCGTCCCTACGACAGGCCTTGATCATTACTCTCCTGAAAAAAGACAAATTGCCTAAACGTTGTGACTCTATCGCCCCCTTTCGTTAATAAACCTAGATGCCAAAATACTGGCAAAGATCTTAGCCGCAATAATCCAGCCTCTGATGCCTCTTCTGGTTCTCCCGGACCAATCTGGGTTCATTCCGGAGCGCTCCACTTCCCATAACTTGCGCACTATTTTTGCTATGTTCCACGTTCTCATCCCCAACTTGTCTGCTGCTGCGGTAATGCTAGATGCCGCTAAGGCATTTGACTCCATAGAATGGAAGTATATGTTCCACATACTGCACGCTGGATACAGGTTTTATATACAGACGCGTCGGCGAGAGTGCGAGTGAGTGGCCTTACGTCGGAACCCTTTAGTATTGAACGCGGTACTAGACAGGGCTGTCCCCTGTCCCCCCTTCTTCGTGCTCTCATTCTGGAACCTTTGGCCTGTAAAATCCGGCAATGTCATAGAGCGGCCACTCTTAATTTTAATAACCGTCCGGTGGGGATCTCCATCTACGCGGACGATATGGTTTTGTTCATCCGTGACCCTCAGATTCATCTATCTCTGATTATACGGGAATATATTAAATTTGGTCTTTTTTCTGGTCTCCAGATTAACTGGGAATAATCGGTCATCATTCCACTAACGCAGTCTACGTCTCTACCCCAGTTAGAATACCCATTATTATGGTCTGAAGATCCAGTTACATATCTGGGCGTTTGGGTGCACCGCAATCCTCATATTGTGGTTAAAGAGAACTATGGCCAAGCATATAGCACTCTGGTGCAACAAGTGGATAGATGGTCTCATCTTCCTTTATCACTGGCGGATCGAATCGCAGTAATTAAAATGGTCATACTGCCTAGGTTTTTTTATCTGTTTTGCAACATTCCAATAAAGCTGAACAAGCACTTTTTCAAAACAGTGCAAACTCAATTATTGCGCTTAGTATGGGGGGATAAGCAGCCTAGAATTAGTTGGCTCACATTGTCGCTTACATATGACAAGGGTGGGTTTGCTGCTCCCGAGTTGTATGTTTATTATCTCTGCGCACAGGCCCAATATGCTTATTATTGGTTTAGATCTCATGACTACATTCCACACGTGGCAGTAGAGGACGGGGACGCTTACCCTGTATCTCTGCTGAGCATCCTCACGCACACACGTAGACAGACGCCCAGAACAGAGATTAACACGATTGATGCCACTGTCGCGGCTTGGCAGGCGATTGGCAAGCGTGCGCATAAACTACCTTTATATGCTCCTGCGTTACCGCTCGCTGGACACGCGGCTTTGTCGGTTACTCAGGAAAGAGGGCCCATAAGTGAGCTGAAGGAAGCTGGCATAACGCATATGAGCGATCTTTACCCGGGGGGTAGATATCTCGCGGACGAAGACCTCCAATACATACAAAACCCCACTCCGCTATTTCGATATACTTGCTACCGATTGAAGCGCGCGGTAAAAGAACATTATGCTGAGTTCCCTGTAGAGCCCGATACACTTAAGTCGCTTCAGCTGTTACTGTTAGCCCCAACCAAGAAAAAACTAATTACTAAGTTATATAAAGCAGTACAGGATGAAACGGTTCGTGGACCAGACAAAAGCTTGGAGAGATGGAATGCTATAGTGACTTCCTCGATTACTGCAAAAGAATGGGAACAGATTTGTATGCTGACAGGTCGCCTGTCCCCGAATGGGAATTTGAGAATTATTCATTTTAAATTCCTTCATCAGGTGTACCATACTCCTGTTAGGCTACGTAGGATGGGACTTCGGGATACTGACCGGTGCCGCCGATGTGGGCGAGACGGTGCTGATTTCCTCCATCTTGCTTGGCAGTGTGCTCCAGTGTTCCATTACTGGGAGACTGTTACCACACGAATACATACTATGACAGGTCAAATACTGCAATGCACGCCTTTGGTATGCCTTCTTGGGCATGTCCCTCACTTGAAGGCTGTCGTGGGGAGGTTTGTACGTGTGGCCCTCTTGCTTGCCAAGAGGCGAGTGCTGTTCACGTGGGAAAGCAAAATGGCTCCGAAAGTTGATGAATGGGTTAAGGATCTGGTGTACTGCCGTGAGCAGTTGGACCTCTATGCTGAGGAGCTGCCAACGTCATCTCGACCCAGGGACATTTGGGCCCCATTGAGAGACTACTTGCTAGCACAGTCTAATAATGATCCTCAGTGAGGATGTGTGATATGATGTATTATGGCTGTGGTACCCCACACGCACCCGAAAAGGACAAAACTACAACATGTAAAGGACAAATCAGATGTGCATGTAACATATTCTGACCATGAAAATGTACCTGATCTTGATTTTGCTTTTGTTTTCTTTTTTTGCCGGTGTATCTGCATTGTTTATTCTTTTTTATCTTTTGTTATGCTGGTGTTGCTTATGCAAAGAGATGTTTGGTACATCTATGCGCTGTAATAGATGCAAAAACCTTAATAAAAAAAAATATTTAAAAAAAAATATCAAAAGAAAGTACTCGTTTAAGACGCGTTGTCAATGTGGATACATTGTATCTTATCTATGATAACAAAAAGCGGCCGCGTCTTTCCGCTGTCAGATCATGGCCGCAGAACTTTGGAAAAGGGGAACTCGAGTTTGAGGAACAAAAGGAGACCGCGTCTCTTGGTTCTTACAACGCGGTCGTGGGAATAGTTATCAGGGAAATCGAGGCTCGGGAAAACAAACCTCAAACGCGGTCGCGTCTTTTGTTATATAAGAACGCGACCCTTGCAGGTTTCTTGGGGCAAGGTTAAATGGGAAAAAATGAAGGGGAAGGGAGTTTGAAAGAGTCCAAGTACTCTCACGGGCACAGAGCGGGAAACAGGGCGGAATGCGGAATGCAGTCGCGTATATAACAAGCATTTGCAATGCAATAGGTCTCGCATTTATAAGAGTTTGAGCTATTGGCATTGTAAAATTACAATGCCTTTTATTTATGTTTTGGTTTTAAAACAAATAAAAGGCATTGTCATTTACAATGTCAGTAGCATAAACTCGCATAAAAACAGTGTGTGGAGTGCAGCAGTGTGCCGCGTGCAGCAGTGTGAGGCGTGCAGCAGTGTGCGGCATGCAGCAGTGTGCGGCGTGCAGCAGTGTGCGGCGTGCAGCAGTGTGCGGCGTGCAGCAGTGTTTTGTGTAGCAGTGTGAGGCATGCAGCACTGTGACATGCAGCGGCGTGCAGCAGTGTGCGGCGTGCAGCAGTGTGCTGCGTGCAGCAGTGTGCGGCGTGCAGCAGTGTTATGCAGCATGCAGCAGTGAGTAATGCAGCAGTGTGCAGCAGTGTGTGGCGTGCAGCAGTGTGCCGGTTGCATCAGTGTTTGCCGTGCAGTAGTGTGTGGCGTGCAGCAATGTTTCGTGTAGCAGTGTGTGGCGTGCAGCAGTGTGCGGCGTGCAGCAGTGTGCGGCGTGCAGCAGTGTGTGGCAGTGTGTGGCGTGCAGCAGTGTGAGGTGTGCATCAGTGTGTGGTGTGCAGCGGCATGCAGCAGTGTGTGGCGTGCAGCAGTGTGAGGCGTGCAGCAGTGTGAGGCATGCAGCAGTGTGTGGCGTGCAGCAGTGTGTGGCATGCAGCAGAGACACGTGGAGGGTGAGGACAGACACGTGGAGGGTGGGGAGAGACACGTGTAGGGTGAGGTGAGACACGTGTAGGGTGAGGAGAGACACGTGTGGAGGGTGAGGAGAGACACGTGTGGAGGGTGAGGAGAGACACATGTGGAGCATGAGGAGGAGACACCTGTGGAGGGTGAGGAGGAGACACATGTGGAGGGTGAGGAGGAGACACATGTGGAGGGTGAGGCGGAGGGTGAGGAGACACGTGTGGAGGGTGAGGAGAGACACGTGTGAAGGGAGAGGAGAGACACGTGTGGAGGGTGAGGAGAGACGTGGAGGGTGAGGAGAGACACGTGTGGAGGGTGAGGAGAGACACGTGTGGAGGGTGAGGAGAGACACGTGTGGAGGGTGAGGAGAGACGTGTGGAGGGTGAGGAGAGACGTGTGGAGGGTGAGGAGAGACACGTGAAGGGTGAGGAGAGACACATGGAGGGTGAGGAGAGACATGGAGGGTGAGGAGAGACACGTGGAGTGTGAGGAGAGACACGTGGAGGGTGAGGAGAGACGTGAAGGGTGAGGAGAGACGTGGAGGGTGAGGAGAGACCCGGAGGGTGAGGAGAGACACGTGTGGAGGGTGAGGTGGAGGATGAGGAGAGAGACGTGTGGAGGGTGAGGAGAGACATGTGGAGGGTGAGGAGAGACGTGTGGAGGGTGAGGAGAGACGTGTGGAGGGTGAGGAGAGACACGTGGAGGGTGAGCAGAGACACGTGTGGAGGGTGAGCAGAGACACATGTGGAGGGTGAGCAGAGACACGTGTGGAGGGTGAGCAGAGACGTGTGGAGGGTGAGGAGAGACACGTGTGGAGGGTGAGGAGAGACGTGTGGAGGGTGAGGAGAGACATGTGGAGGGTGAGGAGAGACACGTGGAGGGTGAGGAGAGACACATGCGGAGGGTGAGGAGAGACACGTGGAGGGTGAGGAGAGACGTGGAGGGTGAGGAAAGACACGTGGAGGGTGAGGAGGGTGAGGTGGAGGGTGAGGAGAGACACATGGAGGGTGAGGTGGAGGGTGAGGAGAAACAGAGTTGGAGGGTGAGGAGAGACGGAGGTGGAGGGTGAGGAGAGACGGAGGTGGAGGGTGAGGAGAGACCGAGGTGGAGGGTGAGGAGAGACCGAGGTGGAGGGTGAGGAGAGACACGTGGAGGGTGAGGAGGGTGAGGTGGAGGGTGAGGAGAGACACGTGGAGGGTGAGGTGGAGGGTGAGGAGAAACAGAGTTGGAGGGTGAGGAGAGACGGAGGTGGAGGGTGAGGAGAGACGGAGGTGGAGGGTGAGGAGAGACCGAGGTGGAGGGTGAGGAGAGACAGAGGTGGAGGGTGAGGAGAGACCAAGGTGGAGGGTGAGGAGAGACAGTGGTGGAGTGGGGGGGAGGGGAGGATATCACTTTTACTTCCTCTCCTAGTGTAAGGTAACGCCCCCACCCCACAGGCCCTGCCGGGGCCGAGAGCAGATCACTGTTCGCATCAGCAGTCACCCGAGACCGCTCCGTACTTGCTGGTAAATAGAGGTTCACTATCTGTTGATAATGGGATTCACTTGGGGGGCTGACTTACCTCCTCCACCCCCAGGGCCAACACTGAGAAGGCATCAGAGACCTGGTGCTGCCTATGCTGCAGTACTGTAAGAGAGAGGGATGGGGGGGCGGGCAGAGGAAGAGGAGTGGGGTTAGAGAAGGGACAGGTGGGGAGAGAAAGAGGAGAGAAGGGACAGAGACAGAAAGGAGCACAAAAAGAATTAGAGAAAGTAAAGAGGAGAGTTGGCGAAAATGAAAACATTACGAGAGAACATGTAGCAAAGAGGTGGAGAGAGAAGATGGGAGAGAGTAAGGACGCAGCCAATAGATAGGGCAGAGACAAAAAGAATCGAAACAATACAAAAGTATTTTCCAAACTCGTAAATAACCACGGGCCAAACAACTGATCTGCAATGAAGCATCCAAATCCGGTATATCATGACGTTAACCATGCAATGAAAAATAAATTTAAAAAAAAAAACACCCAAAAACACGTATACACCATGTTGACCCTTTTCCATGCAACGTGTTCTAAAACACCATTCTCATTCATACATTCACAGCAAACCTGTTCACAAGAGTGACAGAAAATGTGGTATTAGTGTTACATTTTTGTTTACATCCATACCCGCTCACTTATGCAATTAAAGGATTCATGACCACACGGTTAAACAAAACGTACTGATTGGCCTTGCCGTGAAGGAGAAACACGTGTTGACACACACTCCCGATCTGTGAAACCACTTTCTCGAAATTGAAACCAGTGCATGTGTCCGACGAACTTCCTGCCGCTTATCTGAATGCACCAGTGGCAGAAGATAGTCCCCATCTTGCAACAACACAATTAAAGGGAGGCATGCTGTCTCTCCCCACCGCCACATGTCTCTGAGTCTTACTGTCTCATGCGAGATCTCCCTCTAGGAGACAGCTGACACCGACTCTTCCCCTGAGACAGTACGGGAGATGCGTGTGTGTGCATAGTGTGTGTGTCTATATGTATATATCTGTGTGTGTATGCATGTGTGTGTGTTTGTATGTGTATATGTTTGTGTATGCATGTGTGTGTTGGTGTGCAAGTATGGGTGTGTCATTGTGTTCATTTGTCTTCATGAATGTGTACACATATGTTTGTGTGTATACCTATGTCTGTGTATGCATGTTTGTGTGTATGTATATGTGTTTGAGTATGTTGGTGTGCGTGCTTGTTTATATGTGTATGTGGGGTTGGTGTGCATGTATATGCATATGTTTATGCATGTCTGTGTGTGTTTGTATATGTTCATATGTGTGTGTAAATGCATGTGTGTGTTTGTATGTGTGCATAGTTGTGTATGCATGTGATCAGAGGGAAGGGTGCACTTGAGGGCAAAGAGGAAAACATACAGGGAAGAGTATGTGAGGGCAGAGAGAAAAATACAGAGGGAAAAGCACGTGAGGGCAGAGAGAAAAATACAGAGGGAAGAGTCCATGTGAGGGAGGAGAGAAAAATAGAGAGGGAAGAGCTCATGTGAGAGCAAAGCGAAAAAAATACAGAGGGTAGGGCGCATGTTAGACCGGAGATAAAAACATAGAGGGAAGAGAGCATGTGAGAGCAGAGAGAAAAATATAGAGAGAAGAACACATGCGAGGGCAGAGAAAAAAATACAGAGCGAAGAGCACATGTGAGAGCATAGAGGAAAAATGCAGATGGAAGAGTACATGTGAGGGAAGAGAGACAAATACAGAGGGAAAAGCACATGTGAGGGCAGAGTGAAAATACAGAGGGAATAGCACATGTGAGACCTGAGAGAAAAACATAGAGGGAAGAGCATACGTGAGGTCTAGACGCCTTACACAATTGGCGCCCTGAGCAGCATTTCCTTTTCATGCCCTGGCACAATCAATCTTACATTCTATGTCACGTCACTCAGGAGTACAACCTCAAATGCTAAACACTGACCAATGAAATTACGTGGCGAAACACCAGCCTATTCAGTGTCATGGACCCCAGGGCAAGTAAGTAAATGACACCCCAACCTCCTCAATATGCTACAGTTATATTAAATACACGAATTATCAGCGTTCGTGGGCCCTGGTGCCACTGCACCTGCTGCACCAATTGAAGAAACACCCCTGGGCAAAGGTACACAAACAAGGAATCAATGACTGCCGACCTACCGGGACCACTGCAAAATGATAAAATAAAAATACTTTCCACAGAACATTTACGATGGAATGCATAGAAGCGCTGCCATTATAGCATTATTAATAGAAGATCGTTGGTACACGTTTGTTTTTGAAGTGTCGAATTCTAACCTGGAGAGTGAGGATGGTATATTTTAGGAGGGCTGAAGAGGCGCATGGCGTGGGATCGCGCTAGCATGCATCACAGCTCACAAACCTCGGACACATTAGGGGCAGCGGAATGTACAACATACAGAAAGTATGTGCATCACCACGTCGTTACAAAATTGCAGACACCTGATGCTTTGGTTAAAACATGGCCACAATGTTATCAACTACTGCAGAAGAAAAGATGGCCGAATGGGAAACGTGTGGAAGGAGAGGAGTTTTCTTGTTTGAGAACAAGGCTGTAAGATTACGACGACATTTAAAAGTCAATTGCTTCACTTAAGGCGAGAGTTTATTATTAAAATAAATTGAAGGGAGTGGACAAAAATAACCGGTTCCTAGTCGGGAAAGATGGGTCTAATGAAGCAAAGGTGACCCAAACAAGATGGACTTACAAAGGGATTTAAGGACAGTGAAAAGGAATCGAGCAGAGCATCAAAGGGCTGGGTGAGAAGGGAGGGGGGAATGCAAGGGTCAAAGCGGCGAAAGTGAAAGTAATCGAGCAGAGCATCAAAGGGCTGGGTGAGAAGGGAGGGGGGAATGCAAGGAGCAGCTGTGCACGTGCACACCATTGTGCACTCAAGCCCTAGGCCAGCAAAACCATGTGGGTAGCACTTTTGAAAGCCCACTTACAAAATGTCTCAAAGAGACGGCTTTCGCTGTCTCAGCAAGACCTAAAAAGGGGAACGCTACTGCCAGGAGTTCTTTTTATGTTGGAATCCGCTGTAGAGGATACAGGGCCAAAAACAAGAATCGCTTAGCAGGGAAGGGAATCGCTAGGAATAAAGTTGTAGGTAGAGCGAGGATTCTAGTCAGGAATCGCAAGCCAAGCAACGGCTTCTACAGCTGGTGTGCTATTTAAGGGAGGGGAGTATCAACAAACTCCACCTCGTGTGGAGAGATTAGGGACCGTCTTAAAAGTGTGTCAAATTTCCAAAAGAGCAAGCACCTAAGCTTTCCCTATGCTACACCGAATCATGCATGAAGCTTGATGTCTAACAAGTTCGTTGCGGGTACCCGGGCTGGGGAGGACGCAATACCACAGTGATGTGCTCTTCCCAATGATCTAAATATTAAATAGAAAACTATACTCTTCTAATTCCTTCCCCGCCACTCTTAGCACTCCCGCAGCGCGGAAATACCCTTTTGGGGGTGATTCAGGCGCTATACAAGACTCTAAATAATAATAAATAATCACAATTTCGGTCTTGTTGATGTTCAGCTTTTGATAGTTTGTCTTCATCCAGTGGATGATTTCAGTTATGCAGACATTGAACTTGATCTGGGTACTGGGCGTCTTGTCTGTGAGGGAGAGAATGAGTTGCGTGTCATCGGTGATGGAGAGCATGTTGATTTCGTGGGAGTGAATGATGCTGGCTAGAGGGATCATGTATGCAGTGAAGAGGATCAGGCTCAGCGAGCTTCCTTGCGGAACTCCGCAGATGAGGTCACGGGCGCCTGAGTTGTATGGTGCCAGGATGACTGACTGGGTTCTTCCAGTCAGGAAGGAGCAGATCCATCGGACCGCATGTCCTTGCATTCTAATGTTGTGTAGGCATTGATTGAGGATGGGGTGGGGGGACTGTGTCAAATGCTGCAGAGAGGTCCAGGAGGATGAGTGCCGCCGTGTCTCCTCTGTCTCTAGTCATGTGGATATAATCCATGGTAGCGATGAGGGAAATGCCTGTCTGTTGTTGGTTCTGAAACCAGAGTGAATGGTGTGGTGAAGTTGGTGGCGATTGAGATATTTAGTGAGGTGTCTATTGATGGTTTTCTCTAATACATTGGCCAGGAATGGAGCAGGGAGATCGATCTGTAGTTGGCAAACTTTGAAGGATCCGTAGAGGGTTTCTTCGAGAATGGGAGGACAGTTGCATGTTTTCAAGCATCTGAGAAGGTCGCTGAAGAGGTGGAGGCATTCAGAATGAGTTCGAGCATGGCGCTTATGGGTTGTAGTCCTCTGGAGAAGGTTTGTTGAGGGCCGGGGTCCGATCGGGCCCCTGAGTGGATGAACTTCACGGTGGCAGCCGCTTCTTCTGGGGTGATGACACCACCAAATATCCCTCAGGGACCCATGCCATTCTCTTAGACAATACCAGCAGGCCCTCAGAGACTCTCAGCCAGACTGTAGAAATCTTTGGCCTGCCTTCAGACATTCCCCACAGGCCTTTGAAGACCCTCAGACAGCCACTATACACAATGGCCCTCCTTTAGGATATCCCCAGAGCACTCAGAGGCCACAAGCAAACAGTCACAGACTCCCCGGATACTTCTATCTGCCCTCGCTCAGCCTGTCTTCACACACCATCTGGTATTTAAACAACCCCCATTTGCTCTCAGAGATCCTTGGTTCACCCTCAGTCACCTCCAGTATGCCATTAGAATCAACAAGAGCACTGTCAGAGACCTTAGAATGCCCCTACCCCAACTGTCCCTCCAAAACCATTGGTGTGCCCTAAGATCCATCCAGCATACCCTCAAGAGGCCCAAGGCTTGGTCACCCAAGCTGGTCCTAACACTCCACCAGTAGCCCTTAGAGATCCTCAGACTGCCATCACTCACCTCCAGCAGGCAGAGCTCACCTGTAAATACATCTAGCTGCCATTTAGAGAGCATTACTCAGTCTCTAGACATCCCGTTTTGGTCCTTATCCACCTCTCCAGCTGACCTTCATATAAATTCAGAGATCCAGCAGTGAAGGGCACTCCTTTTTATGCTGCTGTGCCCAAGTCATCAGGAAAGATTATGTCGCTCACGGCGTAATATAGCAAGTGGATAAAGAGGCCTGACTTATTGCTCATTGTTAGAACTGGGGGTCTCTAGTTGGCAGAGGTAGGTACCTTTGACCAAATAGGGACCCTTGCTTCTAAGTCAGGGAAAGGGGATTACACTACTGATTACCCCATCTCACCCCCTTGGTAGCTTGGCACGAGCAGACAGGCTTATCTCAGAGGCAGTGTGATAAGCATTTGTGAACACATACAGTAATACAGTGAAAACACTACAGATGGACACCACACAGGTTTTATAAAAATAAGTATTCTTTATATAGACTTAACACAAGAACACAAAAATCCACAATACTGTACTCAAAATTGACTTAAAGATGGTAGAATTAACTTAGTTCAAGTTCATGCGACACAGCTCTCACAAAAGTACCTGGATGCATAACGCAAGATAAACAAAAGGCTTGCAGCGTTGGAGATGCGTCGGTTCCTTGCTTCGGGGGAGACGATGCGTCGCGCCTCAATGCTTGCGCAGAGTAGGGGATGCGTCTTGATCCTTACCGGAGAGGAGGTGATGCGTAGTTTCTTGTACTGCAGCCCGGTTGCGATGTGGCAAGATGGCGCCTCGATGCAATGCGACAATCCGGTGCGATGTGATAAGATGGCGCCCTTGATGCGACGATGTTAAGACGATGCGTGCACACCGTGGCAGCCTTGCGGCGACTCTGCACTTTGAAGCCACGACAGGCCCTGCAACATGCTTCTCCAGTGATGTGACGGTGACCCTCATGGTGGCGACACGCTTCTCCGGTGATGCGTCGCCAGACAACTGTGATGAAGACACGCTTCTGGGGAGATGCGGCGGCGGCAGCACGCTTCTCCAGCGATGCGACGACTACAGCTGCGCCGGCGACACGCTTCTTCTTGTTGGGTCGCGCTTCCAGCTCACAGCGACACGCAGGCTTCTGCAGATTGAATTCCCAGCAAGGAAATTCGGAGGGGAGCTGGTGGTGAAGTCTTTTGTCCCTGAGACTTCAGCAGGAGGCAAGCACAAGTTCAAGCCCTTGGAGTTATATCCTGCAAGATGATGAAAGTCCTTTGAAAGTTCCTTCTCCTCTCCTTGACACTGAAGACACCACTGTAGGCCAACCCAGTAGCACAGCACACTGGCAGGGGGGCAGTACAACTCCTACAGCTTCCTTTGGTTCTTCTCCTTGGCAGAGGTGCGTCTTGTTCCAGAAGTTATCTAAAGTCTTGGGGTCTGGGTCCCCATATTTATACTACTTTTCTCTTTGTTCTCTGAAGGCAGAGAGGCTTTTTCCTAGTCCGAACCAGTTCTGGTCAGTCCTGGATCACCTTGTTGACAAGACTCCTTCTTTCCTTTCACAGTGTAGGCCAGGGACATCAGACGCACCACAGGAGGTGGAGCCAGCATTGTGGAGGGAAGGCACAGACCTATTCAGGTCCCAGGTGTAGCTCCTCCCACCCATCTACATGCAGATCTCGCTATTCAGCCCTGTGCTGACTCACCCTCTCTGCTGGAATCCCCCAGCCCCTGTCACTCACAAAACCAGACACACAATATACAACCTAGCAGAGGCAGGCTTGGACAGTTGAGCAAGAAAATACCTACTTTCTAAAAGTGGTATTTTCAAACACAGAATGTTAAAACCAACTTCACTAAAAGATATATTTTATCATTCTGAGTTCAGTTATACTAAACTCGAATTTCTACCTAGTTCCCTGAGTCAGTTAGGATTATAAGATGTAATAATCAAACTGCCCATACTGGCCTATGGGGAACAGGTAGCCTTGCAATAGTGAAAAACGAAAATGGCTGTAATTCACTATTAAGACATGCCACACACACCAGGGCATGTCTTACCTTATACTTACAATGCACCCTGCCCTTGGGCCTACCATAGGGGTGTCTGATATGAAGAAAAGGGAAGGTTTAGGGACTGGCAAGTGGGTGCACTTGGCCAGTCAACATGTCAGTCAGATACTGCACACAGGCTCTGCAATGGCCGGCCTGAGACACACTTTACAAGCTGCTTCTGTGGGTGGCACAACCAGTGCTGCAAGTCCACCAGCAGCATTTGATTTACAAGCCCTGGGCACACATGGTGCACTCTACTAGGGTCTGACAGGTAAATCAAATAACCCAATCAGGGAGTCACTAATCAAAACATTAATTTAACATAGGGAGCAATCAGAAAAAAATGGAAGGGAGACTCACGCCAATGGTACCAGGTCTAACACTCATGATACATGCTGTATTGGGTGAGAGCAAAATGGTAACCTTATTATTGTGTAAACTACTAAAAACAGCAGCAGACTTTGTGGCACCAGCTGTAACACGTGGGTAACTTCATTACTACGATAAGCAAGCATTGGCAAAGGCAATTAGTCGTGCTTTGCCAATATTGGTATAGGCTTTTCAAATACTTGTGTCACGCAACCATTGGCAAAGCCATATTGTTGGCAGCCATCTTTGCACTCTATTTTTCATCTTGTTTATCTTAGTTATATGGTTCCAAGATGACTACCATGTTATATCACACTGGGTGTAGACGCAACTTGGCAGCCATCTTGGACTGCTATTGTAAACTATACAAAAAAATAGAATTTCAAGATTGCTTTCACATTGCACATAAGTGCAACATGAAATAATGTGGCAGATATTTTATTTCATTTTTTCTGTTGCTTATTATTGTTGCACCTTTACAAGACAGCCGCCACATTGTGTCTAGACACAGGGTGGCAACCATCTTGGAGTTGTAGAATTGTAATTAAAAAATACAACAAATAGAATGCTGCCTGACTGAATTTGCTTTGCCAATGCCTGTGCCGCAATAGAACAAGTATTGTGAAAACCAGTGGTGGTAGGCAGGAATGGCCACAGCCTGCATGGGCAGAAGAGCACAGGGTGATGGACAAAATAAGTGAGCAGGGAAACAAACAGCGAAGTTCAAGGGATGAGATGAGGAAAGAGCAAAAATGAACGAGGGGTGGTATCTAGGCGATGGAAGAAGTGAGCAGACAGAAGGGGGCCTTCACCGGTTCACAGTAGAGAGCAATAATTGATACAAAAAAAAAATGGAGGGAACAACAAGATGTGACGAGGGGAAATTGTGAGGGTGATGCACTCCAGTACCTATAGTCAAATGCTATTAAAATGCTGAAGAAAAAAGAGTTCCCTGACATCAGCAGTTGAAGGTTACAACTTATTTAATCAAAAAGCATGGTATAGCAGCAATGCTTCATAGGAGTGGCAAATACAAGAATAAGGAGGAAAGCCATGAAATCAATCAATTCGTACTTGTACAGCACACTAATCACCCTGAGGGGTATCCAGGCGCTGCGTGAGGTGAAGCTACTCAAACAACCAAGTCTTGAGTCCACTCCTGAATTTGGCGAGGGAGGTAGAGTTTCAGAGCTGGAAGAGGTGGTTGTTCCAGGCTTTGGCTGTGAGGTGGGAGAAGGAGCGTCTTCTGGCTTGGGTATCGTGGATGTGGGGGACGGTGGTGAGGGCCAAGGAGGCAGACCGCAGATGTCTGGTGGGCTGGTGGAATATCAGGTGGTTGTTCAGGTATTATTTTCCCGTGTTGTGGTGGGCTTTGTAGGAATGCGTGAGCAGCTTGAAGTGTCATCTCTTCTTGACGGGGAGCCAGTGCAGGCTATGGAGGTGGGGGGTTATATCGCATTGTCTGGGCAGATCCAGAATCATTCTCGCTGCTGCGTTCTGGATAGTTTGGTGGTGCTTAAGGAGGAGGGCGGTTGTTCCGGCGTAGAGGACGTTCCCAAAGTCAAGTCGGCTGGTGATGAGGGCTTGAGTGATGGTTCTTCTGATGTCGGTTGGGATCCATCTGAAGGCTTTTACAGAGCATTCTGAGAGTGTTGAATCAGGTGGAGGCAACTAGTTGACCTGTCGTCTCATGGAGAGCTCGCTGTCGAGGACGATTTGGAGGTGGAGGGCGTGGGTGGTGGGTGCCGGTCCGAGGGTGGAGGGCAACCAGGAGTCATCCCATGGTAAAGGGGGTCTTCCGAAGAGAAGAACTTCGGTTTTGTTGGTGTTGAGTTTGAGGCAGTTGGCTCTCATCCATTCGGCAACGTTGGTCATGGCATTCTGGAGGTTCACTCTGGTGGTGCCCGTGTCTTCGGTGAGGGAAAGTATGAGCTGGGTGGCATCGGGGTAGGAGGGAGATGATGTTGAGACTATGACTGCAAGTGATGGGTGCCAGGGGAGTCATATAGACATTGTGACGCTGAGTGAGGAGCCCTGGAGTACACCAGAGATGATGCTCTTGGGGCCAGAGGTGTAGGGCAGAAGGCAGATTCTCTGAATGCATCCAGTGAGAAAAGAGGATAGCAGATTCAGGGCATTGCCATAAATGCCGATGTGAAGTCTTTGGATGATGTTGAAAGCCACTGACAGGTCGAGGAGGATCAAGGTTGCTGACTCGCCACGGTCATGGATGGCTTTGACATTGTCCATGACGGCTATAAGTGTAGTGTCTGTTCTGTGGTTCCAGCGGAAGCCGTATTGGGAGGGGTTGAGCAGGTGGTTGTATTCCATGTAGTCTGTGAGTTTGCGCTTGACGGCTTTCTCCAGTACCTTCGCTGGGAAGGGGAGGAGCTATATCGGGCAGTGGTTATGGAGGTCGGATGGGTCCGCTGTGGGTTTCTTAAGAAGGGGTTTGACTTCATCATGCTTCCAGGTTTCCGGGAAGGTGCTGGAGCTGAACGTCTAGTTAATGATGCTGGTGAGTGGGGGATCCAATTTCTTTGTGTCTGAGGCTGAAGGCGTGGTGTGTGCAGGGGTCGGTCGGAGCTCCAGAATGATGGAGGACATGATGTATGTTGTGGTTTCGGTGCAGAGAGGTGTCCAGTCAGTCAGAATGTAGGGCTGGAGGTTGTTGGGACGAGCAGGGAGGTCTGGCTGCAGTGGTTGGGGTGTAAGGTTTTTGTAGACGTTGACAATCTTGGTGTGGAAGTAGTCTGAGAGTGAGTTTAAAAGCCCGTATGGTGTTTTCGATGGCATCTGGGAAGGAGAATTTTCTGATGATGTGGAATAGTTCCTTGGTGCGGTTGGTTTACTGGAGGCTGGTGGCAAAGCGGCTTTCTTTGCTTCTCTGATGGGGTAGTGGTAGGATTTGAGGGCCGTTCTGAAGGCTACGTGGTTGCCTGGATCTCTGCTGGTGCGCTAGCATCTCTCCAGAGGTTTGAATTTGTGTTTTTCTGCTTCAAGTTCGGGGGCAAACCAGTTGGCGGGCCTGTTGGTTCTTCTTTTGCTGAGGGTTTTGATGGGTGCGATGGAGCCAGCGCTAGTGGTGATCCATTCAGATAGGTGGGTGGTGGCTTGATTGATGTTGTCGGATGTATGGAGGGTGAAGGTGTTGAGGGTGGTCATCTATTGGGGTAGCGGGCGGTGGGGGGTGGGGTGACGGTGGCCTGTTGAGTGACAGCGATGGTGAAATGAACCATGCTGTGGTACGTCCAGGTGAGCGTGGTTGTGTGGCTGAACCGAATCTTGTCGCTGGATGTGAAGATCAGGTCGTGAGTGTGGCCGGCGATTTTTGAGGGGTTGGTATCGATCTACCTGAGTCCCAGTCTGTCCATTGGAGCCTAGCACGGTGGCCGAGTTGGAGTCTGAGGGGTTTTCGAGGTGAAATTGCTGGAGCGGGTGGTACAAAATTTTGTATACCCCCCATTTCTGCATGTTTATATTAATCCGAATAATCTATTAATTGTAATATTATTAATCTGTCTGAAGTGATATCTAACCAACTATGTTAATGAAAGAATTACACGTGGGATTTGCATTTGCATGGCTAAATTAATTTGT
Source organism: Triturus cristatus (assembly GCF_964204655.1). Lineage (NCBI taxonomy): Eukaryota > Metazoa > Chordata > Amphibia > Caudata > Salamandridae > Triturus > Triturus cristatus. Next base: position 194,520,987 of record NC_140584.1, on the reverse strand, counting down.
ATACTAATATATGTACGCATACTCATGGTAGAAAATTAGAATATTGCATGATATATGTTGCTTTTGTGATGTAATTGTAAGTTGCACCAGATGACATTGTTGGGTGAATATAAACGCTTTGAATGTTGCTATCGTGCTAGATAATTACATACACATAGGGGTATTTGTGAGAGTTTAACATTTTATTAGCCATTTCAATGTTTTAATTACGTTTTGTGTTTGTTTTACTTAAGTTGACCGATTTGGGCCTTCGTAAAGATGGCTGACTCCGACATGACGGCCTAGTCACTGTTCCACGAGGTTTCGGGTGAAGTGCGCCTGCGCCACAGCCAGCAACAAGTGGCCTCGTCTTGACCTCATGTGAGATGTACCCATCAAGGACGCACTGGGAGAGTTGCCAAGTTTGTTAAACAAAAGACTGTCTTTAAAACCGGTACCAGCAAGCGTGATGATTAACAAAAAAGACTATGTGAGAACCTCACCGAATGACCCCAAATCCTCCAAGCAGGACTGTCTAAAATCAGATTTTTGTTACATCTTGACATTAAAGTTATTATAAAAGATGGTAGAATAGAGAGGAAATATGCATGTTAGGCTGGGAATGCTGACGCTGACGAAGAGGACGGTGACACTGCTGGACAGCTGTTTATCATGAATCTTTGACAGACTGAATTGCTGCCTGACTTTGATGAATCAAAGACTTTTCCACGACTTGATTGACTTAGAGGACGACTAATAGCCAGATTAGGTAAATATGATGTTCGGTGGTTTGGTTTATGACCTATTAAAATTGCAATTGATTAGATAAACAAAATTATTATTCTAACAAACAAATGTGTCGGGTGTTTTATTTGGAGAAATTAGAATAAGATTTAATGTAGATTAAAGAATTGAGTCACCAAATATCCAATTTCAACTAACTGATCTATCGACTAAATGGAGGGAATATCTCGAGGTTCTGAGTTTAATAAAGGTACTTAATGTATGTTCAAGTAAATTAGGTTCTTTAGGTGAAAAGGTATTCCTTTTATGTCAGCGTTTGGACAATTTATCTCTCCCGTGAGAACAGATCAATGAAGTGTGAGAGTTGGTGTTATGGGCCCCACCAATGAATGTATTGAGTGAATGTGCTAGTGTGATATTTGATCTGTGACGAAGGGAGTATTTAAAATTCCACGCTGCATCAGTTTTTCTGGTAGCAGAATGATGGTTGTTATTGTTTTGGTTTGGTGATTATTGCTTGTACATTGCTTATAGATTATTGATTGGCATTGGTTTATGTATTAACACTCTATGTTGAGTCGTGTCAGGTTTGATGTTGTTTGCACGGCTTCTGGGATGTAGGAAGTCGGAAGTTTGTAACAGTTCCGTAGTAGAGCAGAGGTAAGCGCTGTTCTCGGGAAAGACGGAATTGTTGTTGCCCTGTAGGAACACAGGGGAAACATGTAACGAGTGAAGTTGCACGACGTATTGTCTGGGTTCGATTCAGTGACAGCGTCGCATGTTGCCATTAGAAATATCTCCTGTATGAAAGAAGTGTATGGTAGCAAAGATCACCTGTGAAGTTTTGGTCTTAGGTACCAGGAGTCCAAATGGAACTCCGATAACGCTTATCAATAGAAAGGTAATAGGTGCTCCCTAAGCTTGTTAGAAGGATAAAGTAGAGGGAAGTGCTACATAGTTCTGTAGTAGGACAGACTGTTCGCTGTTCTCGGGAAAGACAGGATTCTGTATGAATGTACTACATTTTCTCGTGGGAAAGTGCGTGAATGTGAAGGCATTCATGTTAATTGTGAAACTCTAGTCTTATTTCTCAGGAGCATTGGGTCTCCAACCAAGTGTCTTAATTCTGGAGAAACGGTTAGCTAATGCTTGTTAGAAGGGTAAGGTAGAGGTATGTGCTACTTTATTAACGGAAGTAACGATTCCGTAGTAGGGCAGAGGTAAGCGCTGCTCTCGGGAAAGACGGAATTCTCGTGAGAAAGGTCTATTGCTATTCCTTGGTTAGCGAAGCGGACAATAGTGGTGTTTTTTGTGTTGTTAATAACAGATTTGTAAAATTGAAACAAAACTTACCGAGTGAATTTTGCAAAGGAGGGGTAGACAGGAGCAGGAGCTGCGGCAGCGGCTGCTGACGTCAGAACGACTGCGCTGGGATTGGCCAGTCAGTTGGAAACATAGAACGCTCCTGATTGGTGCGTTAGTGTACGCCGCGCTAGGAGTGGAGAATCACAGGGTAACGTAGACGCTCCGGATTGGTGTGTTAGTGTGAGTCGCGCTACAATTGGTCAGAAAAGCGGTACGGTCGAGAGGAGAGACTAGTGATACACGAAAAGACAGAAAATATGTATTACGATCCACCAGAAAAGGAGAAGAAGTCCTGGTTCGGTAGAATTAAAAAGTGGTTTAAGAAGGACAAACCGATTGTAACTAGGGAAGCACAATTACTTCCTCTACCGAAAACCCCAGCATCCTTTATGGTTGCGAAATATGGATATCACACCTGTATTTGGTTAGACAATTGGGTTAAGTACACTAAGGATGACGGAGTTTTGGCTTTTCCAGAACATGGTTCATTTAATTTAGCAGTTTTGAGAAATTTAAGAGAGAAAATGATGAATCTAGAACCGAGACCTAGACAAACACAGTTTGAAGCATTGACTGAATGGGAAGATGAGATGCATGACCGAGAAAGACAGAGAAGTGGCGGAAGGTAGGTACATGTTTGGTAGATCATACGGACATGAGAATCATGATGATCGAATGAGAAGGTGGCGGAATGCAAGTATGACTGAGGGTTTGTTTCCCGTAAGAACTGCAGAAGAAAATGGAGGAAGAAAATGCGCAGAAAAAAGACATAATGTGGAATCGAGAGGGTATGGAGTGAATGAATCAGAGGATGATGTTCTTGATGACATGTTCTATAAAAATCTACCCCCATATCGGCCAGAACAAGAAATATTAACACCGAGTGCCCCAATGAAAGAAACTTTACGAATCATAAAATCGGAACCAGAGTTCCAAGATTTAGGAACAAATAATTCCATTAGAGAAGTAGAGAAGAAGTCAGAAAGTAGAATAAATGGTGAAAATTCAGCAGAACTAGCAAAGACAACCTTAGAATTAACAGAGAAAATAAGAGAATTAACAAAAAATCTGGAAGCTGTAACAGTTCCTGTAACGATAGGTCCAGTAATGCCTATTTTCGATAAAACAAAAAGATAGCGAACATTGTTTAACGGTCCCTTATAAAAGCAATAAACAGGTTGAACAGCCAAAACCGAGTCAAAATAAAAATCCATGGAGACAGACAATAAGTATGATTGAACCAAATGTTTCAAATAACCCGTTTATAGGCCAGAATTTTGCAGAAAGACGTATAACAACAATGGAGTCAATTTCAGAAACACAAAAGGATTCAGAACAAGGTAATGTAGAGAAGTCAGTAGGACCATCTACAGAGGAATTAAGTGAATGGTTGAGAAACTTGCAAAGAAAAGATAAAGAATCCCAGTCATTAGATGTGGCCAAATTACGAATGGTACTGGAAGAGTTAATAGTAGGAACTATCCCCACGGAGAAGTTAAAAACTTACCAGGATGAGGAGTTGCTTTTTCTGTGTAAAAGCATAACTTGGAGAGCAAAAAGTCTCCATGAAAGATTAGGAGAAGTAGCAAATGAAATGGGTATAGACATTGAAAAGGTAAAAGCCCTACAGAAACCATATCAAATAGATTTAACTGAAAGGGACATTTAAAATATGAATACCACAGGACGAATGAGTCAGATTAAGGAAATAATTATCCTGCTGAGAAAATGGGGAGATGTGGAGAAATGGAAAAGTAGATGGATCAAAAACGAGATGATGCCTCAGATAAAACTTTTTCAGCTTTCCCTGTTAGAGAAAAGGAGAAGGTAGTAACAGAATGCCCTATGAGAGAAGTTCCAGGAGGAGGATATGTACATGTTCTATGGACTAGGCAAGATATTTTGTCATTCACAAATAACCTCGACTACGTGAAAAACCCGTCGAGTGGTATAGACAGATTAGCAGATTTGTGAAATTGTCCAAAGTATTATGGATTGATCTAAACAGCCTGTTTGACATAATAGTACCAGCAGATCTATGGACAGAGTGCAAAATAATTATAGATTGGCTAACACAAGAATACCCAAGGGATCCACAAACATGGGCTCCAGACCCCGAGGGAATGAAGAAATACGAACAGGTTTTTGCCTTTCTGAAGAATAAGGTTCCACCTAAAGAGACAGATTGGTTAAAAATTGACAGAACGCATCAGGAAAGCAAAGAGTCAGTACATGCATATTATGAGAGGCTGATCTTGACCTTTAAACAGTTTAGTGGAGATGAAAATCTGAGTGAAAAGATCTAAGTCATTTTGTGTACAGGTTTGTATATGGTCTTCGTCCAGAAATTAGTGAGATGATAAAACAACATACTGTAGATTGGCAGAATTAGAAAACAGACGAAGTATTGAGACATGCTAAATATTTCATTGATGAGATTGAAGCTAAACAGCGAAAATTGAAAGAAAAGGCTATGTGGGCACAAGTGAAGGTAGCAGAGAGACAGGAAGCTCAATTAGCCGAACAAGCGAATAATACAGGATCAAGACAAAAATTCAGTCCTGGGAAAGGTAAAGGAAATATAGAGGAAGCTAAGAAGAAATTCCTGTGTCATAATTGCGGTAGAATAGGGCATTGGAAATCCGAGTGTAAATTTCCCCCAAGTACTAACGATGAAAATGCATCGTTGAATCCACAGGTGCAGAATGAGGTGAGTGATCAACCGCAGCGACAGCAGCAGGTTGTTACCCAACAGAATCAGGTGCCCAAACCGCCTTTTCCACAGAGCAAAAACCCCCAGAGGTATAGTAGTGAAACGGGATTCTACAACAGAGAACAGGTAAATAAACGGCCACGCGCTAGCGCTTTTTCGCAGTATTGGCTGCAACGCGATGAGAGTGATTCAGAGGAAAGTTATTCACGGTGCTGAAGGGAGGAAGAAGAGTGCGTACTTGGCGCAACTCTAGAAGTAGACCAGTCAGGCCCATTTGTAGATGGAAAGATTAATGATGAAAGCATTACTTTCCTAGTTGACACTGGTGCTACTCGATCAACTGTTAGATCAGCTGATGTTAAGAATCTTCCTCTCTCGGATGAAACGATCCAAGTAGTTGGTGTATCCAACAGGCAGATTAAAACTTACCTTACAGACCCGGTGAAAGTTAGCATAGGGAAATTTTCTGAAATGCACCGCTTTGTCGTGTTCGACACCAGTCCTGTGAATCTGTTAGGTAGAGATTTGTTGTGCAAAATTAACTGCACTATATTTTGTCCCCCGGATGTGATAGCATTTGAAACCCCGGATGAAGATGTGCTGTATAAAATGACAATGACAAACAGGGAAAATAACGTTATTGAAACCTATGCTGTATTTAACCCTGATGAATTACCTAAAGAATTAAAACAATCTGTAAAGGCAGAAGTTTGGGATTTCACAGGAGAAGAGGTGGGATTAATGAGAAATGTAGATCCAGTAAAAACAACAGTAAAAGAAGGAGTGAGTTATCCCTCAATATAAATTGACACCTGAAATAATTGAAGGAGTGACTCCTGTGATTGAAAAAATAATAAAACAAGGTATTTTGAGAGAAATAATGAGTAGTCCATGTAATTCACCAATAATGGGACTGAAAAAGCCTAGTGGGAAGTTCAGGATAGTACAAGATCTGAGAAAGAATAACAAAATTGTTGTGTCATGTTGTCCCATTGTACCAAATCCATCTGTGATTTTATATCAGATTCCCCATGACGCAGAATGGTATACAGTAATTGATCTATGTCATGCTTTCTTTTCCATCCCATTGCACCATGAGAGTCAGCAAATGTTTGCATTTCGTTTCGGCAAGCGTATTTTGGCTTGGTGCCGAATTCCACAGGGGTGTACAGAAAGCCCCTCGATATTTAATCAGCTATTGAAGAAGTCTTTGGAAAGTCTAGAAATGCCGGAAAATTCAGTATTAGTTCAGTACATCAACGACCTTCTTGTGGCGTCGAAAACCCGTGAGGCTTGTGAACTAGACACTATAGCCTTGTTGAACCATTTGGCAGATGGAGGACTTAAAGTGTCACCATCAAAATTACAATTTTGCAAGAAAGAAGTACAATATTTAGGACATCACATTGAAAAAGGACTTTGAAAAATAACGACAGATAGAATCAAGATCATAAAAAGAATGAGTGCACCTATGACCCAAAGAGAGGTGAGAATGTTTCTGGGAATGGTTGGATATTGTCGTCAATGGATTGGCAATTTTTCGTTGATTGCAAAACCTTTGGTACGACTGACAAGAAGCGATGTAAAAGATCCCATTGATTTGAACAAAGAAGAATTGGCAGCATTTAAAAGATTGAGAGATGGGTTGTGTGAAGCACCTGAATTAGGTATGCCTGAATATGAGAAGGAGTTTGAGTTGTACTGCAGTGAGAGAAATGGATGTGCGCTCTCTGTGCTAATACAGAAGCATGGAAAACTGAGGAGACCAATTGCATATTTTTCATCAATGTTGGAAAACAAAAGAAAAAGACAGTGAAGAGACAATAAAAGAAATTCATGAGTGCCAGATGAAAGATTGAGAGAAATTCCACCTGAAACAACACATTTAGATGGACAGGTGCCAGATACAGAGAGAGAGGGAAAGATTATTGCGGAAGACCCCCGAGGAGGTGTAGGGAATTCCAACATCCAGTTAGAAACAGGGACAAGTAGTCAGCAGGAAGATTGCGTGTCAGAGATTTGAGGAGGGACAGAAGTAGGGAAAACAAAAGAAGTGGTGGAAAAGGAAACTGTTGAGAGTAAAAAGCAAGTTGAAACAGAGTCAGACGAAAGCGAAGATGAAATACCTGAAGGTCGAGTTCTAAGAAAAAGAGCTTGGAGAACTGAAAAGAATGATAAAGGAAATAGATTGAAAAAAGCAGCAAAAGATGATGTTTGGCCGAATAAAATAAAAAGATTGAGATACCGACTGACACAAGTAAATTCACCAAGGGCTGATCAGGTGAATGAAGTGACAAGTCAGGTGAAGTCAAAAGACAAAGAAACCATTGAAATTAAAGAGAGCAAAAGAACCAGAAATCCTAACCAGAAGTATAAATCACCAGAATGGACGTATGTGGCCCTGCCTGAAGTAAAAGAAGAGGCGGATAGTCAAGGAAATCCAGAGGTGGTTGTACCAGAAGTGGTTGAGGAAGATGAAGAATCGGAAATCCTGAGAGTTATCTTGTCCGATATTGGAGAAGAAGCGGATGTTGAGGACATTCTGTATATAGATCACGAAGGAAAAGTGAAAGATGATGAAATGCCAAACTGAATGAGATAAGAAAACAACTGATGGAAAGACAATAAAAATACAGAAAAAGACAAAAACTGGTAGAACCAAGTAGGTGCTTAGAGCCTTGGGTTAGAAAACTAGTTGTGAAGTGGAAGGGGCTAAGTCAAAAGACACAGTCCATTTTAGCAAAGATGGCAAACATAGATAGTAGAAAAGGTAGATGTACATTTTCGAAGATATGGTGTAAAATGTGTTGTTGTTGTACAGGATTATTAATGCTTCTATGGAATGTACTTGCTCTCTTGATCTCATTTAAAGTTACTATAGATACAATAGAAGGACATAGTGAAAACATAACTAATGTAGGAAAGATTCAAAAGGTAGTTCCGACAAGAATAGATAAAGACTATTTACATAAAGACAGGTCTATAACTAATTTTTCTAACAATGTGTTTTCGAAATTGTTGTATGAATATGTAAAGACCATGGATGTAAGGGACTGCTATGTCTGTATGCAGTTACCTGCGTCTGTATCGGAGGGAGTGACTTATCACCACCTTCCAGTAACTTATGGAATAACATGTAGTGTAATAGCTAGTCTATTTTATCAAACAGAGAAATTAGAATATTATTTTTCAGATGTAGATACTATATTTTCAAAAGTACCGTCAATTAACAAGCTAAAAAAGGTAAGACCTGCAAAGGTATTAGGTGAATTTTTCTTAGACACTTAAGACTAACATTAGAATACATATTTGAAAACAATTTGAATTGCAGTTTAAAGAAAGAGGAAAAGACATTTTTAGATAAGGTTGAAGAAAGGAGGCTGAAAATGAAAAGAAAGGCATCAGAAGGAAAGGTGGAGAAAACACTCTGGGATGTAGAAATAGAAAAACACTTAGAAGGGGAAACTAGTCCAACTATGGCTTTAGATTGGTCTCAGAAAGGATTAGAAGGAATAAAACTGCATATGATAATTATTTTGTAGGGAATAGCGACTGCCATGATACATACCGAATCATGGGTGGATGGGGATTTAAAGGTGGAAAAGATCCAGTTTTTCCTGGATTATATTTCATTTGTGGGAACAGGGCGTATTATCATTTGCCAGACCATTGGTATGGCACATGTTATGTAGGCCGGGTCTTTCCGAAGATTTTTCACATGGGTAGAAGATGGTGTACATAGCCTAGGTAGTAATTTAGTACGTAGTAAGAGAGAATCTTGGTCAGAAATTGTAGGTGATATTTTTGGAGCATTGATACCAGCAGTGGGACTATCTCTGAATGCAAAAAAAATTAGAAGACTTTCAACAGTAGTGGATCGCTTGTCAACAAGCACCGCTGGAGGATTTTTATTGGTAAACACTGAAATGGTTGCCATGCGTGCTATGGTAATGCAAAATCGACTTGTCCTTGATATATTATTGGCAAAAGAGGGTGGAGTCTGTGTAATACTGAAAGTTCAACATTGTTGTACTTACATTCCTGACGAAAGTAAAGATTTAAAAATGTATATTAAAAATATTACAGAATTGCATGACGAAATTGTACCACTGGAGGTTGAAGGTGTATGGGAAAATATTGGAAGGAAAGTTTCAGCTATTAAAGACTTCTTAGTAAATTTAGGTAGTACGTTTTTAGATAAGATATTATTTCCATTAACATGTGTGATTTTCATAGAATTAATAATAAGATTAGGGTGTATCTGCCGTAAAAAGAATAAAAACCAGAAAAAGTTAAAAGGAGAAAATTTAAGGAGAAAAGACGTAAAACAAGAGAGAGAATTTGATGAGATAGAATTGGAGGAAGTTAAGGAGAGTATATGCAAATCAGCAAAAAGAGAAGAGACAGGGGAAACTGAATTATGAATAAAAGCAAGAAATCACTTTGAAATTCCGTAAAAGAGATACAAAATTTTGATGGTGTGGTGATATAATCACCAAAGGGGGGATTGCTAGAGCTGGTAGTACAAAATGTTGTATACCCCCCCATTTCTGCATGTTTATATTAATCCGAATAATCTATTAATTGTAATATTATTAATCTGTCTGAAGTGATATCTAACCAACTATATTAATGAAAGAATTACACGTGGAATTTGCATTTGCATGGCTAAATTAATTTGTATACTAATATATGTACGCATACTAATGGTAGAAAATTAGAATATTGCATGATATATGTTGCTTTTGTGATGTAATTGTAAGTTGCACCAGATGACATCGTTGGGTTAATATAAACGCTTTGAATGTTGCTATCGTGCTAGATAATTACATACACATAGGGGGATTAGTGAGAGTTTAACATTTTATTAGCCATTTTAATGTTTTAACCCCTTCCATGCTCATGACGGAACGATTCCGTCATGAGCATCGGTTGAGCTGTGCTCATGACGGAACCGTTCCGTCATGGCCCCGCCCGCGCTCGAACCCTTCAGCACCGCGGGGGAATCCGCGCAGCGCTGAAGGGGTTAATTACGTTTTGTGTTTATTTTACTTAAGTTGACCGATTTGGGCCTTCGTAAAGATGGCTGACTCCGACATGACGGCCTAGTCACTGTTCCACGAGGTTTCGGGTGAAGTGCGCCTGCGCCACAGCCAGCAACAAGCGGCCTCGTCTTGACCTCATGTGAGATGTACCCATCAAGGACACACTGGGAGAGTTGCCAAGTTTGTTAAACAAAAGACTGTCTTTAAAACCGGAACCAGCAAGCGTGATAATCTAACAAAAAAGACTATGTGAGAACCTCACCGAATGACCCCAAATCCTCCAATCAGGACTGTCTAAAACTGATTTTTGTTACATCTTGACATTAAATTTATAATAAAAGATGGTAGAATAGAGAGGAAATATGCATGTTTGGCTAGGAATGCTGACGCTGACGAAGAGGACGGTGACACTGCTGGACAGCTGTTTATCATGAATCTTTGAGAGACTGAATTGCTGCCTGACTTTGATGAATTAAAGACTTTTCCACGACTTGATTGACTTAGAGGACGACTAATAGCCAGATTAGGTAAATATGATGTTCGGTGGTTTGGGTTATGACCTATTAAAATTGCAATTGATTAGATAAACAAAATTATTATTCTAATAAACAAATGTGTTGGGTGATTTATTTGGAGAAATTAGAATAAGATTAAATGTAGATTAAAGTATTGAGTCACCAAATATCCAATTTCAACTAACTGATCTATCGACTAAATGGAGGGAATATCTCGAGGTTCTGAGTTTAATAAAGGTACTTAATGTATGTTCAAGTAAATTAGGTTCTTTAGGTAAAAAGGTATTCCTTTCATGTCAGTGTTTGGACAATTTATCTCTCCTGTGAGAGCAGATCAATGAAGTGTGAGTGTTGGTGTTATGGGCCCCACCAATGAATGTATTGAGTGAATGTGCTAGTGTGATATTTGATCTGTGACGAAGGGAGGATTTAAAATTCCACGCTGCATCAAAAGTTGAGGTTGCAGAGGAAGAGGTAATGTCTGGATACCAAGGCGACGGGGGTAATGATTTCAGAAACGGTGTTGCAGAAGAGGGGTCAGGATTCTGGTGGTCTGAAGGCAAGGGTACCCCGATGGTTGAATTGGCGCTGGCATGGAGGTGGAAGTTGAGGTGTTCCATATCAGGTGAGGGGGGGTTGTCAGCGGTGGGGAGCCTGATAACGTCCTTGATGGCAATTCCTCCTCAGGGTCAACGTGGGTGGTCCTTGTGGGTCATTTTGTGGCCGGTTGGAGAGGGGCTGGTTATGACGGGGGCTGAGGAGTTCTTGAGTCAAGTCTCTGTGTGGAACACTATGTTGGGGCTGGTGGTGGTGATGGTGTTCCAGAGTTCGATGGCATGTTTGGTCAGGGAGTGGACTTCGAGTAGCATGCATTGTAGTTTGGGCTGGTGGTTGGTGGTCTTTGTAGGGGCCTGTTGGTTCAGTGGAGTCGCAGGTGAAGTTGCAGTGGAGGCAGTCGAAAGCTCCTTCGGTGTCTTTGGGTGAGTGGGCTCAGCAGAGGGCACTGCAGCATCTAGAGTCCATTCCTCTGGGAGCGGAGCTGGAGCAGTGGTGGAATGTCGGTGGGTCAGGGGTTATAGCGCTGGGCGTAGATGGGTTTGCCTTTGGTGTGCCCGCTGCACGAGGCTGTGATACGGCTGGCATTAAGTAGCCTGGGAGGTGGGTGGGTGGTGGGCGGGTCTGGAGGTCGAGGCCTGCGACGTGCCAGCGTCATAGGCCAAAATAAATGCTTGCTGGTCTAGCAACCGGTCGTGCTGGGCAGGTAGCTGGTGTGGCTAGGGAATCAATTGGATTCTCTAGTCCCAGATGAAGCTTCAATGACACTCAAATGTCACGCAGGAGAACGGGGTCGGCGGCAACACAGGCTCACTAATGCTTCATAGCGGCTGACATTAAGTAGCCTGGAGGGGGGGTGCAAGGGGTAGGTGGGTCTGTGGTGCGAGGCCCGAAATGTGCTAGCATCAAAAGTAAAGAGGAATGGCATCAGGCCGGTCGCCTAGCAACCGGTTGCGCTGGGCAGGTAACTCAGGCGGCGAGGGAATCAGGGGCGAGGTAAGGGAAAGGTGGAGAAAACACTCTGGGATGTAGAAATAGAAAAACACTTAGAAGGGGAAACTAGTCCAACTATGGCTTTAGATTGGTCTCAGAAAGGATTAGAAGGAATAAAACTGCATATGATAATTATTTTGTAGGGAATAGCGACTGCCATGATACATACCGAATCATGGGTGGATGGGGATTTAAAGGTGGAAAAGATCCAGTTTTTCCTGGATTATATTTCATTTGTGGGAACAGGGCGTATTATCATTTGCCAGACCATTGGTATGGCACATGTTATGTAGGCCGGGTCTTTCCGAAGATTTTTCACATGGGTAGAAGATGGTGTACATAGCCTAGGTAGTAATTTAGTACGTAGTAAGAGAGAATCTTGGTCAGAAATTGTAGGTGATATTTTTGGAGCATTGATACCAGCAGTGGGACTATCTCTGAATGCAAAAAAAATTAGAAGACTTTCAACAGTAGTGGATCGCTTGTCAACAAGCACCGCTGGAGGATTTTTATTGGTAAACACTGAAATGGTTGCCATGCGTGCTATGGTAATGCAAAATCGACTTGTCCTTGATATATTATTGGCAAAAGAGGGTGGAGTCTGTGTAATACTGAAAGTTCAACATTGTTGTACTTACATTCCTGACGAAAGTAAAGATTTAAAAATGTATATTAAAAATATTACAGAATTGCATGACGAAATTGTACCACTGGAGGTTGAAGGTGTATGGGAAAATATTGGAAGGAAAGTTTCAGCTATTAAAGACTTCTTAGTAAATTTAGGTAGTACGTTTTTAGATAAGATATTATTTCCATTAACATGTGTGATTTTCATAGAATTAATAATAAGATTAGGGTGTATCTGCCGTAAAAAGAATAAAAACCAGAAAAAGTTAAAAGGAGAAAATTTAAGGAGAAAAGACGTAAAACAAGAGAGAGAATTTGATGAGATAGAATTGGAGGAAGTTAAGGAGAGTATATGCAAATCAGCAAAAAGAGAAGAGACAGGGGAAACTGAATTATGAATAAAAGCAAGAAATCACTTTGAAATTCCGTAAAAGAGATACAAAATTTTGATGGTGTGGTGATATAATCACCAAAGGGGGGATTGCTAGAGCTGGTAGTACAAAATGTTGTATACCCCCCCATTTCTGCATGTTTATATTAATCCGAATAATCTATTAATTGTAATATTATTAATCTGTCTGAAGTGATATCTAACCAACTATATTAATGAAAGAATTACACGTGGAATTTGCATTTGCATGGCTAAATTAATTTGTATACTAATATATGTACGCATACTAATGGTAGAAAATTAGAATATTGCATGATATATGTTGCTTTTGTGATGTAATTGTAAGTTGCACCAGATGACATCGTTGGGTTAATATAAACGCTTTGAATGTTGCTATCGTGCTAGATAATTACATACACATAGGGGGATTAGTGAGAGTTTAACATTTTATTAGCCATTTTAATGTTTTAACCCCTTCCATGCTCATGACGGAACGATTCCGTCATGAGCATCGGTTGAGCTGTGCTCATGACGGAACCGTTCCGTCATGGCCCCGCCCGCGCTCGAACCCTTCAGCACCGCGGGGGAATCCGCGCAGCGCTGAAGGGGTTAATTACGTTTTGTGTTTATTTTACTTAAGTTGACCGATTTGGGCCTTCGTAAAGATGGCTGACTCCGACATGACGGCCTAGTCACTGTTCCACGAGGTTTCGGGTGAAGTGCGCCTGCGCCACAGCCAGCAACAAGCGGCCTCGTCTTGACCTCATGTGAGATGTACCCATCAAGGACACACTGGGAGAGTTGCCAAGTTTGTTAAACAAAAGACTGTCTTTAAAACCGGAACCAGCAAGCGTGATAATCTAACAAAAAAGACTATGTGAGAACCTCACCGAATGACCCCAAATCCTCCAATCAGGACTGTCTAAAACTGATTTTTGTTACATCTTGACATTAAATTTATAATAAAAGATGGTAGAATAGAGAGGAAATATGCATGTTTGGCTAGGAATGCTGACGCTGACGAAGAGGACGGTGACACTGCTGGACAGCTGTTTATCATGAATCTTTGACAGACTGAATTGCTGCCTGACTTTGATGAATTAAAGACTTTTCCACGACTTGATTGACTTAGAGGACGACTAATAGCCAGATTAGGTAAATATGATGTTCGGTGGTTTGGGTTATGACCTATTAAAATTGCAATTGATTAGATAAACAAAATTATTATTCTAATAAACAAATGTGTTGGGTGATTTATTTGGAGAAATTAGAATAAGATTAAATGTAGATTAAAGTATTGAGTCACCAAATATCCAATTTCAACTAACTGATCTATCGACTAAATGGAGGGAATATCTCGAGGTTCTGAGTTTAATAAAGGTACTTAATGTATGTTCAAGTAAATTAGGTTCTTTAGGTAAAAAGGTATTCCTTTCATGTCAGTGTTTGGACAATTTATCTCTCCTGTGAGAGCAGATCAATGAAGTGTGAGTGTTGGTGTTATGGGCCCCACCAATGAATGTGTTGAGTGAATGTGCTAGTGTGATATTTGATCTGTGACGAAGGGAGGATTTAAAATTCCACGCTGCATCAAAAGTTGAGGTTGCAGAGGAAGAGGTAATGTCTGGATACCAAGGCGACGGGGGTAATGATTTCAGAAACGGTGTTGCAGAAGAGGGGTCAGGATTCTGGTGGTCTGAAGGCAAGGGTACCCCTGATGGTTGAATTGGCGCTGGCATGGAGGTGGAAGTTGAGGTGTTCCATATCAGGTGAGGGGGGGTTGTCAGCGGTGGGGAGCCTGATAACGTCCTTGATGGCAATTCCTCCTCAGGGTCAACGTGGGTGGTCCTTGTGGGTCATTTTGTGGCCGGTTGGAGAGGGGCTGGTTATGACGGGGGCTGAGGAGTCCTTGAGTCAGTTCTCTGTGTGGAACACTATGTTGGGGCTGGTGGTGGTGATGGTGTTCCAGAGTTCGATGGCATGTTTGGTCAGGGAGTGGACTTCGAGTAGCATGCATTGTAGTTTGGGCTGGTGGTTGGTGGTCTTTGTAGGGGCCTGTTGGTTCAGTGGAGTCGCAGGTGAAGTTGCAGTGGAGGCAGTCGAAAGCTCCTTCGGTGTCTTTGGGTGAGTGGGCTCAGCAGAGGGCACTGCAGCATCTAGAGTCCATTCCTCTGGGAGCGGAGCTGGAGCAGTGGTGGAATGTCGGTGGGTCAGGGGTTATAGCGCTGGGCGTAGATGGGTTTGCCTTTGGTGTGCCCGCTGCACGAGGCTGTGATACGGCTGGCATGAAGTAGCCTGGGAGGTGGGTGGGTGGTGGGCGGGTCTGGAGGTCGAGGCCTGCGACGTGCCAGCGTCATAGGCCAAAATAAATGCTTGCTGGTCTAGCAACCGGTCGTGCTGGGCAGGTAGCTGGTGTGGCTAGGGAATCAATTGGATTCTCTAGTCCCAGATGAAGCTTCAATGACACTCAAATGTCACGCAGGAGAACGGGGTCGGCGGCAACACAGGCTCACTAATGCTTCATAGCGGCTGACATTAAGTAGCCTGGAGGGGGGGTGCAAGGGGTAGGTGGGTCTGTGGTGCGAGGCCCGAAATGTGCTAGCATCAAAAGTAAAGAGGAATGGCATCAGGCCGGTCGCCTAGCAACCGGTTGCGCTGGGCAGGTAACTCAGGCGGCGAGGGAATCAGGGGCGCCCATCAGGTGGAGTCTCTTGTCCCAGATGAGACTTCAATGAGGCTCATCAGAAGCAGGGAAGTGACATAGTCAGAAAAGTAATGAAAGGGAACTCAAGCAGTTTTTTAATCAAGTCCTATGAAACCTTTTGATGGGACTGTCAGCATGTCTCATCACATTTGCAGGCTTTGTTTTTCGACACAAAGCCAAACATAACTTCATAGGCATCATTGCCTCTGGAAATCCAGGATTGCCCTTGGGACCAATAATACTGATTTTGCAACCCTTGGCCTAAAAGGTGACAATAGCAGTGTCAGGAACCGAAGGTTAACAATGCCCTGATAACCACTGTTTACTTTGTTTAGCTCCCAGTGTGATTTTACACTAAATTTGGTCGAATAAATGAAGTCAGCAGCGTGGCACTCTTTAGAATACATCACAAAATGAAACTAATGAGAAAATGTGAATTTTTTTAATAAACTTCTTGTCATGCTTTAATATTGTTAATACTTGACAAACAACATTGACACAGTCACAAGATATGCCAGTGCAATTTACAAGATGTTTATTATTTCATTCTTGCAAGGATATGCTACAAAAATAAGAAAAAATACATGCCCCCCTAAATGTGGTGCCCAATGCTTACAATGAAAAATAACAATCTCATACTCATTTAGTAGAGCAGTATAGATTCTTCGTAGTAGGCAAATCTACAATAGAAATCATTTTTAGATTTCATGCACGTCACAGAAAAATGATTCTTATAGGCAAAGAGTACATTTGGCTCAAAATTACAGTATCAGGTGATATAGTTTAAACACACATGGATGACAACAAAATAAAAACAGATAATGAAAATAAAAAACATTAGAAAAAGCTAAAGCTTTCTCTAGACCACATCTAATGATGGTTATGACAAAAACAGTCATCTCTATTGTTGGAAAATGTGATAATTACATATAAGTAATCTTAAAACAACATCTGCTTACCTTGATATGTTGCCAATGTATGGTCCATATGGAATGATACCCTTGGGCATGCCCATTGTTTGTTTAAATCTCTTTTTGTGAATCTTCCGATGGTTTCAAAGTCACGTGGCTTTACTTTATCGGATTTATGGTCACAGGTAATATGATGTCACTGAAGTTAAAGGAGCATGTGATGTCACTATCCTGGCTTAAGAGGGGTGAAACCCCGCAACCGGTCCTAGATGCTTGTTTCCCGTCCAGGGAGGACCTGGCCTGGCAGTTCGGGCAGGACTGTTCCCATAGGGCACAGGGTCAAGACTGATTTGCATATGGCTGGGTCCAAACTGGAATGGCAAGGTGAGCAAAAAAATATGGATTTAGGGCCAGATCTCTGTACTGGGGTAAATGTATGACATTGTTCTGCATTCTGTCCATCAATAGTTATTTTTGCATTTGTCACCCCGAGTGGGCCGGGTATGCTAAGACGTGAGTCCCGTGCTCTCCATGCCACTGGAATCAAGCTATCCTGGCTGAAGAGGGGTGAAACCCCGAAACCGGTCCTAGGATGCTTGTTTCCAGTCCAGGGAGGACCTGGCCTGGCAGTTCGGGGTGGACTGTTCCCATAGGGCACAGGGTCAAGACTGATTTGCACATGGCTGGGTCCAAATTTGAATGGCATGGTGAGCAAAAAAACGATGGATTTAGGCCCAGATCTCTGTACTGGGGTGAATGTATGACATTGTTCTGCATTCTGTCCATCAACAGTTCTTTTTGCATTTGTCACCCCGAGTGGGACGGGTATGCTCAGACGTGAGTCAGT
Organism: Triturus cristatus; assembly: GCF_964204655.1. Classification (NCBI taxonomy): domain Eukaryota; kingdom Metazoa; phylum Chordata; class Amphibia; order Caudata; family Salamandridae; genus Triturus; species Triturus cristatus. The sequence goes on along the minus strand of NC_140584.1, from coordinate 194,503,598 downwards.
GATCTCCATGCCACTGGAATCAAGCTATCCTGACTGAAGAGGGGTGAACCCCGAAACCGGTCCTAGGATGCTTGTTTCCAGTCCAGGGAGGACCTGGCCTGGCAGTTCGGGCTGGACTGTTCCCATAGGGCACAGGGGCAAGACTGATATGCATATGGCTGGGTCCAAACTGGAATGGCATGGTGAGCAAAAAAACGATGGATTTAGGCCCAGATCTCTGTACTGGGGTGAATGTATGACATTGTTCTGCATTCTGTTCATCAATAGTTCTTTTTGCACTTACCCTACCCCTAGCATGTTTATGAATCAACGCTCGCAGGCTCAGGATCTCATGCAGGCAAAGCGGATGGTCATAACCCTTCTTCAACACGGACACTGCTGAGGACAGCACGCTGTTTGCGATAGAACTGGCTCGGGGCTTTTAACTTCATTTATTCTTCACCTTTCATCTACGGGACTGCGAGGACCAGGGTGCACTCGAGACTGCTGACGACCTGCACCTGGCTCCTCTTCCCGTTCCTCCCCCGGCCACTACATTAAGCCTCGCGGCCCCCGCTTCGCGGGGGCCGCTCGCAGGCTCAGGATCTCATGCAGGCAAAGCGGATGGTCATAACCCTTCTTCAACACGGACACTGCTGAGGACAGCACGCTGTTTGCGATAGAACTGGCTCGGGGCTTTTAACTTCATTTATTCTTCACCTTTCATCTACGGGACTGCGAGGACCAGGGTGCACTCGAGACTGCTGACGACCTGCACCTGGCTCCTCTTCCCGCTCCTCCCCCGGCCACTACTCCCGCCCCCTTCACTGTCCTTTTATTTATTTCTCACCTTGTCTCGCGTTAGCGGGACGCGTGCGGGGCGAAGCCCGGGCTAAGGGCGGGCCGTCTGAGGCCGTCCGAGGACGACTGAGGACGGGCCGGGCCCCCACTCTAACATTCCACATCTAATGGTGAGAATATTTACAGTGTTATTGACTAAAAAACTTACATTCTGCGGACATAACTTTAGTGTATTCCAGGGCATTGGCTGTAACTACTTCCTTGTTATTTCCTGTTAGTGTATTAACATGGCCTCAAATGCTGATAAGTCACGTATTTTAACAGTCAACACCTCTAAAGGATCTGTGTCCGGCACTATCGACCAATTCTTCAAGCGCGTATCTACAGTGCTGGAGAAGGAAATGCAGTCCTTTATGGTCTGGAAGACGTAGATTGACTCAATACTGTAGTAGCCCAATTACAAAACCCCCCAGCACCACATCAATCCCTCAGGAGCAACACTGACCGCGTAAAAAACGCAGCGTCTCATATAACAGAATTTGGTCCTTCCCCCTCAGCACCAAATTCCCCACAGTATAGAAGCTTTGATACCACCACAACGAGGAACATTCGTAGTGAACCACTTAAACAGCAGGGGGGTATAGTACACAGAGATTTAGACAACTCCCCTGTTACGAAAGTAACTCACATGAATGATAGCCCAGCTACAAGAAACGTTGACACTACAGTACAGATTATGTCTTGGAACATTGCGGGTCTACGTACCAAAATAATAGACGGGACCCTAATAGACTTTGTCCAAGACTATCACGTAATCTGTTTACAAGAGACGTGGTCCATCAATGAACTACATTTGATGGGCTATAAAACATATTTCTCAGCGGCAACTGCAGGTCCTCGCGGAAGGGCGAAGGGGGGCTTGACGGTGTACATAAAAAACACTATTCCTGGACTAAAAGTAGCCAGCCTTAGACTTCACACCAATTATTAATTAATGAAACGTATTTTAACAGTCAACACCTCTAAAGGATCTGTGTCCGGCACTATCGACCAATTCTTCAAGCGCGTATCTACAGTGCTGGAGAAGGAAATAGCGGACATAGAAAAGCGCTTATCCTTAGATTTGTTAGCAGGTAAACGCTCCTCATTAGGCACAATTGGTAAAGCTGTTTCTCCAGAGGCGCCGACCATGGGTACAATAATTTCTGGTTCCCGCATGACGCATGGAATGATTGAAGAAGCGACTCTGGTCAATTCTCCCTGTTTGATTTCCATTCCCGAGATTACCAGTAGCCCAACCTTGTCGGGACTATCAGCCTCTCCGAATTTAGTTATCTCTTCCCCTCCTGTGGTAAAAAGACGTTTAGCAAGAAAGAGACGAGGCACACTCACTAGGACACTCTAAGTTAAAAAGAAGAAGGTTCAACCTTCAACTCAAAATTCGATACATATAGGTTCTTCGGCACCATTCACCCTCCCTTTAAGCTCTAATGCTTTAGGCTCACTACCTAGCCAGGCTATGATGACCGATTTACTCGGTAAAATTGAGACCATGGTTAAATCTCTTTTATTGCCCCTCCTAGAAAGAACTATATTAATAAGCTTGCATCTAGATGATCTAAGCCCTCAAATGGAAAAGAATAACCTAGCAATATCAGATCTTCTAAATACTAAGGCTAAAAGTAGTGTCAATGATCAAGCCCCTTCTTCCCCTTCAGTGGTGACGCGACCCTCGACCAGTGACAATCCGATGAAATCGTGCACTGAGCAAGGGGAAAATTCTGTGGAAATATTATCTATAAACACCACAGAGGTAGGTAGTATCTACCACGCGATAACCAGCAAAGAAGCAGTAATGGATAAAAAAGTGGGCAACAATCCTAAACCTGATAACATAGTAACAACAGAAGAACTAAAACGTAAAAATATAACTAACTCTTTGGGAATAGAGCATATGAGGAAAAAGGATACAAAGGATCATGAGAAGGGCGAACGGGCACATCAGCCACAATATATCCCAGCAAACAGTAGAGTGGATTTACCCCCAGAATCTGCTCCATACACGATTATTATGACAGGGGTCCCGAACTATCGGAGGGTGTAAGGGAGGACTTCTACGCCTTGAAAAATAAGACCATCTATTGGTTGAACCATAATAGACCCCTCCCAGCGCATATAAATGGAGAAATCCTTATGGTGAGACGTACTTGCTGGGTAGGAACGAGACCAAAAGATAAGAAGGGGGATGTTATAATCATAAATTTTAGAGATCACAGAGCGGTCAGGTGTATAGGTGATTGGTTTGAATCCAGGGGGGAGGATGCGATTACCACGCATTTCGTTAACTACTTCTATCCTAGAGAATTGATTTCTCGCCTCAAACCTTATGGTATAAATGATTCTTACCCGAATTGGAGGGAAGTAGATAACCGTTTCTCCTACCCGGCTGCTCGCAACCATTCTTCACACCTTCAGCCGATAAGTAGGTTTCCGTTAAGTAGGATACCGATTAACAACCATCAGTCTTTTCAGCCCCTAAATCAGGCATACTGGAATAATCAGCCCCAGATAAACCAGAGATTTAACATCCCCACTTCCAATTCTTATGCAGTCCTTTATGGTCTGGAAGACGTAGATTGACTCAATACTGTAGTAGCCCAATTACAAAACCCCCCAGCACCACATCAATCCCTCAGGAGCAACACTGACCGCGTAAAAAACGCAGCGTCTCATATAACAGAATTTGGTCCTTCCCCCTCAGCACCAAATTCCCCACAGTATAGAAGCTTTGATACCACCACAACGAGGAACATTCGTAGTGAACCACTTAAACAGCAGGGGGGTATAGTACACAGAGATTTAGACAACTCCCCTGTTACGAAAGTAACTCACATGAATGATAGCCCAGCTACAAGAAACGTTGACACTACAGTACAGATTATGTCTTGGAACATTGCGGGTCTACGTACCAAAATAATAGACGGGACCCTAATAGACTTTGTCCAAGACTATCACGTAATCTGTTTACAAGAGACGTGGTCCATCAATGAACTACATTTGATGGGCTATAAAACATATTTCTCAGCGGCAACTGCAGGTCCTCGCGGAAGGGCGAAGGGGGGCTTGACGGTGTACATAAAAAACACTATTCCTGGACTAAAAGTAGCCAGCCTTAGACTTCACACCAATTATTAATTATTGAAACTCTCTTTCATGAGGAAAGGGGTAATTTATCTAGTAAACTCCTATGACAACCTCCTGGAATGTGAGAGCTTAGAATTGCTTGGGTCCTTACGTAACAAACTTTCCACCTTAACAAGCAAAGTACAAGGGCCGGACGTCCCAAGCATTGTTTGGGGTGGGGACTTCAACCACCATCCCTGTGGTGTGAAAAATAGTAGTATATGCGGGGTAGCAGAAGAAACAGATAATCATGTGATCCATTTTAGCCACACTAAGATAGGAGACCTCCTGAATGAAATACTGTCGGAATTGGGTCTAATGATTCTAAATAAACCCGATATTTTATTGGATCAGTTACAGGCCACTTACTTGGGTAGGGGGTGGGCAACAACGATTGATTATTTTCTGATCTCAGCAACCTTGGAAAGCAGAGCTCAGAACTTTAGATTAATAATCAATACACTAAGCGACCATGCAGCCTTGGCTTTTAATTTGATTACTGAAATGGGAAAATTTAAACCATATTCTTTGATGACTGCCCTTGCCCAGAATAATATTCACCTCACAAAACTAAATGGTCTCACCATAGGGTGGGGGAAGATAGACCCGGAAGCCACAACTACGAAGGTGGTTCAAGCAGCATATCCCGCCATTGTGAAATGTCTAGATAGTGACATCAATCAAGAAGAACTGTTGTACAATTTTGGTATTATTTTGGAGGTAGTTAAAAACCTATTAACATGTTCTAATAAAGGGAAAACAGGCCAGAAAAGAGGATGGTTTAACCACGAATGTACTGCAGCCAACAAACTCTTAAAAAGGGCCCTGACAAATCCTGTAAGAGATCAAGACGAGATTCGCAGGCTAAGGAGGTTATACCGTCTAGCCTGCAAAACAAGGAAGCAGAAAATAAAACAATCTTTATGGGATCAATTACAAGAAAGCTCACTGTCTAGAAACGGGGCACTGTTCTGGAGGGTAGTGAAGACTCCATTCCTGACAGATAGTTATAATCAGCCAACAATTGAGGTAGCAATTGATGGCCCAACATGGGTAAACCATTTTTCCAAAGTATTTAGGAAAACACAAGCAGCTGATTTATTAGAGGAAGAAAACGATAGCCCCCAAGAAACTTTAATTCCGATTGCCCTAAATTTTGATCTCCAGGAAGTCATAAAAGCTGTGCAGGCAAGCAAAAGTGGGAAAGCCCCCGGCCCAGATGGAGTACCGATTGATTTTTTTAAATTTAAACTTGATCTCTGGGCCCCAATTCTAAAGGCGGTCTTTGATGCCACTATGCGATATGGGCTAATTGAAACGTGGTCTCAATCGATCATGATTCCGGTTTTTAAAAAGGGAAATAGAGATGATGTGTCGTGTTATCGGCCAATATCATTGTTGGACTCTCTTGGTAAAGTATTGGGGAGGGTGGTTCTACAGCGACTTCAAGAGTGGGCGGAAGATCATAACATACTATCTGATATACAGTTCGGCTTTCGGGAGGGTTTTGGTACAATAGAACAGGCACTGAACTTAAGCTTATTGATGGGAAAATATGTAACAGCAAAAGAAGGCAAACTCTACATGGTATATGTCGACCTCTCCGCGGCATTTGACTGTGTTTCCCATTCAAAGCTATGGTCTGTCCTTATTGCTATGGGCATTGATTTAGCCCTGGTAAATCTCCTTCGTGCACTATACTCCAATGCTTCGTCCAGGGTCCGTTTTGGAGCACAGGGCGAAGTATCTGAGACCTTTAGGGTGGAACGTGGCGTGAGGCAGGGTTGTGTCCTGGCCCCCTTTCTCTTCTCTCTCTACACCAACGGCCTGGAGGCGGAGATGTTGTAAGGGGCTCAGGACCTCCCTCGAATAAAAGACCGCCTCATCCCAGCGCTTCTTTACGCGGACGACGCAGTAATTATAGCGCGTACTCCGCGAGAGTTGCAGAAATCCCTAGATAGGTACTCTAAGTTTATGGGTAATTTGGACCTCAAAATAAACATTAAAAAAACTTTTGTGATGGTGGCAGGGAAGGATAGGAAACGGGGAAAGTCCATTTTCCTAGATAAAGAGAGGTTGGAGTTTACTACTCAATACCCGTACCTTGGAGTCATGATTGATGAAAAGCTCAATTGGAAAGCTGCTATTGACGCTAGAAAACACCACCTCCTGCGAGCAATCATGGCCCTTATAAAATTCTCCCAAAAATTGGGGAAAAGACCTCCTGCAGAATTACTTCGCATTTATGTAGCGAAGTGCCATTCGACCGCACTTTATGGGGCAGGTTTGTGGGGCCATAAAAACACAAATGCACTGCAAGTCGCAGAGAATATTTTCATGAGATTTCTTCTGATGACTCCGAAACGAGTGTCCACTTTTTCATGCCATGCTGAATTAGGCATGGCCCACATCGAGGACTTGGCAAAAATCCAACCTCTTCTATTGTGGCGCCGTATTTGGTTGTCATCAAGAAATCTAGTTACAAAGGCGATTGTAGCAGACACTATGTCTTTGGAGCACGTGGGTAAAATCGAGTGGCTATCATATATAAAAAGGTTTTTTACTGATTTGGGCTGTGCCAAATATTATGATAACCCTGAATCTATGTCTGAGATCTCTAAAAAAGTGTTAAAAATCAGAGCTCTTTCGCACTTGGAAGAACTGCGGCTAACCAAGGAGATAAGAAAGCCTTCTGTTCAACACTCCTTGATTGTTGCGACCACTCTGAACATTGAGCCATACTTGACCTATGTTGAGTCCCGATTTGAGCGTCTCCTGTTGACACGCTTCAGATTGAATATTTTTCATAAACTCGTGGCCTTTCCCAAACGTAACTCCTGGAAAGAGGCCTCAGTGGTATGCCCTTGTGACGAAATTTCAGAACAAACAACAATGCATACTGTCTTGTTTTGTAAGTTTTATGCTGACCATCGCACTTTATGGTTGACTCCATTGTTAAGAACCCTTGGTTTTAGAAGATGTCGTCCTGCTATGCTGCACCTACAATTTTTGAACACTATATTGATCACAAAAACTGTGGCCACTTTTTTAAAATGTATTTATAACCATAGAACAAATCTTGGCTGAAATATTCCCTGCTACTCTAAATATTTGTATGTATTTATATTTTGTGGATGATATGATTCTTGTATTTTCTTTAATGGTTATAATTGTTTATTCATAACCGAATAAAGACGATTTATTATTATTATTATTATTATAATCAACATCCATGCGTAACCTTAGTTCATTTATGAGTTTTTGTTCGAATGGCAGCCTGAAATATGTATGCACCCAAGTGTGCTGATTGTTAAAAAAATACAAGTAAAACAAATGTTTCCTTAAATATGTCATAACTTTCTTATGGTAAGTTTTTTCAGATCCTCTCAGCCTTTTTGCCAAATCCATTTTCAGGCTGGGGATGGTGAAATCAGAGTTTGCATTTAGCATGAAGCTCAGCTGCTGCTAGACTCCGGAAGATCAAGTGTCTCTCATTATAGTCGCTTTTTGGAACTGATTTGCTGTATCCTGGGCTTCCATGTTACACTTTTGTGTCTCTTGGTAGTTGTGCCATCTTTCTTCTTATCCAATCCTCTTTACCAACCACAATGCATCACCAACTACATCCTTTAAACCTATAGCATAGGCTATTTCATGTAGATGAACCATACCAAGCTCTGTCAGAGCCTACAGAATTAATCTGGGAACTGAGTGAAGCTGCGGGTTCTTTACAGCACATCCTGCCTGAAATGCATAAACTTTGACCCATTTTTAATTGTGGAAAGACAGAAATCATTTCCTTGGGTCCAGTTGACCCAATATCTCTCCTAGGTCAACTGTCTGAAACCACTGTGACCTCCTTCCATGCCTAATCAACAAAATCGGTACTTGAGGTTAGTCTTCAGCCCGGTTGACACCCTGATTCGCACCTCAAGTAAGCAAAGTCATAAGAAAGCATTCCATTCTCTTGTCTGTTATTTTTGAGCATGCGTAACAATGTGCAGAGCGTGGATTTACTTTTGAATTTCTATAGGCACACTGACATGTTACTATTACATTTGAAACACATTTCCTATGAGATATACAAGTGTGTTCTCTGGCTCTTTCTAGCTAGTCCTCAATTTAGGCCTTGACACTATCTTGTTCAAAATGTATGTTTCCTCCTGCATGTACACTGTTCATTGTTTGTGCAGCACACAGTCAACCACAGCCATGTTTGTTTAGAAGTCATCCTAGAGTCATTGGATGATCATCCAACTACATTAGAAGTAATTTTCACGCCATCAGACATCATCAAGCTCTTAAAGTCATCAGCAGTGTTTAGAAACTTGAGTCTGATGATTTCAGGATGACTTGAAAATGATTATCTGATGACTTCACAAGGTGTGACTGTTCCAGATGATTTGAGGATGACTTGAAACTGAGTACCTGATTACTTCACAAGATGCATTGCTACTGGTCGTTTTAGGATTGTTTGGCAATGGCTGTTGGATTACTTGACTAGCACCACAGTTTTCAAATTAAAGACTAGTTTGTGATAATTTGAGGATGATTTGTTGACTGCTTCAGTAACATGTACAACATTTTAGTCTATTTATTTATTTTTAGAAACCTTCTCTAGGAAAGTGTGGCAAAATAAAAAAAACAAAAACAAAATATGAATGTCACAGTGTGGCATATAATGCAGAATAAATGTCCTTTGCTTGCCATGTAATTTAGTCAACACTGTCAGTGTTAGGTTTTTACATTATTGCATAATTCCAATGGTTCTAAGAATAACTAATATATGTGGCTGTCATAGTAATAATATGTGTGGCTGTAATATTAAAATAATACAATTCCAAGTGAAGCTTTGAAACATCTTTAAGGTTTGTTCAAATTTTGACCTCTGCTCATCATTCCATGATTCTACGTAAATGACTGAGCCTCACTGTGTCTAAAAAAAGTGCAACGTCTGCCTCTCAAGTGTAAAAATATCTTGTTCTCGTGTAAAGCGTTCTGATGCCAATTGGGTCAAGTTTGCACTATATACAACTGCAGTTAAATATTTCACTTTCAAACAAATTGAAATGTCAGGACTGTCTCACCTGCTTCTACGATAGTTGGCTCAAATAAGAAAAAAGCGAAGGCTTCTGCAGAAGGAGCGCCCTTCTGCCGAGAGCTTTTAGGTAGCAAGTTTTAAAATTAGGACACTGGTATTGTAATTGCTGCTGCTTTATGCGCGCCAGGTTAAGTATTGCACTGTGTATTTGCTGCAGTCCTTTGTCTGTTTCCTTTATCCATCGCCCCATGCCACTCTAATCTATTCTGCACCACGGACTCCACACTACTGCACTCTGCCATGCTACACCTCTTTAATGTACCCTGAACCACTCCACCCTATGCAACTTCACTCTACTCTAAAACAACCAACACTGTGCCAATGCACTCTACACCACTATACTCAAAACCAATACACTCCGCCAATCTACTCAGCACCACTGTACTTTACTCTACTGCACTCTAGGCCACTGTACAACACTCCACGATGCTCTATTATGTTAAACTCTACTCCACTCTAACATCCTACTCCACTCGATGCTACTCTCCAGCCCTACTCCACTCTATGATTCTCTAAGCAACTCCCTCTATGCCACTTATTCCACTTTGACACATTACTCCACTCTATGCTATTCCACTCTGCCACTTCATTCTACTGTAAGCCTCTTGACTCTTCAACACTCCACTCCACTCTATGTAATTCCACTCTCCTACATACTCCACATCACTCCACTCTTCGACAATCTACTCTGCTCTACTCCACTCTATGCAACACTATACACCACTCCACTTTGACACTCTACGCCACTCAACTCTACGCCCTTCCACTCTACTACACTCAACTCCCTCCATGACACTCCACTCTACTTCACTTTAAAACACTCCACTCCCTGCCGCTCTTCTTTACCCCACTAACTTTTAGCCATGCTGGCGTGCAACATGGCTAAAACATGGACAAAGCCAATAGCTCTTGCATAGGCTTTGCCAATGCTTGTTTCATTTGGGGACAGCCCATGAAGCAGTTTTGTTTCTCTTTTTTTTTGTGTGCCCATGATCTGCTCTGCAGACAAAATATAAAAGTGGAATTCTTAACTTCCACAGCATATCAAAGCAGGTTTACCCATTACTATTTGAGATCATCTTAGAGTAATACATCCCCACTTGAAATCATCATGAAGTAATTCAGCCAGATCCATTCTGAGTGTAATACATCCCCATCATGAGTTCATCATAGACTAATACAACCCCATTCTAAAGTTATTGTGGGATCATCGTTGAGTAACGCAGCCTCATTCTGATGTCTTCACAAGGTCATTCTGTAATAATGCAGCCCCATGCTGAAATACTTCTAGGATCATCCTGGAGTATTCCAGCCCAATCCTAAAATCATCCTGCAGTAGTAAAAGATCATCATATGTTTTGCACTGAAGTAATCAGGAATCCATCCTGGAATAATCCAGCCTAATCTTGAAATCATCATGAGATCATCGTGCAGTGGTAAATGATCATCACATGTTTTCCACTGAAGTCATCAGGAGCTAATCTTGGAGTAGTTTCTGTGATGACTCTAAGATCATCTAATTTAAATATTTTGCCCTATAGCAGAGGTCTTTAAACTTTTGTAAGCTGAGCCCCCCAGCTGAATTTTTTTTAATGTCGGACCCCAGCCACCACCTGAAAGAAATTTGTGGAATCTCATACACCACATAATCGACTGCCACCTGCATATTCCGGGCCATATCCGGCAAATAATGTCCAACACAATAAGTGTGTTTAGTTAAATGCAGGTTTGTGAGTGGGTATGATTAAATGACAAAGGCTTATTACACAGCTCAAAACTCAATTTTCCAGTAGGTACATTAGTCACCAGACACTGGTGAACCACACCTGAATATAAGTGATGGCACTTTTATTGTTGCCTAAAAACTGCTGGATATACAAGGAACTTTGCAGTGTCAGCCCCCAGAAACAAAACCTCCCCCACCTTTACAGCCTCCCAGGGATACGCCTGATACCTGGTGCGGCCAGTCCGGCCTTGCTACCACCCTCCAATGGTGCCCCTCATCTTCACATAGACCGTCCCTTATGTGTATTTGATTTCTTTTATAGTGCTACTCATCCCAAGTATGTATGGCAAGGCGTATGAGTGTGTTATATCACACACATAATATATAAAGACAATGACTCATATAAATGTGAAAGTCAATGTACTTAAGATAATGGGGGCTGCAAGGTGTAATCATTCTTTCATCCATCATTCAGTCTTTCCATTCATTCATTTCACCATGTCCTTCCATCTGTGTGCCTATCCATAGCCACACATATTCAACCATTTGCAAACCTATCCATCATAAATCCTTCAATCCATCATTTCACTCATCCATCCCACCATCCACCCTTTCACTCATCCATCCCTCCATCCACCTTTTCACCTTATCCATCCGTACACTCGTCCATCCATCCAGCCATTTACGCTTTCACCCATCCAGCCATTCTTTCACTTACTCATCCATCCACCCAGTCACTCACCCTTCCACCCATTCACCCTTTTAGTCATCCATCCATCCTCCCTTTCTCTCTCCATCCCCCTTTCTCTTAGCTATCCATCCTTCAGACCACCCACCACCCACCCATCTACTCATCCACTCATTAATCCATCCATTAACCCTATCACTCATTTATCCATTCTCTCATCCATCCACCCTTTTACACCTTCACTCATCTACCCATGCTTTTGTCCATCTACCCTCCCTTTCACTCACTCATCCATCCTTACATCCACCCTTTCATTCATCCGTCCATCCACCCTTTCACTTATCAATCCATCCATCCATCATTTCACTCATCCATTCACCCATTCACTCGCACATCATCCCTCGCACATCATCCACCCTTTCACTCATCCATCCATCCATCCATCCTTTCACTCATCCATCCACCCTTCTACCCATCCATCCACCCTTCCACCCATAAATCCATCTATTTACATTTTCTCTCATCCATCCTCCCACTCACCCATTCATCCTTTCTCTCATTATCCATCCATTCACCCTTTCATTCACCCTTTCACTAATCCACTCAGCCATCCACCCATCCCTTCACTTACTCACTCACCCACCTTTTCACATTAATTATGAGCTGAGCTTTCGTCTGCTGGTCTGAGGGTTTAGTTTTCTCTCTAAAAACTTTCAGGTGTTTTTTCAAACACCTGCAGGATACTTGCACCAGCCTTTGTCGCACGTACCTCTCAAGAGCACTTGTCGAAGTAGTGCATTGACTGTCCTGATCCTGAGGTCACTGTAAACAATTGCCTGAAAGTACTAAACTGCCACAAAGGTAGTCATGACACAGAACATCCCTTTGGAAACACCTTGTCCCCATGTTCCAGCCCTTCAACTACACCTGCTCAGTGAACCAGAACAAGGTAAAGGTGGAATGTATGCTGCACTTGGGGTTGTTTCAGCAGCGGAAGCTTCAGCAGCAGCTTCACTGCAGCCCCACTACCCGATGCAGGTTCATGTATTTCACTGTTCAGTTATGATGGGAGATGTACTAATTTATTCATTGAGTTATTGTGCTTCAGGCCATGATAGGTTGTCAGTCAGCCTGTATGGACACTTTCTTCTTTTGACCACCACCTTAAGGGGTGAAACGATTAAGACACTCAACAAGCAGACATCAAAATGTCCTTTAGCAGACCTTTGGCCATTTCCTTCCCCATTTTCTCTCTAACTATATCTTGCTCATCCTTTGCCCATCTCAGTTTTTCGCCCCAATGCTTTCATGAACGCACTTTGGAAGTTAGGTAAACTCCAATGCTCCCCATTCCTATCCAGAAAAGGGAACAGTCCCTACCTACATTATACACTCAGACTAAGCAGCTTAACTTCACCAAGCCAGGCCCCTGCAACTACTACGGAGCAAGGGGCCCCTAATCCATTCGGTGGGGCCCCATTCAGCCCAAGACCTATAAGCATATGTGAAACTCTGGGGACCCTTCACACATTCTGCAGGGGGGGCATCTTGTTGTGTTATGCCACTTCACCAAGCACTTAGAAAGGGGAATAGACAGTCATTTGGCAGCTATGTAAACTGAGAACGTTGGCATGATTGGTTGGGAACTTATATTCCTGAATTCATTATACGAAAATATCACCACAACTACCTGAATAGAGAGAAAAAACAGGGCTGAACGAGCTCATCCTGCATGGAATTGGGAAACTTGAGAGTTGTGCTTTCCCCATTCCCAAGGCACTCTGATACAGGGTGAACAAATGACGCTAGGATACATCGTTTTCCATTCTACGTTTAGATTTAACATTTACTTGCATTCTGGGACTTGTAGTCTTGTTTCATTTTAATTTAGCAAACTGGACAAACACACCTGCTAACAGCTAGACTCTGGGTTTAGCTTTTCACTAAGTCAACCAGGTCACTTTGATAAGGTTCCCATATTCTGTCAGCGCTTTGATGTTAAACAAGTAACTAATATAGGGAACGTTTCTCTAAAACTTATCAAAAATAGAGATGCGAGAAAATGCAAACACAGTACTCTGCTGACCTTATAGTCCCCGCCCCACACTTTTGTTGTTATCAGGCTTCCTTAGCTTGTTTTTATCACCAGGCTTCCTTAGCCGGGCCGGACATAGACATAGAGAAAGGACATGCTGTTTTTCGCTGACTTTGCAAGCAGAGAGGCTCGTGAGAAGTGGCTGTTCTTTAACCGCTGTCTAATTGCTTTATTATTAGCCAATAAAGATGGTTGTTTTCCAGTGACCTGGACTTCAGTCAAACCCTTTATCGTAGTGCGGATTCCTGCCTTCGCCTCGCGCACGGAAGGGTCGAGACTCTCCTGGGCTGCTAGCTACAGTTGTTCTCGAAACTTTAAAATGACCGCTATAGGGGTGCAACAGGTAGGCATATGTTTGCATGTCCTCTGACATACTTGGGGGGCGGAGAGGGGCGACTGAACCGCGAGATTTCATACATTTTTGCGCAAATCGCCAATTTCCACTAATTCGCCTTGTTTTAAAGTGTTGCAGTGTAAATTTGAACGTTTCACTTGTAAAACGGACTGGGTCCCAGCTGTGAAAAGTTATTTAGGCAATATTGAGTAAATCAGCATTTTCTTTATTGATTTTTATATGAGATTCATTTGTCTAAAGGTTGCAGACTGTTTGCTTATTTGGCATGGCAATGCTAGGAGATTTCTCATCTTTATTTGGTTTTAGGGGGTGGGATCGAGGGGTCGCCCAGATGGGTGGACTTGTGTAGATCTGTACATATTAACATATTTTACTGTGTATTTATTTTACGGTCTTTCCTGATCTTAAGTGTATGTTTTCAACTGTGTATTTGTTTACTGCACTTTCGTTTGCTTACTGAAGCAATTACTAGTCTTACCATACTTAAACTGTTTCTGAAACGTACAACCTGCTTTTCTTCTGCAAAATAAAACATACAGGTTTATATTTAACAAGATATATTCTATAGAATTCGAAATAAAACATGAATGCTTATGTGAGAGCGAGCGTCAGTTTTTTTGGTGTGGGATTAAACGCTGGAAAAACAAGTCAGTTAACGCCTAGCGGCTCCTACGTAATCGTAGCATTAATGTGATTACTCACAAAACATGTGACTGTTCAAAAATGAAATAACAAAATCCTTGCCCAAAAGCCTGGTAGGTAGTTATTGTTTTTGTCACGTTTTTAAGCCGTAAACATCTGGACGCAGTTCATGGGTATTTTTAAATCCGAAGGAAAGCAATTCTAGCGGTCTCATGGCATACCATTTCGTGATTAAAATAGAAGAGGGTATGAAAACAATACAAAGCCATGTATTGTTGTGACTTGCAAACCATTGCCACATATACAGTTGTTCATTGGTAGGTGAGTGCAACCCTTTTTTCATTGGTCAATCAGTGCAGCTCAATAAATTTAGTGTGTGCGCCTGTTGCCTAGAATGTGTATTTATTTGCTGCCCAAAATGTGTAGTGTTTCACCTCCAGCTTTACTCCAAACCATAATGCTTTGTACATTTCAGTGTTTAGTCCCCAAGGTGATCATAGGAAACCTTGCCCGCTGAACCTCGATCTGCTACCTCTGTTTGGTTGTGTGTTGGTTTGATGTTTGTAGCCACATGGTGAAGGTGTCTTTCTCTTAATAGCCCTGCACCTAAAATGGAATGTATAAAACTTGCCTATTTTTGAAGGATGTGTGTCTCGCAGGCAAAGAGGAACCTCTCGTTGTAGTGGCTGGGAGCAGGTTTGCCCATGAGGGTTGGAATTTGTCTTTGATCCTGTGGGGCAGGAAAAGAGGAGTTTGTACATCAAGGCTGCAGAATCACATTTAGGATTGAAACTCCCACTAAAGGTTTTTGTAACACACAACTCTGGGATACCATTTGCTAAACAGTGCCTAGCTGAGTCCAGGAAATCTGGCACGGTGTGGTAAAACCTAGCACAAGATAGTGCAGGAACTTCATTTTTATTTCTTTAGAGGTAGAGGGTCTTCACTCGTAAATAAAGGGACCCCATCTAAAAGGCGTATAAGGTCAGGGAGAAATAGGGGGAAACAAACAACTAGAACAAGAAAACTCCCCTATGACCTATATTTCTTTACTGAAGATTCAATCTAGTATGGCTTAAGGTACAAGTGCAAATTTACATTATTATAACATACAAGTGCATGTATAATTTTTTTTTTTTTAATTCATTTTATTTTTCATTCTTATTAAATTCTGTCTGTTTGTGATCAATACATATTAATCGGTATTTTTACACATTTGGGTATAAGGAACACATAGATGTAAAACGTTTCCAAATGGACCAAAGCCAAAAGGTCTGGGCACAAGTGATCGACGCGCGTTTCGGTGGAGTAACACACAGAGTAAACGACCTTCATCAGGACCTCGCCCAAATAGAATACAGAGTCTTACAGACCATAGACAGGGGACATTTGTTGAAACTACTAGTCATCTGCTTCTTTGCCTCCCTTTTTTGTAAGTACCTTCATGGAAGTTTATCCCTGCTGAGCACACCAGGATATATTATAGTGACATCTCTATTGCTATGGCTCAGAGTGTAACACTCTGTCTTTGGAAGTGCAACAAGATATAACCCAAAACACATATGTATTGATGTGAGTATTTACCTATTTAACCAAGGTTATTGTAGAGGGGTACTACGATAGTGTGAGAATACATGCCTATTAAAACTAAGTAACATAAAATATATCTCCCTCCTGTAGAATTTATTTTATACATCGGCGCCGTGGAGTCATAAAAAAACTAACTAATTATCTAGGAGCCAACTCTCAACTTGAGTTAGAGGGTAAGGATCCAGCCATATTGCCACCTGTATAACACACCCTCTCTTAGGCAGTTCAACTTATATACCTCATCTTTTATTGTATTCCTCTCAGGGGACGATTAGCCATTGGTGATACAGACTTTGCTGTCCAATTTCCTAATATCTGCTTTCTCTGGAGAATGGCTGTTATTCCCAATTGAAACCAGTAAGTCAAACCAGAGCTAGCTTTATAAGTTATGTGGCTTTTATTTACAGCTAGCACACTTTAGGAATCTTGCTAGCATGGCATCAAGAAACTTATGCCAATACATCTTATCCCTTCATGTCATGTTTATAGATATGTCTCTGCATGGCACACTATGGTGTCTCTTTTTTTGGGGGTTTCCTTAATCCACTCTGCCTTTTTCATCTCTAGTTTCACGGTTTGATACCTCCTTGGTAATAATAGATGGCCAGGAGTCCTGGATTTTCTTTTCGATTAGAACACTATTGTAGATATGCGCTTATGTGGGCAATTCTTTTGGGTTTATTCTTTTCTCATTAATGAGATGGTCAGATCAATTGTTCATAGTAAATTTCTATATAGAGTATGGGTTTATAAATATATGTATTGTTGTTCTTTAGGTACCCCCGTTCTGATTTGTCTTCGTGACTCTGTATTCTATTTTGAGCGAGGTCCGGATGAAGGTGTTTCACGGTGTGTGTTACTCCACCGAAACGCGCATCGACCACTTGTGCCCAGACCTTTTGGAAACGTTTTACATCTGTGTTCCTTATACCCACATGTGTATATATGTCTTGTATGATTGTGAGCGATTGTTAGGAATGAATGTGTTTTGATACTAGATATATTTATTTATTTATTGGGGGTTGATACAGTCGTATCAAACTTGCACATAACAATTTGTAGTAATTTTTGTTCTAAAAAAAATTGCAAAATTAAGTGTTTTTCAAGTAAATATAAAAAATACTGATTAATATGTATTGATTACAAACAAGTTAATGAGAATGAAAAAAAAGAATATGTATACGTGCACTTGTATGTTATAATCATGTAAATTTGCACTTGTACCTTAACCCATACTAGATTGAATCTTCAGTAAAGAAATATAGGTCCTAGGGGAGTTTTCTTGTTCTGAAGGTAGAGGGTCTTGACAAACTAAGAAGTGGAATCATACAGGAAGTGTTGCTGAGCCCTTCTTCAGTCAGAGAACTTACTGGAACGAAAGAAGATAGAAGACTGATTGGTGTATGCTGTACGAAATTTGGTCTGTTGGACAATGGAGATGTATTTCCATATTTAATATGAAACTTTGGGACAGGAAAAACTACTTCGGAGGGTATAGGAGAAAGCACAAAGAGATTGAGGTTGCCTACTTGCTGTGGAAATTCTTTGCTGAGACTGAGAGATGTCCGAGTCGGAGACGTCTATGTTCATCTGCTAAAGCAAACTAGTTAGTAGAGATTTGAAAACTAGCTCCTGCAGGCCAACCCATCTGAAACTTCTCACCTGTGTCTACAGAGTGAAAAAAGCCCAGCACACTTAGAGAGATGACCCACTGGCGCGGGAATCTCGGGGAACAGTTCCAACTGGTCATTGCTGTAGACTTGAAGTTGTCGAAATCCCCTCCAATTTGAAACCACAAGTGTTTTCTGAAGATCTGGAAATGTATTCTTCAGCTACCTTTTTAAAAGAACGCCGGCCTACAAGTTAAATTGTATTTCTAACGATGGTTTCCTCCAAGAACTATACTCTTTCAAAGTGAATGGCAGTCTTTTGTTACAATGCCAAAAACAAATGCATTGCTGCAGCCTTAATATATGTTTTTGAGCATCATAGGCATCTTTGGCATGTGGGTTCTTTATTTTTTTCTCCAGGCACTTCACCCACAACAAACCCAGAGACAGTTACGTTTGGATAAAAGGAGGGTCCTTCAGCAACTAAACTGGGAATCCACAAGAATTGTCTTGGCATCCTCTTCTCTCCCTTTCAAGTATGCCACAAGTAGTGCATGTAGCTCGACAGACCTGTTAAGTAGGATTTAACACTTTTGTCAAAAAAGATGCCCACAACCACTACTCTTTATGTTTTATGGAGTTCAGAAGCTTGAACTCTGCCCATTCAGGTCCGTCTACTGTTTGCTCCCGGGAGTGGTTTCACACTTTTTTTTGTTTACACCTATTCAAGAGCTGGCAGAATCTTATGCTAATAAACAATCTGACAGCTCAGGTAGTTAAAAGAGTAACTTTCTAAAAGTTACTTTTCCTTAATATGTATTAAAAATCTGACCTCACCATTGAACTGGATTTTTAGTAACTATTATAGGACAGCTAAACCTGCATAGTGCTAGTAGCTTTTCGGACCTTGTCACTGTAGGGACATGGTAATAATAATTTTCCAAATGTCCTGCTTTTAAGTACCACGCACCCTACTTTTTGGGCTTGAGGGATGATTTTTTAATTTTTAAAAAGGAAGTTCATACCTGTCAAAAAATTATTTTAACAGGTGAGCAGCCAGGCTACATTGGCAGGTCTGAAACCATGTTTTCCTTTTCACACTTGTGAATGGCACAATAACTGTTGTTGTCTGCCAGTGACAACTTCTACCCTCTTAGTATATATATATATTTTTTTTTACATATACTAGTGACCTATATTCAAGTTAAACATACCCATTAGAGGCCTCTAAAAATAAATGTCCCCACTCTCTGTGGTGAGTCAGATTTTATCAGGGCGAGCTATTTTTAGGGCCTACTGTCCCTTTTTGGTGAGAGAGCTTAAGCTGGCATAGAACAGGTATCCTGTTCATTCAGAAAGTGAATGAGCAATGACAATGCCTTTAAATCTTGTTTTTACCTGTCACATATGCTCTGAGATCGAAGCTGGAGGCCAAATGTCAGCTTATGTCTTTTTACAAATTGCTGCCAACTTTATCTTGGAGATTAGTATTTGCTTTTCCTTCTCTGACTGCAGAGTTGGAGTATTTTGTAAAGTGAACATTCTGACTATCGAGGTGGGAAACAGGTTGTAGAATGTGTCATTTTTTATTTTCTAAGACACAGCATTTAAATAGGTTGTATAGGAACAGTACACATATTTCAAATGTATTGCAATTAGGAAAGCACATTTTGTTCATAATTCACAAGTGTGATGGATTCAAAGATTTTAATAGGATTAAAACAAATTTGAATACTTTACTTGGTGATGTGCAAATTATAAATATTTGCAGAGCCCCTAATTTACAAACATCTTTGTACTCTATATAGTTTTATCAATAAAATCTTATCTCAGTGGGAAATTTTGTGGCCTTTTCAATGGAAAATGTCCTGACTGGAAATGGCTGTGTGCTAGCACATAATGTTTTAGTAATAAATGAATTCAAAGCGAGAGTTTTTAAACATTAACTGAGAAACATTCCTGCCCTGCTGGTAATGAGACAGCATTTAGTGAACCAAGATGCAAGTCAGGTACATGTGTACCCTATACGTGCACCAGATTCATATTAGAAATGGAGAAAAGGTTTAGTCTAATAAATCAAACAAATAAGTGTTTGTACAGCAGACATGCTGACCTCACATATTTGATTATGCTCTCATATGGGAAGAGGAAGAAAAAGATGGCTCAAATAAATAAAATATTTGCCCTGGATAACCCAATTTCATCCAAGTTTATGGGGCAAGAGCATTAAAGTTGGGTCCAGTAGATTGTTCAAATCGCTAGACCTGCAGGTCTATTAATATTTGTGATTTTTTTTTTTCTTCAAAGCCTGCTATTGAGTGTATGCTGATTCAATCATATTTAAAGCGTAAACCCAGGCACTTTACTAATGGTCAATAGGGTTAAAATGCATAGTGTTCTAAAGAGAGAAATGTTTATGGGGGAGAGATCATGCAAAAGATAGTCATTTCCTACACTGTTGTTCTTTACATCTTGAAGGTCTGGTCTGTGCTCATCTGAACTCTATATTACAGGGATGAAATATGCCCCCACTGTATGTGAAATGCCCCACAACTCAAGCTCTGCCAGTTGTTAAATTGTCCCAAATTTGTTTGATCTAGTCTGTGCTCGGTTGTCAAGAAAAATGGTAAGTCTGAACAGTTTGCTTTTCAAAGGTTTCATGAATCACGTGTGATTGGATCGCAAGGTCTAGCTAGTGAAGTGCTTTCTACAGAAAATAGATCCTTGTAGATAAATTGATCTTTCTCTATGTTTCATTCACATGAATGGTTTTTGGGTGAGTCGATTCGGGGGGAGACACTGAGTGAAAGGGCCCTTGTTGGGACTGAGGTTCCCTTTTTTTAAGTATACTAGGCCTTTGCCCCTGCATTTATTGGGGACATGCACAGGGTATTGATTTTTATTTTGGCATACACCGGGTTCCACTGTAGTTCTTTGAGGGCATTTAGGATGTCTTAAACGTTTTGTACCAAGCATTTCAGTGACTGTAATCTCCATACAAAGCACATGTACATTTGTGTTAATCGTACAAAGCATTCTGAAGCCTTGCTTCCCAATGAACTATAGTCTGAAACCCAGTATTCTGTTAAGTTATGAAATAGCAATTGTTTGTTTGTTTTATGATATGTAGCCATTTAAAGCCATAAGGTTTGAGAAACCATTTATTTATTTATTTTATAGTTTTATAGAGCGCGAACCAGACCCGTGAGGGTATCAGAGCGCTTTACAGTAATAAGGGTGGTGTACAAAGCGATGGGAAGGGAGGGATCAATTGGGTAAAACAGGGGATACATGATGCAAGAAAAACACGTAGTCTAAAGTCCCGGGCAAAACGTGGGAAGAAATCAAAACAGGTAGATACATTGTACAAGAAGGCACATAGTCTCCTCTTGGGGGATGCCCAGGAGCGCAGGAATAGGTATCGTCCATGGAAAGGTAATAATGTAACGTGTTCATTAGGCAAGGTATTTACACATTAAGAAGGTTTTGGTCTCCTTCTTAAAGTGTGCCAAGGACGGAACTCTTCTGATGGCGGGTGGGAGAGAGTTCCAGATCCTTGGCGCAGCCCCAGTGAAGGCCCGATTGTAGGTTTTTTTTTCCTTCCGGAAGCATGCAGGTTGCAGCAGTAGGTCTTTGGCAGATCGGGAGTTTCTGGGTCCTCCTGATATCACAAGTTTTTGTGCGAGAAATGAAGGGGAGTTGTCATAAAGAGCTTTGTGAGTAATGCAGGCCAGTTTAAATTGGATTCTGGCCTCTAGGGGAAGCCAGTTCAGCGCTTTGAAGTGGGGGGAGAGATGTGGTTGAATTTCTTTGAGCCGGTTAGTAGTCTGGCGGCGGTGTTGAGGCAGGCTTTCAGTGGGGCCAGAGATTTCTTGGGTAGCCCTGCAAGAGTAGAGCATCCATATTCTAATCTGGAGTTGACCAGTGCCTGTACTGCCATTTTAAGGTCGGACATATGGTTTTAGGTTTCTTAGGTAACTCAGGTGGAATCTGGCCGTTTTGGGCATGGAGTTTATATGGCCACGCATGGTCAGGCTGCCGTCCAGGGTTTTTCCAAGGGATTTCGCCGAGTCAACAATGGTAGGAGGGCAGTTTAGTGCTGAGATGGTCTTGACCCATTCCTGGATGTCTGGATTGGGTTTGGGTGGAGAGATCAGAAGAAATTCAGTTTTATTTGCGTTTTTTTAAGCTGGTTGGCGGTGAGCCAGTGGACTGTCACCCTTCAAGGCCTCATTCAGGGAGAAAATGTCCTCAGAGAAAGATTTTTATGTAGATTTGTGTATCGTCGGCATACACAAGGTAGGAGATATTCGCAGCACGTAGAACCTCGGTGAGAGGTTCAAAGTAGAGGTTGAAGAGGGTAGGGGAGAGGGTTGATCCTTGGGGAACTCCAACCGTAACCGGACAGGGGGCGGATAGATTACCATTGATGAGGACTCTCTGTGAGTGGTTTTGGAGGAAGGATCTAAACCATTCAAGGACTGTGCCATCCAACCCCATCCTGAATTTGAGGTGTTCAAGGAGAAATTGATGGTTAACCGTGTCGAAGGCAGAGGAAAGGTCTAGGAGGATTAGGAGACAGGTTTTGCCTTGGTCGAGGGCTTGGAGAGCGTCATCTACAATGTGGAGGAGGGTGGTTTCCGTGCTGTGTCCCGATCTGAACCCGGATTGGAAGTCATCTAACAGGTGACATTTGTTGATGTGTAGGCTCAGTTGCTGTTGCACACATTTTTCCAGAACTTTGGCTAGGAGTGGGATGTTAGATATGGGTCTATAGTTCTCAGCGGAAGCGGGGTACAGCGTGTTTTTTTTTTTTTTTTAAGGATGGGGACAACTTGGCCAGCCTTGAGTGAATCAAGAATTGAGCTCTGGAGGAGGGAGGCGTTGAATATTTAGGTCCAGGAAGGGATGATCGCCTGAGAGGCTGCAGCTAGGCAGTTGGATGGGAGAGGATCATTGAAGTGATTGTTCGGGTTTAAGGAGGCAAGAATTTTCGAGAGAGAGTGTTCACAATAGATTTTAAAATTGGAACAGTGCGCTAGGTTTTTGGGTAAAGTTTGGGAGGACAACGTGGAGAGAAGAGGTAGATCTGGCAGATTTTGATTTTGGTGGTGAGTTGCGGATTTGAGTTCGTTACCTAGGGCAGAGATTTTGTCGCAGAAGAAGGAAGAGTATTCCTCACTTGTTGTTAGGGGTTTAGGTGTTTCTTTGGAGGTTTTCGCTAGTTTGTTGGATTGGTGTTTGACCAAGTCGAACAGCTTGCAAGGTCGATTTTTGGCGTTCTCCAGTTCCGTTCTGAAGAATTCTTTTTGTGAGTTGAGGATTTTCTTATTGTAGGCATTTCTGGCCTACCGGAGAAGTTTTAGATGTGCTGCTGAAGGGTGTTGTTTCCAGTTACGTTCAGTCTGTCGAAGGGATCTCCTCTCCTTGTTGAGGGATCCGCTGAACCACGGTTTTCTGTCTTTGATCTGGGTTCTTTTTAATTTTAGTGGTGCCAGGTCGTTGAATGTCGGATATGATCCGCTAGGTTGTCAACCGAAGTGCACTGGGGGGGGGGGGATTCGGTCTCACAACGCGCTGCCAGTTTCACGTGATCAAGGTTCTTGGTGTCTCTAACCCATCGTTTGGGAATCACGGGTTGAGGTGTTGAAGTCTTGTGGGTGCTGGGCAGGAGGAAGGTGATGGCGTGGTGGTCAGACCAATCACAAGGGTCAATAGAGATAAGTTTGACTGTTGATTCTTTAGCAATGATCCAGTCTAAGGTGGTGCTTTTCGAATGAGTAGGGAGGGAGCAGGCTTGGGTAAGGGCTTGATCAGCCAAGAAGTCTCTAAAGGCATTGACCTGAGGATCCTTAGGATCATTCCAATGCAAGTTGAAGTCGCCAAGGAAAATGTCATTAGAGTTTGGAGAAATCTTGGCTGTGATGATTTCCACGAGGAGGTCTGTAAAGGTGTCGTTCTTGCCTGGGGGGTGGTAAAAGATTTGTGTCAGGATTACAGCTCTACAGTAATGTCTCCTGCAATGCGCAGGAATATGACGATGTACACCAGAACTAATATAACCTATTTCAAAACAAATAAAATCTATGGCAGGCATGGTATAGCATGTAGTTAGACAAATATGATAAACAGTAGAATAAATACATTAGTTTTTTTTTTTTTTTTTGAAACCGTTTATTGCAGTTTGTAAAAGTTACAGGTATGGGCCTACAACCACCCGGCCGGCCGCTAGAATGACAAAAGCATATTGCATAGATACAGTAAAAGTCTCTCGGCAGTGCAGAGCAATGAAACAGGAGTAGTCAATGGTGCAGGCCACACAGCTCCAAGCCCACAGTACGGTTCCCTTTTCTTAAAACAAAACAACACCAAAAAACCACACCCGCAAGGCAACCCGCGATCCAAAGTGACAGCACGTGCTCCATAAGTGGGGGATCCAAACCAGCAGCAGAACTCTGAGGAGGGGAATGGGAGTAGATCAGGGACTGGGGGACCGCGCGCCCGCGGCCGAGGGAGGGGGGCAGTCTAGGGAGACAGAGCAGGCGAGGCAGCCGGTAGCAGTGGCGGCTCACAAATACCCCCGCGGTAGGCGTTCCAGGGGCCCCAGAGTTTCACCCACGCCCCAGGCTTACCCCTCGCCACATACACCACCTTTTCACGAAACATACACCAATCCATATGCTCTTTCCAGGCCGACACCGCAGGGGGCCTCTGGGATCCCCACAATTGAGCAATGTCACGCTTAGCTATCATGTATCCCAGAGTCACCCACCGCGTCTGCGGGACCGAATAGTCATTCGGTTCCCATACGTTCAGCAAGCATCTCCTCGCTTCAGGCAGCAGCGTGACACACGTCACCACACGCAGGACCTCATGCACACCACGCCAGAATCGCTCCACCTTCGGGCACTCCCACAGTATATGCATGAAAGTCGCCAACGCACCACAGCCACGCTTACACATTCCGTCACCAGCAAAACCCATACGCAGAAGCCTTGGCCCCGTCACGTACACCCGGTGAAGGATCTTGAGCTGGACGAAACGAAGGCGAGCCGGGATGGCCACCTCTTTCGGAGAGGCCACCGCGGAAATCCAATCCTCGTCGTCCAGCTCCAGCCCGTCGGCAACCCAGGCCTCGCGGAGACTAGTCAGCAGGCACGATCTATCGTTGATCAGTTTTTTGTATATGAGGGAGATCGTGCTGTCCGGTACATGGCCATCCAGCACTCTGTCCTCCAGGGGGGAAGACTCCGGAATGGATGCGACATCCGGGAAGACGGAGCCCAGCGCGTGGCGGACTTGTAGGTACCGAAAGTACTCACTGCCTTGCAGCTGAAACTCCGCCTGCAGCGTCTCAAAAGTTTTGAATCCCCCCCTCGTCCAGAGATCTCCCACCGTGCTGATTCCGATCGTGTCCCACTTCGCGAAGCCCCTCGACGTCCACAGGGAGCCCAACCTCTCAGACGCATACAGCGGTGACGCCCGGGTCAAACGGTCCTTCCACCCCATAGCTGCATTAGCCGCGTGCCAGACACGCACCATGACACGCGTCGGTCCCGTCAAACGGGAGTCGGGCGCGCCCGAGTAGAGCGCGCGATTGTAATCGCCACCGGGTAGGAGCATCTTATCCATCTCAAATGCCGGGTTCAAGGCGGGGCCGTAAAGGCCATGATTAATTGCAGCTAGTTGGGAGGCCCAGTAATACCGTTTAATGTCCGGGAGGGCGACCCCCCCATCGTACCACGGGAGCGTCAATTTAGCCAGAGCAATGCGCGGCCTCCCGTCCCAGAACAGGCGCCGCTGGAGGCCCTCCACCTCACGGAAATAGCGTGCCGGGACCAAGTCCATAGTATTCTGGAGGGCGTAGAGGAAGCGCGGCAGGGACATCATTTTAAACAAGGCCGCTCGGCCGAGCGGCGAGAGCGGCAGACGCCGCCAGCGCACCACGTCCTCCCTCAAGCGCTGGAGGGGGGGTAGCAAATTCCGTTCATAGCGGGCCTCCGGGTCAAGAGTGATATAGATACCCAGGTACCGAAAACCTTGAGAGGCAATCTGGATCGGACAGTCCCGTGGTAGGACCGGAGCCTCCCCGGAAAGCACGTAGACACAGGATTTCGCCCAGTTGATGACCAGGCCTGAGTTGCGACCGAATGAGCGCAAAACATCAACCAGGACGATCAGTGATTTACGCGGGAAGGCGAGATACAGAAGGATATCGTCAGCGTAGAGGGACACACGGTCCTCATGCTCGGGGGTCCAGCGGAGACCACGGATAGAAGGGTGCCACCGCAGCCACTCCGCCAGGGGCTCCAGGGCCAGGGCAAACAGGAGAGGCGACAGGGGGCAACCCTGTCGCGTACCCCGCCCCAGCGCGAATGGGGCCGAGACTCGCCCATTCACTACCACCTGCGCCAATGGGCCCGAGTATAGCAATTTGACCCAGCTAATGAAACCCGGGCCAAACCCGAATTTTGCCAGCATCGCCCAGATGTATGGCCATTCAAGCGTATCAAACGCCATGGTGGCGTCCAAGGACGCCAAGATGGCCGGCTCCCGCACAAATGGGACACGCGCGAGCACCCCGTGTAAGCGCCGCAGATTGAGCGCCGTGTTGCGGTGCGGTATAAAGCCAGATTGGTCTTGGTGGACCAAATCGCCCACCACGCCAACCAACCGGTTGGCCAACACCTTGGCGAGGATTTTGGGCTCCGCGTTCAAGAGCGAAATCGGCCTATAGGATGTGACCCGTTCACGGGGCTTCCCCTCCTTGTGGATCACCACAATTGTGGCCAGACGCTGGTCCGGCGGGAGGGAACCCTGCGAGTGGGCCGCCAGGAACATCGCGCGCAGGTGGGGCGCCAGCACATCCGGGCGTAGCTTGTATAGCTCGATGGGAATACCATTGGGGCCCATGGCCTTGCCGGATGCAACCGAGCGAATAGCCAAGGCAATTTCGTCCAAGGTGGGAGGGGCGTCCAGCGAATCCCTGTCCTCCACCGTAAGGGAGGGCAGTGCGATGTCCCGAAGCAAGGCATGGGAATCTTCCTCCGAGCAGGGGGAAACCGGGGAGTAGACTTCGCGGAAATAATCCGCGAAGCAGGAGACAATGGCTTCCGGCTCCGTGACACGCGCACCATCAACACTCTCAATCAAAGGCACCACGCGGCTCGCTCTCTCCCTCTTATCCAACCACGCAATCAATTTGCCAGCCTTATCACCCACATCATACAATCGCCCCTGCTGCTCTCTACTGAGGCCCCTGGCCGCCTCCGTAACGAGGGCCCGATAGGCCGCCTGCTTTAGGTGTAGAACATGCAACTTGGCGTCTGTTACCCCGCTCCCCAGGTCACCCTCCAGTTCTGCAATCTCGGCCTCTACCCGGGTCACCTCCTCCCGCTCGCGCCGCCGGGCATGGGAGATAAAGGAGAGGGCCTCCCCTCTAAGGACTACCTTGAAAGCCTCCCACAGGGAGATGGCCGAAGAGACCGACCCCACATTCTCGTCGAAATATCGCTGTAAGGATTTGATCAAATCGGCACGAATGGTGGGGTCGCGCAAATACCATGCATTGATTGGGGCCACCCTGCCATCCCCCCTCGGGAAGACATCGAAATGCAACAACAATGGGGAGTGGTCTGAGATACCCCGCGCCAGATGGCGCACCTCCCCCACCCTCCCTGCATGGGCCGCCGGGACAAGGATGTAATCAAGCCGCGAGAGGCTACCATGGGCACCCGAGTGGAAAGTGTACTGTCGCAATGCGGGATGCTTTAATCGCCAGCAATCCACCAGGCCCAGCGTGTCCAGAAGGCCGGGCAGCCACGCCTGTGCCCGGGGGGGTCCCTAGGGGGATGGCGATCCATAGACCCAGAGGCTACCGCATTAAAGTCCCCTCCAACCACCAGCAGGCCACTCGGAAGGTCCAGAAGGAGGCGCCCCAGGTCCGCGAATGTGGTGGCTTGTAACCCAGGCGGGACGTACACTGATACAAAGATAAACACTCTGCCCTCCATTCTTCCCACTAGAACCGTGTAGCGTCCCCTCTCATCATGGCGCACCTCATCAATCTCCAACGGGAGCGAGTTCTTGATCATAATACCCACCCCCCGCGAGCCCGAAGTGAAGCCAGAATGGGCCGCCAAACGATATCCCCGCCGATTCATTGCATGAAAGGAGTTTCCTATAAGGTGCGTCTCCTGCAGGAAGACAACATCTGGTGAAATACGTTTTAAGTACTGCAGGACCACACCACGCTTAATCCTATCCCCCAGGCCGTTAACATTCCATGACAACACAGTCAAATCCCTACCCCCCATCATACGTCGAAACAATCGGTCGTCCCCCATCGAGCATCCTAAAAACAACAACATAGTAGCGGGTTTGCCCTGCGGTGCTAACAAACAACACACCCCCCCCCACCCCCCGGTCCCAACAGAACTCCCCCCTCCCTGCACCCCTGCATGAGCCCAAACAGCCCCCCCAAAGTGCAGTGTGCCTGTCGCCCCATAGCTAAATACTAACTAGTCCCCCAGAGGAGGAGGGAAGCCCCCAACAGACCCCACACGACCTCCATAGGAGGGGAACATACGCAATCAATAAATGGTGTAGGAACAACGTCCAGAGCAAGGCCTATTCAGTTACCCCTCAATTCTGATCCGGCGGGCCCTCCTCGCCAGCCGCGCCCCCCCCGCCCCCCCGGCCCCGATCTCCAGGCAGAGTGTCCAGCCAGTCCCCAGCCGCCTCGGGCCGGTCGAAGAAGTGCGTGCGACCATCCACCTCTACCCTCAGCTTAGCTGGAAAGAGCATTGAGTACTTGAGGTTAAGGTCCCTTAGGCGACGTTTAACACCAAGAAAGCTCTGTCGCTGCTTCTGGACCGCCGGAGTAAAGTCTGGGTAGAAATGTATCTCCATGTTGTCTAGCTTGACCGGTCCCTGTTGTCTGGAGGTCTGGAGAATAGCATCTCTGTCCCGAAAATTAAAAATCCGGGCAATGAGAGGCCGCGGCGGGGCACCAGTCTTAGGTCTGCCCCCGGGGACCCGGTGAGCACGCTCCACCGCAAAAAACTTACTCAGCCCCCGGGGCTGGAGATGGGTCTGGATCAACTCTTCCACGAAAAGATCCGCCGCCTCCGCCTCTCGTCCCTCCGGCACCCCCACAATACGGACATTATTCCTCCGGGCCCGACCCTCGGAGTCCTCCAGTCGCCGGTCCATCAGGGCGCTTGCCTGGCCAAGCCGGCGCACCTCCTTCTGGAGGGCCACCACGTCTGTCGTGAGGCTCGTTGTGGTGTGGGCCAGGGAGTCGACTCGGTCGTTTGTTTTGGACAAGTCTGCCCTCACAAGGCTCACATCCACCAGGACCGAGTCTATTTTTTGCGCTAAGGTGTCGAAACGCTGGTCCACCGAGGCCTTCATCTCTGCGATGGCGCCCATGACGTCCCGGAGGGTCAGATCCACCGGATGAGCAGATGCCTCCGTCGGGCCCACCGGGGATGCACGCGATGTCTCCGGAGAACCCTTCTGGAGCGTGTAGCGGTCCATACTGTTAGCCTGGTGCGCCGTGCCACGGCGGGTCGTCTTCACCTTCGCCCGGTCGCCATCTTGTTTGGTGGACATGCTGGCTTCTCCACCGTCGTGCCAAGCTCCCCAAACGGGCCGCTATACCAAATCACGGGTGCCAGGGGGGGGGGCGGGGGCGACCACCGAACCGCGGGTCAACCCACCGCCGGCGGGTCAACCGGGCTCCTGGACAAGGCCACACCACCGCACCCCGCTCCGCAGCCCGACCCCGCTTGAGACCTAGGAGGGCGCAAAAGCGAAAGTGAAAGTGCGGGGTACGCGAGTCGCCCAGCCCCGCTCGCCGCTGTTATTCACTTTGTCCCCGGATCGCCCCACTACTCCAATCCGGGGGGCCGGCGAGGAGAAGGCCGCAACCTTCGATCGATGCTCCCACCGGCGTTCGGGGTCCGATTCGAGCCCAAAAAGCAGGTGGCGCCTCAGCTCCGGTTCCCCAACACAGTCCCCTCAACAAGGACAGGATATCGCCAGGATTAATTCAGGAGGTCGCGGAGGTCCTCGGGAGCCTCGCACCTACGCGGCCATCTTGGTTGCGCGCTAGGCTCCTCCATAAATACATTAGTTGATGAATGATCAGAATAATATGTATGCTAAGTTTACTAAAACATATGTTCAAATATTAATTTATCACAAAGTAACTATAGCTCTCACTGAAAAGCATATTGTACCGAAATGAATGTAACATACATTAAAAATAATTACATTTGCTGAAGTGACTGATCTGTTAAGAGGAGTATGACATTTTGAAATGAACCTCACGCTGTGAAATCAATATGTCATTGAAATGCTTGACGTTTTAAATGTAACTTATTTTGAAATGCATATAATGTCAAAGAATGACAAGTCACAAAATGGAAATTACACCTATTGTAATGAATATGACCTACATCTAATGAATGACGTGCTGTGAAATGAACACAACACATTTTAAAATGTATATAACGTACATGGAATTTAATAAGAGACCTGTTGAAATAAATATAAACCACATTCAGATGAATATGACACACAAACCAAAAAGATGCGCTGAAATGATTATAACAAATGTTAACATAATTGTGATGCACACTAAAATTAATGTAACCTCTATTGAAATTGATTTAGGGTGCACTGGGAGGAAAATGACACAGTGAAATGAGTACTGCATTTGCCGAAAGGAATATACGATGTATTGAAATTACATGTAGCACTTCAAAATAAATACAAACATTCTTAAAATCAGGATGAACTGTGCTTAAATTAAAGACTAGCTGAAATGGATATATACCATGCTGAAATAATTATAACATGCATGAATTGATTCTGATTTGTTAAAACGAATGGCTTGAATTAAATATGGCTTATGCTTATGTGACAGATGATGCACTAAAATGAATATGGCATGCCTTTGAAATAATAGGACCCCATAAAAACTCATTTGACATGCCCTAAATTGAATAAGACCTACTCTGAAATTAATGACATTTATTGAAACAGATGTGGCACGCATTGATATGAACATGACACATCTTATAATGAATGTAATGTACATTAAATCGAAGATGACGTGTCAAAATAAATTACACATTTTGAAAGGAGTAAGCCAAACATTAGAATGAATGACATACATTCAAATTAATAAGACTTGTTGAAATGAATTGGCACCAGTTGAAATGAATATGGCGTGTGATAAAATGACTATTGTTAGAAATGGGGTTTCTGGTTGGCTAGGGTATGCACCTAAGCCAGGAAGAACCCACCACTCTAGTCAGGGCAAGGGAGTTACACACTGTAGATAACCCCTGCTCATCCCATTGGTAGCTTGGCAGAGCAGTCAGGCCTATCCCAGAGACAATATGTAAAGCATTTGCGCAACACACTCCCACAAGAGGCACACCACAAAAGAGACTCCACACAAGATTATATAAAATTATCTTTTGTATTATTCATAAACCTACATTAGACCACAATTATATATATTTTTTTTCTTTATTGTTTTTCCAAACTACAAGAAGATAAACAGTGCAAGTTCTCGATATAAGATAGTGTCAGTGGCCGTTTCACAAAAGATGAGCATACAGTACACAGTATAATGGCAGTACAATAAGACAGCGATCCAAACTGGCACGCTCCGTTCTCACTGCAGTTCAGGTTCCAACCCTATCAAATAAAATTACGCCAGAAAATGAGCTGATTACAGGCTCTAATTTGGGGAGACAGTAGTGGGCTCCATATATTTTTAGGCTTTGAGGTCCTGGGCAACAGTTCAGCATGTAAAGTCAATTGGTCTTTGCAATAAATCAAGTCCTCCAACCATTCCTTGAATTTTGGGGCCCATCTGCAAGCCACTCTACGCTTAGCTAACAGTAAAGCAATAGCAAGGAATTTGCGACAGGACTTTGATATGAGTTTAGTGTAACTTAACAATGCTAGTAACGGCGTGCACTCCAAAACAATGGGCACCATCCGACACCGAGCCTCGAACACCTCAGACCAATATTCACTCACCCTAGGACATTCCCAGGCCAGATGTAAAAAAATCAGCCCCAGGGCTACCACATCTATCACAGTTATCTGTTGCTCTAAGGTTGAATCTGAACATTTTAACAGGAGTGTAATAGAGGCGTTGCAGAAATTTATAGTGTGTGATGCGAAGCCTAGAACTGGCAGATATCTGCTCTGTTTGGAGGCTACAGTATTCCCATTGGTCATCGGTTATTTCATATCCCAATTCCTGATTCCACTTGGCACGGGAAGAGCTGGGAGACTCTGCTTGTTGTGTGCGAATAGTGCGGTAGAGTATAGAGACCAAGTGTCATGGTGATGTGGCACATAATAGCATATGTAAGGGAGTGAATGTTGGGGGTTCCTGAGGGAATTCAGGAGTGATCGATCATAGACCTTGTCGAAGTCGGACATAGAGGAATATGTCAAGCGATGTAGGCTGGATATCGTGAAAAAGGCTCTGAGGTGCGAAATATCCCATTTTTATAGAGGTCCCCCCCATGTGTTAACTTTGTAACGTTCACATAGTTTGAGGAACCCTGTTTCCTGCAGTAGTGGCATGCGTGGATGATAGGTGAGTGGAAGAAGCGGCGAGTATAACATTGGGCACAGAATGCGTTGCCAGGCGTCTACTGTGCATGTGGTAGTGGTGGGCTCAACATCTCGCGTGCAGGGAGGCGTATGTAGCATGCCGTCCAATGGGATAGGGTCCGCCAGCCTGTGTTCTGCTGCAATCTGTGGCATGTATCTAGGGGGATGAAACCAATATAGAGTTCGAAATCTGGCACATCAAACCCCCCTTGAGCATATGGTTGCATGAGAACTTTCCATTGCAAATGTGACTGCTTACCTTCCCCCCCCCCCCCCCCCCCAAAATAGTCTTGTCATTTCTGACCTGAGCCTTTGGAAGAAATATCCCCTGGGATGGAATGGGATATTTTAAAAAAGGTGCAGTATTTGGCAAAACCACCATTTTAATTAATGCCGCACGCCCTGCTAAGGTCAGTGGCAAGGAGATCCACCGGGTAACATTTTCCGTGATCTGATGTATAGCGGTACCGTAGTTGAGGCGCATCGGCTACTCTCTATCTATAACTAGTACTATCCCCAGATAATGTAGGTCCCAGTCGCACCACTCCAGTGGGAAGTCCAAGGGGAATCTGAAGGCTGCAGGAGTCAAAGGGAAGATTTGTGACTTTCCCCAATTTATATGTATCCCTGAGAGTTTGCCGAACACTAGGAATTCCCACAAGAGAGGGTTCAGGTTATCTTGTGGGTGCCTAACGTAAAACGTTATTGTTGTAATCTCTTACACTAAATGTTCTTAGTGGATGGCCAATTGAATGTGCTCTTTGATTAACCGATTTGCCCTTTCTACCAACCCATTAGCTCTTGGGCAGTACAGAGCGTTTTTCTTGTGCTTTATGTTTAGATTCCCCAAGAATGTACTCATAGTCTCAGAGGTAAACTGCACCCCATTGTCTGTCACCAATGTGGCCGGAATACCCTCATACACAAAAACATTCTTCAAAAATGAGATTAGGTTGCTCGTTGTAGTATGTGAAGTGAATTTAAAGTTTACCCAATGTGAGGTGTAATCTACTAGAACAAACATAAACCTTTTTTGAGCACCTAGGACATCCATGGGACCAATAATGTCAAGTACTAATTTGTTCCATGGAACCTCCGGGACCTCAACAGGGGATAGGGGAGCATTGCGTGTAACTTTGCTTTTGTCACTATTAGCGCAACTAATGCATTCCTTCACTTTGAGTTCAATCATGGAGTCCATCCTTGGGGACCAGAAACAGCTCCTGACCTTGTTTTTTGTGAGGCTCCTAGCCAAGAGTCCCTCATGGGCCAGGTTGATTATTTTGTCTCTCAAATTCTTGGGAGGAACAGCTCTGTTCCCTCGATGTATCGCATCTGACAATATCAACAGTTCGTACCTCACCTCCCAGAAGTCCTTGACCGCATCTGGAACTTGTGAACGGTTCTCAGGCCAGCCATTGAGGAGGAGTTGTTTGAGGATACCCATCTCTTTATCTTCCTCCACACACTTGACCCATTCTTCCTTCGTTAATGAAGGGAGATGCAAGGATAAAATGGGAACATCTAGCTGCTCCTCTGTCGAATACTCCTCGAGAGGGGACCTGGATAGGTAATCCGCAATTACATTCTCCGGCCCTGGGAGGTATTCCACTTTGAAGCAATAGTTTTCCAGGCCCAAAACCCATTTGGAAATGCGTGGAGAATTGTTATGTACACTTTTTGACGAGAACATAAAAGTCAAAGGCTTGTGGTCCGGATGTATGACAAATTGTATTCTCCACAAGAAAAATTTTAAATGGTTCACGGCCCAGAAGCACGCCAACGCCTCCCTCTCAATGACCGAATAGTTCTTCTCCGCCGAGTTGAGGGACCGTGACGCAAATGCTATGATAGTATCTTGGCCCTGGTCTTTTTGGGAAAGCATCGCACCCAAACCTTTGTTTGATGCATCCGTAGTCAGGATGGTTTTCCTCCGTGGGTCGAACGAACCTAACGCAGGAGAATCTAGGATGCGCTTCTTTATAGACTTTACCAACATGCTGTGTCTCTCTTCCCACACAAACTCCTTGTCTTTTTATAAAAGTTCACGCAGACCATCACACAGGTCTGCAAATTTTTTTACATACTTGGACATGTACTCGACTAGTCCTAGAAATGATTTAAGCTCCTCTTTGTTTGAGGGGTTCTGAGCATCCTTGACGGCTTGTATCAGGCTATACTTTGGTTTGAAGCCATCTTTCGATATGGTGTGACCCAGGTAATCAACCGAGGTCACTTTGATCTTGCATTTGTCTAGTCTCACAGTTAATCCTGCTCTGGACAACCTTTGGCACACGGTATTGAGAATGACATCATGTTCTTCCTCCGTTGCCCCATACATTAGTATATCGTCCTGAAAACATAGGGTGTTTTTGATGCCTTCCAACACTTGTTGCATAACTTTTTGGAAAATAGAGGCCGCTGATGCAAAGCCAGACAGCATCCTAATGAACATGTAGGCCCCAAACGGTGAAGAAAATGCCGTGAGAGGTCTAGAATCAGGGTGTAACTCGACCTGGTGGTAGGCCATTGACGAGTCAATGACCGAGAAAAAACACCCCTTACCCATAGTGCTCAACATTTCATTTATATTAGGCAGGGGAAACCTCTCTACCCAGATGTTGTCGTTGAGGCTGCGCAAGTCCACGCAGACGTGGATACCTTTACCATTGGCTTTGGACGCTAGAACAAGGGGGGCCAACCATTCTGATGCATCTATGGGTTGGATGACGCCCATGTCACACAATTTATCCAGTTCACTTTTTAGGATTTCTCTCAAACGCAAAGGAACGGGGCGCGCTCTGTGAACTACAGGTTTGGCACCTTTCCTCACTTTAATTTTATGCTGAAAATCTTTTAATTTTCCCAACCTCTCAGTAAAAAGGCCAGGAAAGGCGTCTTGTAGGAAATTGTTGCTGGTGGGAACGTCTACTAAAATGACTTGGTTCTTGTCATTAGGGTCTAAGATGATACCTAGTTCCTTCTGGTGTTGCCATCCCAAAAGGTTTGCGCCCCTCTCTACCACATACACTCTGCCTACAATGGATCTACCTTTGAAATCAATGTGGCTACTCAACATCCGCACCAGGGGAATGGGGTCTCTGGTGTATCCTTCGGGAGCTATATCAGGGGACACCAGCATACTTTTTTTACATCCCAGGAATTTCTCAAAATCTGCAAGGTTTATTAACGTAAAAGGTGAACACGAGTCCGCATACACCTCTATGGGTTTGTTGTCAATGTGTATGACACATTTGGGATAGTTGGGACTGGATGTTTCTTGGCTGTCTTTCACTTGAAAAATGAATCTTGCCTGAGGCTCCCCACTGGTATTGACAACCCTGGTAGCGCTACCCGACCCATCCCTGCACACTCTTGCCAAATGTCCTCTTCTATTGCATTTCTTACACAAAACACCACGAGCAGAACAAAAGGGACTGTTAGCCAAGTGGTTATTGCTGCCGCACCTGAAGCATTTCAAACTCTGGCCCTCCTTACTAGTGGGTATACCTCTAACACCTTCTCTATTGTTCACTTTGAACACCTCGCCTTCAGACCCTTCACACTGAATGGATGCAACTACATCCTCTTTAACCTTCATCTCTCTGACACATTTAGCGGTATGCTCAATAGATTGCGCAATTGAAATGGCCTCCTTCAAGGATGGGTTTTTAGCCAGCAACTTTTCTTGTGCCTTCCTACTGTTCGTACACCTAACGAGTTGATCTCTTATCAGGGAATCGTTGAGGTCACCAAAGTCACACAATTGTGTTAGGCCTCTAAGGGCAGCTATGTAATTATTGATCGATTTCCCCCTTCCCCTGCACTCGGCTAAAGAATTTGTGGCGTTCAAGCACCACATTGACTTTGTCTCCAAAGTCTAACTCCAACTTCATCAGGGTGATGTCGTACACATCAGCGTCATCCTCCTCATCTACTTCAGGTAAAGTTTCATAGACTTTGCGTCCGTGAACACCCAAATTATGTAACAAGATATGCTGTTTGCGCAACGGAGAGAACCTTTCTCCCCCCATAGCAATTAAGTAAGATTCAAACAGCTTTGTGTCTTCTGGAACTGCCTGTCAGCCTGGTTTATTCGCTGGAGACTTCCCTCAGCCCTGAGGCACTTCTGTCACGTTCGGTCACCCCAAGCGCTGAAACCGGTTCACGAGGTGCTGTGGTGTCTTCGTTGGAGTGACGGCGCCTACTGGGAGTCCCTGCTGTGATTTGGTGCAACACCTCTGTCAGCTAGAGCGGTTTCCAGTCAGCTGGCTTTCGGGGAGGCGTTTTCTTCCTGGTCGCTCAGCCCCGCCTCTGGCGTTGTATTGCCGGCGCACCAGCCTCCTGTCAGCCGGTCGGCAGCCTCCAGAGCCTGTTCAAGCTGTGTCAAGTAAGATCCATCCTTGTCTGCTTCAACGAGATCGTTATCCTTACACTGTGATAGGCACACATGTCCGTGCCTTCTATGCATGTCTGGTACTAGTAACTTTTCACGCATTCTTCCCTGGTATACGCACGCATTGTGCGTGCCTTACCTGCAATATTCTGTTAGTTTTGCCACTCTCTACACTGTGATACGCACACATGGGATGCGCATCACTATTGTATACAGTTTAAGTGGAGCCTCTGAACAGGGAAACTCATACCTTTTTCCGGGTATTCTATACTCACCCTTGGTTGTGATTGCTTTCTCTGTGATACGCACACATAGGCGTGCATAACATCTCTTTCCTAAGGTTTCCTACAGTTCTGTGGCACGCTCTTAGGGTGTGAAGCTTACCTCCTTCACTGTTTTTCTCCTCCTGTTGTATAGAGGGGGGCGGATACACTGCCAGTTAGTGTTCAGGTGTTCTCTCATCCAGATAGAACATACAAGTTACAAGATGGGTACACCTGGCATGAGCCAACCACCATCATTCTTAAATGACTGTGGTGATCCAGAAATCCATTGGAAAGACTGGACAAAGCTGTTTGAATCTTACTTAATTGCTATGGGGGGAGAAAGGTTCTCTCAGTTGCGCAAACAGCATATCTTGTTACATAATTTGGGTGTTCACGGACGCAAAGTCTATGAAACTTTACCTGAACCTGAAGTAGATGATGAGGATGACGCTGATGTGTACGACATCACCCTGATGAAGTTGGAGTTACACTTTGGAGACAAAGTCAATTTGGTGCTTGAACGCCACAAATTCTTTAGCCGAGTGCAGGGGAAGGGGGAATCGATCAATAATTACATAGCTGCCCTTAGAGGCCTAACACAATTGTGTGACTTTGGTGACCTCAACGATTCCCTGATAAAAGATCAACTCGTTAGGTGTACGAACAGTAGGAAGGCACAAGAAAAGTTGCTGGCTAAAACCCATCCTTGAAGGAGGCCATTTCAATTGCGCAATCTATTGAGCATACCGCTAAATGTGTCAGAGAGATGAAGGTTAAAGAGGATGTAGTTGCATCCATTCAGTGTGAAGGGTCTGAAGGCGAGGTGTTCAAAGTGAACAATGGAGAAGGTGTTAGAGGTATACCCACTAGTAAGGAGGGCCAGAGTTTGAAATGCTTCAGGTGCGGCAGCAATAACCACTTGGCT
This sequence comes from Triturus cristatus, assembly GCF_964204655.1. NCBI lineage: Eukaryota > Metazoa > Chordata > Amphibia > Caudata > Salamandridae > Triturus > Triturus cristatus. The sequence continues at coordinate 194,465,589 of NC_140584.1, read as the reverse complement.
AACAGTCCCTTTTGTTCTGCTCGTGGTGTTTTGTGTAAGAAATGCAATAGAAGAGGACATTTGGCAAGAGTGTGCAGGGATGGGTCGGGTAGCGCTACCAGGGTTGTCAATACCAGTGGGGAGCCTCAGGCAAGATTCATTTTTCAAGTGAAAGACAGCCAAGAAACATCCAGTCCCAACTATCCCAAATGTGTCATACATATTGACAACAAACCCATAGAGGTGTATGCGGACTCGTGTTCACCTTTTACGTTAATAAACCTTGTAGATTTTGAGAAATTCCTGGGATGTAAAAAAAGTATGCTGGTGTCCCCTGATATAGCTCCCGAAGGATACACCAGAGACCCCATTCCCCTGGTGCGGATGTTGAGTAGCCACATTGATTTCAAAGGTAGATCCATTGTAGGCAGAGTGTATGTGGTAGAGAGGGGCGCAAACCTTTTGGGATGGCAACACCAGAAGGAACTAGGTATCATCTTAGACCCTAATGACAAGAACCAAGTCATTTTAGTAGACGTTCCCACCAGCAACAATTTCCTACAAGACGCCTTTCCTGACCTTTTTACTGAGAGGTTGGGAAAATTAAAAGATTTTCAGCATAAAATTAAAGTGAGGAAAGGTGCCAAACCTGTAGTTCACAGAGCGCGCCCCGTTCCTTTGCGTTTGAGAGAAATCCTAAAAAGTGAACTGGATAAATTGTGTGACATGGGCGTCATCCAACCCATAGATGCATCAGAATGGTTGGCCCCCCTTGTTCTAGCGTCCAAAGCCAACGGTAAAGGTATCCGCGTCTGCGTGGACTTGCGCAGCCTCAACGACAACATCTGGGTAGAGAGGTTTCCCCTGCCTAATATAAATGAAATGTTGAGCACTATGGGTAAGGGGTGTTTTTTCTCGGTCATTGACTTGTCAATGGCCTACCACCAGGTCGAGTTACACCCTGATTCTAGACCTCTCACGGCATTTTCTTCACCGTTTGGGGCCTACATGTTCATTAGGATGCCGTTTGGCCTTGCATCAGCGGCCTCTATTTTCCAAAAATTATGCAACAAGTGTTGGAAGGCATCAAAAACACCCTCTGTTTTCAGGACGATATACTAATGTATGGGGCAACGGAGGAAGAACATGTCATTCTCAATACCGTGTGCCAAAGGTTGTCCAGAGCAGGATTAACTGTGAGACTAGACAAATGCAAGATCAAAGTGACCTCGGTTGATTACCTGGGTCACACCATATCGAAAGATGGCTTCAAACCAAAGTATAGCCTGATACAAGCCGTCAAGGATGCTCAGAACCCCTCAAACAAGGAGGAGCTTAAATCATTTCTAGGACTAGTCGAGTACATGTCCAAGTATGTAAAAAATTTTGCAGACCTTTGTGATGGTCTGCGTGAACTTTTTAAAAAAAGACAAGGAGTTTGTGTGGGAGGAGAGACACAGCATGTTGGTAAAGTCTATAAAGAAGCGCATCCTAGATTCTGGGCCGTGAACCATTTTTAAATTTTTCTTGTGGGGAATACAATTTGTCATACATACGGACCACAAGCCTTTAACTTTATGTTCTCGTCAAAAAGTGTACATAACAATTCTCCACGCATTTCCAAATGGGTTTTGGGCCTGGAAAACTATTGCTTCAAAGTGGAATACCTCCCAGGGCCGGAGAATGTAATTGCGGATTACCTATCCAGGTCCCCTCTCGAGGAGTATTCGACAGAGGAACAGCTAGATGTTCCCATTTTATCCTTGCATCTCCCTTCATTAACGAAGGAAGAATGGGTCAAGTGTGTGGAGGAAGATAAAGAGATGGGTATCCTCAAACAACTCATCCTCAATGGCTGGCCTGAGAACCGTTCACAAGTTCCAGATGCGGTCAAGGACTTCTGGGAGGTGAGGTACGAACTGTTGATATTGTCAGATGCGATACATCGAGGGAACAGAGCTGTTCCTCCCAAGAATTTGAGAGACAAAATAATCAACCTGGCCCATGAGGGACACTTGGGTAGGAGCCTCACAAAAAACAAGGTCAGGAGCTGTTTCTGGTTTTCTGGTTCCCAAGGATGGACTCCATGATTGAACTCAAAGTGAAGGATTGCATTAGTTGCGCTAATGGTGACAAAAGCAAAGTTACACGCAATGCTCCCCTATCCCCTGTTGAGGTCCCGGAGGTTCCATGGAACAAATTAGCACTTGACATTATTGGTCCCATGGATGTCCTAGGTGTTCAAAAAAGGTTTGTTTGTTCTAGTAGATTACACCTCACATTGGGTAAACTTTAAATTCACTTCACATACTACAACGAGCAACCTAATCTCATTTTTGAAGAATGTTTTTGTGTATGAGGGTATTCCGGCCACATTGGTGACAGACAATGGGGTGCAGTTTACCTCTGAGACTATGAGTACATTCTTGGGGGACCTAAACATGAGAAAACCGCACTCTACTGCCCAAGAGCTAATGGGTTGGTAGAAAGGGCAAATCGGTTAATCAAAGAGCACATTCAATTGGCCATCACCAGTGGGTTCAATGTGGAAAATTCCTTGAGAGAGTGTATCTGGGCATACCATACCGCTCCCAATCTTATCACAGGAGTGTCTCCCTTTGTGTGCATGAGAGGTAGGGAACCCTGTACCAAAATGAACCCACACTGGTTGGGAGGGGGAAAAAGGTAGTGCCTGATTAGGTGAAGAGCAAAGAGTTGATATCTCAACATCAACGGAAGTACAAAGGTTGGTATGACCAGAGACATGGGGTCAAAGCACAGGAATACAAGGTTGGTACCACTGTGGTGGTTAAGAAGCCCACACATGTGCAACCGGGTTCAAGCAAGTACCGGGCACACCAACGGGTGGAAAAGTATGGAAGGAATGTGGTTCGCCTAGACAATGGACAGACTTGGAGTAAGGACAGAGTAGCGGTCTCATCTCCACCTTATTGAGCTGTTTTCTGTTGTTCCCCATATAAGGAGATGTGTTGTAATCTCGTACACTAAATGTTCTTAGTGGTACAGTCCGTGTCTCCCTTCCTGCCAGCCCCGTTGGTAGAGCTGCGAAGAGAGCTCACAGTAGAATGTTGACAACTCTGTGTTCTATGCTAGGAGAGCGGATGACTGGAATAAACGGAGTCTCTCTTACCTCTTGTCTGGTGACTCTTTACATAATTACAACAGTTATGTCGTCCACATATAAGGATACAAGGATTTGTCTTAGATTGCATCGCAGGGCTTTGTCTTGGTGATGTTGCCGCAATTTGCACGCTAAAGGTTCAATTGCGAGCGCAAATAATAATGGTGAGAGTGGGCATCCTTGCCGTGTGCCTCTGGAGACTGGGAACGCTTCTGACAGATGGCTATTAATTAATACTCTTTCCGTTGGTAGCCGATATAGCAGCCTTATCCAGGACAACAATACGGGAGGAAACCCCATTCTCTGCAGTATCCCTAGGAGGTAGTCCCATTCGACCGAGTCGAATGCTTTAGTGGTGTCCAAGAAGACTGGCGGCAGCACCGGAGGGCTGCAATATCCAAGTGCGACGCAGTTTATTATACCCAGGTGGGGCTATAGTGAGCCTCACTGGGGAATGGTCCGAATACGTCCTGGCCAGGTGCGTGACATATTTTATTTGAGGGCCTAATTCTCTAGACCGCAAGAGATAATCCAACCGTGCCCAGGAGGCAGCGTGTGTTGTAAAATGTGTGCCCTCTCGAGCACATGGATGATAGTTACGCCATGCATCAAGTAATCCAGCCTCCATTCGAATTCCTTATGATGCTTGGTGGGACCTATTGAAATGGTGTGGTGCCGGATTGGATCTGTCTTCTGCTGGGTTAAGAGCGACATTCTGCAGTATAGAGAAAAGGGTACGAAGGTTGTGTGGTGGCCCTGTCAGGGACGAACCCCCCTGCCTGATCGTGGAGTACTAACTTGTCCATTAATGGCGCAAGCCGATTCGCAATAACCTTTGTAAGAATTTTTGCATCGCAATTAATAAGGGATAGTGGCCGATAAGAATCACATGATAGTGGTGACTTTCCCGGGTTAAGCAGTGATGTGATAAGGGCTTCCCTCATGGAAGGGGGGAGTGTACCAGTTTCCAGCGACTCCTCATATATCTCCTTTAGGATTGGAGCCATCAGATCTATGTAAGTTTTATAAAACTCAGCAGACAGTCCGTCAAGACCAGGGGCCTTCCCTGACTGCATTTGCATAATGGCTTCTCTTATTCAGTCTATTTCAAAGAGAGCACTCAAGAATTCCCTCTGAGTCACCCAGCCACCCCAGGGCTATGTCTCTAAGGAAGCCATCTAGTTCAAAATGATCCATACATTGCGAGATATAGAGTGTCGTGTAGTGCCCTGTGAATGTGGCTAGGATATCAGACGTGTTGTGTTGTAATGTCCCTTCTGAGCCCATGATTTCTAATACACAGGTGGATGAACGTGAGTGCCGTATGATTTGAGCGAACGCCTTCCCAGGCCTCTCACCCTCACCGTACCTCCGGGCCTCAATATATTTCCCTTTAAATTTTGTTTCCTGCTCTGCAGCCTCCATGTAGTCGGTGAGTTTCCCCCGGAACTCATTCTGTATCGCCCCTCAGTCTCAGCTGTACCTCTAAGTCTTTCAGCTCCGCAGCTAGTCATCCGATAGTGCCCTGTATATCCCTTAGTACTCCTGAGCCTTTGGAGATACAGAACTCTCGCACTGTCGCCTTAAAAGCCTCCCAGATTGTTTCTACATTATCTACGGAGCCTTTATTCCTGTGGAAAAAGTCTTGAATTTCGTCCTCTAATTCGCTGCGGAATACTGCGCCAAGAAATATTAAGGGCTGCAATCTCCAAGTGCGGCGCGGTTTATTATACCCAGGTGGGGCTATAGTGAGCCTCACTGGGGAATGGTCTGAATACGTCCTGGCCAGGTGCGTGACCTCTTTTATTTGAGGGCCTAATTCTCTAGACAGCAAGAGATAATCCAACCGTGCCCAGGAGGCAGCGTGTGTTGTAAAATGTGTGCCCTCTCGAGCACATGGATGATAGTTACGCCATGCCTCAAGTAATCCAGCCTCCATTCTAATTCCTTATAATGCTTGGTGGGACCTATTGTAATGGTGTTGTGCGGGATTGGATCTGTCTTCTGCTGGGTTAAGAGCTACTTTGAAATCCCCTCCACCCCCCCCCCCCTCCCCATTATATGCGTAGACCCTATGTCAATTATCTTCCCCGATAGCTCAGTAAAGAACTCTGGAGCGTCCACGTTTGGGCCATAACAACTCCAGGGTGACCGAATCCGCACCCAGGCGTCCCCACGCAATAGTGTACCTGCCGTCATGATCCAGTGACGCCCCCGCTATGGCAAACGGCGTCTGCTTTTTAATAAGGATTGCCGTGCCTCTGACATAGGATGAGTATGAAGAAAATAGCCAATGGTCTGCCCATTTCGTAGCAAATGTAGAGTGGTGCAAAGGGTGAAAGTGCGTTTCCTGGAGCAGTGCGATGTGTGTATTGTGTCTATCTAAATACGGCAAAAGCTGGTGACGCTTTCGCGGGTCCCCTAGTCCCCTCACATTCCATGTCACTATCTGTAGTCTCTGCTGAGTGGACAAGTCAGCCATTTGAGTCAGAGGTGTGTTCTGAGTGATGGTGTGTTATCTCTACGCTGTGTGTCATATTCACCAAAATACCATATGCCCTTCTGCCACTATGCTGCATAACATTTAGCGAGAACCAGCAAGGAATGCCTTTCCCTCCCCTTCTCCCTTCCCTCCCACAACAGCACCCCAATTGTGCCGGAATGTAATTTCCCTCCCCAAACCCAGCGTTACCCCAACTAATCAATTCGGTCAAACGAGACCAACTATGAAGAAAGTCTTGTGGGGGGATCACCCATAATGGGGGAACCGCCGGTGTGTCACATTCACCTCCTTGTTTTCAATGTCCGGAGCCCGTTGCAGTAGCAGCAGGCGAGACATTCGGTGGGAGGGTGCTCGGCACTGTGCCGTGGAGAAAATCAGTTTGTGTCCAAATCTTAAAAGTATCACAGTATATTATGGAACTAGTATCAGATTTGTCGGAATCACTTATCTGCCATTTCCTGGCGGGTGATGGACCTAGTCACCAGCCGATCTTGAATGTTGTCCTATTGCTTTGTAGGCTAATTGTCATATGCCAGCGGACCACTGGCAGTGTTTGTGTAGATCTGGTTGCGTCCGGTACAACCAACCTTATCCCCCCCATCCTTACGATGGGCCCTCTGTCTCTGGAATGCAGGGCGGGGGGGGGGGAAATGATCATCAGGATTCCGTCCAATCGATTGATACTTTTGAGAAACTCTTCGGCTTGGTGTGAGTTCGCAAATATCTTTTGTTTGCCTTGGTGTGTGATTCTTAGGCGCGCTGGATACATAAGCGCAAAGTCAATCCTTCGCCTTACGAAGCTTCTGCTTTACCGGGAGAAACTTACGACGGGCTTCCTGCACCACAACTGTAAAGCCAAGATATATGGTAAAATCCATGCCATCATATGTCAGTGTCTTCTTCTCACACGCCAGGCGAAGTGCGGTGTCCCGGTCACGATAGTTAAGGATCCGGGCGATGATTGGGAGCGGAACACTCCCTGGAGGGGGGGCGAGGGCCCAGGGACCAATGTGCTCTTTCCACAGTCAGATGCGGGGAGAAGGCGTGCTCTCCAAATGTGTCACGCAGGAGACGTTCAACGTAGTCCTCCAAGCAGCCCGTGTTCGTGGATTCCGAAATACCTAGGATCCTTATGTTGTTTCTTCGACTCCTAGCTTCAAGGTTTTCATTCTTGGAGGCGATTACTTTCAGGATTTTGTCCATTTGGGCCAGTTGCTGCTGTATTTGTGCCATTGCGTCTTCAGAGTCTGATATCCTCCGTTCTGCCTCCTTAATCTGTTCGTCATGTTTATTGGCTTTTAGCACCAAGAAGTCCAGGCGACTGTTCATTGTATCCATCTTGCCAGACAGAGAGGTAAACCTCTGCTGCATTGCTAGTAGTAGTGTCTTCACTTCATCTTCTGGCGCAGACGATTGTGCTTGGGATGAGCCTTCTATAGTTTGAGCTTGTTCCTCTGTTCTGGAGCGGGTGACTGTCTTTTTTGCTTGAAACACAAGTCTAGGTTGCCGACTGTCCGGCTTCCCCATGATGTATCGGTAAGGCTGGGTGGGCCACCGCGTCTGAGTATGCTCTACTCGTTGCAGCTAGGGTGGGTAGCGCAGTGGCCTCAGGAGGGGGCCTCCAATCCTAGCCCTTTGATAACGTCTTCCTAGCCGTCTACTGGATGCAAGCATTAGTCAGTAGTCTGGCTGGTGGGATGGATCCTCACTAGGTAGGATACTATCTGTCGTGTGGTCTATGGCACAGCGTGAATGGAGCCCAGTTATTGGGGCTTCGGTGAGTGAGGGGCAGGAAAAGTGCAGATGAATTAATCCAGATGCCTGACTCCCGCCCGTGCAGCTGCTTGCATTACAGAGGATAGCTTAAGTTCCCAAAACTGTCTATATGTAAGCAAGGGGTGTAGAATTTAACAAAAGTTCTACTTGTCCATGGCACAGATTGTTACATAAATCTACTTGTCCTGTAAAATAATCCACTTGTCCCTTTGGTGCCAAGTAGTGCAGCAGCAAATTATGGCAGTAATCCCATTATATAAAAACTCTGACATTAGACTTTCTGATTATACCAGGGCTCGTACTATAGTAGGGTTTGAATTCTAGTAATTTCCTTTTTTTGCCACCTTTCCGCAGGTCTTAATACTGGGGCTGGAGGTAGCGTTAAGCAATAGTTAAAAAAATTTGAATGCACTTTTGAGTCTGTGCAAACCTACTAAATTGCATGTTTTAAGGGTTTTTGCCAGCTTTTCTCTAATCTTTTTCCCATACTGAGTAAGGTTGGGAATGTACGCCTGACAAGGGCAGAAGTAAAGCTTCTTCCAGGGTTTGGGTAAAAATAAGTGGTTTGAGGGAAAGTGAACTTGTAAAAGCTCAACAGATTTTTGTATTAGCAAATCTACACCTGCATATTTGCGTGTGCTAAAAAGTAGCTTACAAATATTTGCTAGCAGTACGACTTTCAGGCCTACTTCTGTACATTCTTATGAATTCATGATATGCCACAACTGAACTTTACCCCTTTAGAGGAGCATTTTAAGAGCATAATAAGAGAGCCAGCTGATTCACCGGCTAGCTCCTGACCTCCAAACGCGCCTGCCGTAAGCTGGAGAAGAAATGGCTCCACAAACGAACGCCAGAAAACCACGCAGCCCCCAAGGACGCCATCCGCAGACATCACCACCTCATCAGGCTAGCCAAGAGATCCTCCTTCAAAGACCGCCTGGATAACAACGCACACGACAGCAAAGAGCTCTTCCGCATCGTAAAAGAACTCTCCAATCCCAACGCCAGCACCAACGATATCCCCGCCCTCACAAGAACTGTGCGACTCACTGGCCATCTTCTTCCACCGCAAGATCGCTGACATCCACGACCGCTTCAACACCACGACCGCACCAACGATGCACGACTCCTCCCAACACCCCACCCCCGCGATCACCATCAGCGCCAACCGCCGACCTCCTGGGCCAACACCAACGACGACGAGACACGCAAGATCATGAACTCCATCCACTCAGGATCTCCGTCAGACCCATGCCCACACCACGTATTCAACAAAGCAGACACGGCCATCGCACTCCAACTACGGAAGGTCATCAACATATCTCCTTTGAAAAAGCGACATTTCCGGAAAGCTGGAAGCACGCCGATATCAACGCCCTCCTCAAAAAGCACAAGGCGGATCCTAAGGACCTCAGGAACTTCCGACCCATCTCCCTGCTCCCGCTCCCGGCGAAGGTCATCGAGAAAATCACCAACATTCAACTGACCCGCCACCTCGAAGACCACAACATCCTGGACCCGTCCCAATCCGGATTCAGACGAAACAACAGCAGCGAGACAGCCCTCATCGCCACCACAGATGACATCAGACGCCAACTGGACAACGGCGAAACATCAGCCCTCATCCTCCTGGATCTGTCAGCAGCATTCGACGCGGTCTGCCACCGCACCATAAAGACACGCCTCCAAGAAGCCGGAATCCAAGAGAAGGCCCTTGACTGGACCACGTCCTTCCTCTCCGGCAGAACCCAGAGCGTCCGCCTTCCTTCCTTCCGGTTAGAAGCCACCGACATCATCTGCGGCGTTCCCCAGGGCTCATCCCTCAGCCTGACGCTGTTCAACATCTACATGGCCCCCTCGCACAAGTGGCCCGCCACCACAACCTCAACATCTCCTACGCTGACGACACCCAGCTCATCCTCTCCCTCACCAAGGACCCTCACACCGCCAAAACCAACATCCACGAGGGTATGAAGGCCATCGCCGACTGGATGAGGAGCAGCCGTCTGAAACTGAACTCGGACAAGACGGAGGTCCTCATCCTCAGACCCACCCCCTCAGCCTGGGACGACTCCTGGTAGCCGACCGCTCTGGGGACAGCACCGACACCCACCGACCACGCACGGAACCTAGGATTCATCCTCTACCCCTCCCTCTCCATGTCCAAGCAGGTCAACGCCGTCTCCTCCTCCTGCTACAACACCCTACGCACGCTCCGCCGGATCTACCAGTGGATCCCAACCAAAACAAGAAGAACAGTGACACAGGCCCTCGTCAGCAGCAGACTGGACTACGGCAACGCACTCTACGCAGGAATCCCAGCCAAACACCAACGGCGGCTACAACACATCCAAAACGCCTCCGCCCGACTGATCGTCAACGCCCCCTGCCGCAGCCACATCACCCCCCTCCTGAGAGACCTGCACTGGCTTCCCATCGACAAGAGGATCACCTTCAAGCTCCTCACCCACGCACACAAAGCACTCCACAACGCCGGACCAGCCTACCTGAACAGCAGACTCAGCTTCTACGCCCCCACCCGCCAGCTCAGCTCCGCTGCGGCAGCCTCGCCCTCGCAGCTGTCCTCCGCATCCAACGTATGACCGCCGGCAGCAGATCCTTCTCCTACCTCGCCGCCAAGACCTGGAACACCCACCCAACCCACCTACGACAGACCCAAGAGCTACTCGCCTTCAGAAGACTCCTCAAGACCTGGCTCTTCGAGCAGTAGCACCCCCCCACCCCCCCACCCCTCAGCGCCTTGAGACCCTCACGGTTAAGTAGCGCTCTTTACAAATACCCTGATTGATTGATTGAATAAGCCAAAGGAGTAGTGAGGGGATACAGGGTGGGGCTGAAGCAAGAAGAAATGAGTGTCTGTGTGAGTGCCTGACATACCTTCACTGTACTTGTGCCAACCTGCACCCTCCAGGTAAACATGGCAAGTGCATTAGGCAACACAATGTCAAGGGACAGATACACACTTAAAATAGATTGGTGCTGCAAGATTGCCCAGTACTAGATATATTATTGTTTCTAGGACGCATATCACAAATTATGAAAAGCCCATGAGAGAGAGATACCCTGTCTCAATGCAGTGCTTCGGAGGCACCACATCCAATGTTGCCTTGAGACTTAATGGATTGGAACGTACATCAACAGTGTACTGCCTGGGAAGAATTGACCCTAATCAAAAGGGCTGGCAGGCAGGGCTTGTAGTCGATAATCCATTGAAATATTGGGCATTGCATCACAAGTTGGCAGCAGTAGAAACATGGTTCGAATGCAGCCTTACAGTCAGAAGTCAGTCATGGCATAATGCACAACACGCCTGCCCCAGGCCCTGTAAGCTCTGCACCAACATGCTTCTGCTTCATTGTAGTGGAAGTCTCCAGTGTCTCGGTATTGACCACTGCTTCTGTGTTCATAGTACTATTACTGGGCCCCAACTGCAGTGGCTGTTGCCATTATCTCAGCTGCTCCCATTCCACAACTGGTATCATAACAGAAGGAAAGGAGTGGGAGGAAAAGGGTGGGCCAATGCTGATGAATTGGTAAAAAGGAGGCCTGGGACCCACACATGGGTACTAATCTGTGCAGTGTTTCAGTTGTGTTCGTGCAGTGTCTTTTGGAATATGTGCAAAAAAAGAAAATATTAAAAGTTGACATTTGCATTCTTATCTAGAGGTTAGGCGCTTTCACAATTTTGTGGGTGGGAGGTATGACGATGTTCCTGTAGAGGATTGCATAGGTTACCACCTGCTTTGAGCAGGAGAAAGGCTTGGAATAATTTCAAGTCCTTCTGGTTTTCCCAATTAAGTGATCAGGGTAACGTTTTTTTCATCGTGCAATTTTACCACATGCTGTACTTCAGCTGGATTTATTCCACAATAATTCCGCCCTTGGTGACATTGGCTTACTGCACTGCAGTAAAAATTGCATCTGGAAAATCTTGTAATCTGGCAGAGCGAAATGAACATATGAAAAACATACACTAATTGCCTGACCTGTAATGAGGCCTTAGATATACTTGTACCGCAAGCTCTTCAAAATGCCTATCTCTGTGCCCAGAGGTCTTCACTGACTGTTACCAAGCTCCTCACTCTGCTTCTTTCCATATGCTTCAAGCCTCTCACTCAGTCTGATACTGCCTTTCCATATGCCACAGACTCGTTGTGAAGTATGCACAAAAGCCCTCGCTGTCCATGTGTGCCAATTTCACTTCTGTTTATTTTTCACACCTGGGGCCATAGTACATAAAGTGCCCCGGGGGCACAACGGGCGTTTGTGCTCGCTTCGTTCGCCCCTGAGGCACTTTGGTATTATAGAAGGGGGGCACAGAAGCTTTTGCGTCCCCTTCTATAATACCGATAGCGCTGGCGCCCTTAAAGCACCAGCGCTATCAACAGAGGGTGTTTCCTTCATTTGCATAGGGGCTTGACCTATGCGAATGAGGGAATTCCTTTGACTCCGCGCCATATTACAGATGTGGGCGCAGCTTCCACTTGATAAAATCACTTAAAGTTCTTTGATCTACTTCCCAGGACGGCGAGACAGGCAGTGGCATTAATCACATCCAGACTGGACTACTGCAACAGCCTCTATGCAGGAGCAAAGAAGTCAGTCCTACACAAACTACAGATGGTAAAACGCGGAGCAGCCCGACTAGTACTAAGATGACCTCCTGAGCCATCAGCATCTGCTGCACTAAATCTACATTGGCTACCAACCAACAAAATAATTTTGTTCAAGATCCTGATCATTACCTTTAGAATCTTTCATTCCTCAGGCCCCCACTACCTTAAGCCTAGATTTGCGCACTAGGTACCACACCATACTCTCAGATCATCTAGCGCAAATCTACTAAAACCCCCAGCCTTCAGATGTGTCTCTAACGGGGGGAAATCAATTGCAGTGATTGGATCCAAGGCCTGGAACCAACTTCCCAACAACCTTTGCTTCATCCAATCAGAAACGCCTATCCGGAAGGCCCTAAAAACCTGGATTTTTACGGCCCCAGATGCGCATTGCAGAGCGCTCATCTAATACCATCTCTCCAGCCTCAGTTACCCTGTCCTTCAAATGATCCGCTTAACGCCATGATGCTCCTCTGAGTGATAGCTGCGTGTAACCAAGTGAAGCACTCACAGGAGATCAGGTTGATGTGGAAATAAGGTTTATTCCTAGTAAAGGATCACATCATAAATACACTGCAACTAGGGAGCAGGCTCGGCTTCAACTACCTCTCAGTGCATCTTACATCATGACATTCTGAAGCTCTTGGCAGCAGAAGCCTAGGATGCCACACATCTCCCTTCTTTACAAATTAAATAAACTATGAACATGTGCAGCATTAAAAAAAAATACAAAGATGAACAAAGGAAACCATGCATACAATAAAACTCCAAGAGGAATTTCCTAGAACAAGAACCTTATGCTTCTTGACATGGAAAGAAATATCGGCATGTCAATTGCTTTACATATTCACTCAATACGCTGGCGGAGAGGACACTCTCGCAGACTTCCGAATAGCGTCTGAATTTCCAGAGGAGTTTGCAGGGTCAGATCTTGTTCCTCCACACAAGGGATGATTTAGAATTCAGTCCTCTCTGACCACAACCACTCTGTTTAAATTCCATATGCGATAATCAGCAGTTTTGACAGCATCATTGAAGACTTTGGTAACAAAAACCCGATCACCCACTTTGACAACAGTCTTTTTCTTACACTTTTCCTTTGATCATAAAGCTCTTTACAAGCTTCAATCCTGCTAGACTTAGCCAACTTCCAATCATTCTTCTCATTGCACACCTCACAATTAGACTGCATGTCATTGACCCACGTAGGGGCCACTAGCGTGTTAGCACGTCTACCCCTGAATAATTCAAAGGGAGTCTTCCTGGTTATAGAATGAAAAGACAACCTGTACGTTTCAACGTTTTTGCAAATTTCTTCGCGCCAAAGCACATCTGCAGAATTTGCCATTTCAGTGATCTCCAAAACGTGATTAAAGCGCTCCACCATTAGCCGGGTCTGGTAGCTCAGTGGACTAATGCGTCTACTGCAGGGCCCTGTGTTTGACCTCATGGTCACTGGTTCAAATCCTGGCGGGTCCACTCAGCCTTTCATCCATCTGAGGTAATAAAATGAGTAATCACTGAAAGTAAGCGGGGCGATGTAACACCCCACATCGGATGCACAGCCGTCATTCATGCATAAAAATGCAACGTTTGTTCCAATTTCCACAAAAAAAGTTTTAATTTTCATTTCTTCATTATTCATTTGATAATCATCTTTTTGACCAGTCACTCGGTGGACGCCTATGTTTCCACAATCCTTAATGCTGAAGAAATGCCGGTACTGGCTTTACTCCGCAGCATGGTGTTTTACATAAACATTCCTCATTACATTGTTTTCAATACCCAATGCATTTCGGGCCTTCTTGTGTCCTTCGTCAGGGGTTATCTACAAATGTTAAAAACAGTTATTAGCTGCGTTTGTGAAATGGATCATATTTGTCACATTACGCACATCGTTGAAATAAAAAATGTATATGAGTCTCACTGGAGTGGAGTAATCAATGTGATGCCCGCTGAATTCCTGAAAGTGTACCCAATTGTTTTTTGTACCTGCGTTGAAGTACATCTAATCCCTCTAGATTCTCATTACGTTGTTCCCTCACAAATAAGTACACGCCCCCCACGTAATCCAGATCTTATCCTTTGTTTTGCAAGTCTTATTACAAAAGCAAGCCCATACCTTAAACGTTCTGATGACTGCTTGTTTGCTTTTCCGAAACCATTCTAACTACCTAACTCACTTGTTATATGTAAGACACCTGTGGCGTATCCCCACCCATTCTAATCTCTCCAATTATCATCCGCTAGTTCACGCGAACTACAAAACCCATCATGCACTATCCCTGTTACTATAATCCATTTAAGGGCGCTGCTCTAATGCTCACGCTACCAAATGTCACCATCACAAACTCATTTACACATGAAGTTAAATTGAAGAGTATAGACCGTGTTTACTACACTTTACGAATGAAGTCCTCTTTTCTGAATCTAATTGTGCTGAGTCAAGACCATTGAGACAGCTGTATAGGTATTAATGTGAAGGCCGTCGTGTATCTCTCTTCCTAATCTTTACATAAACCTAGCCGATTATGTGACGTGCAGGTGTATTCCCTAATTGTTAACCTCTCTAATGTATGTACATTCGTAGTTGGTGTTTCGAGTAACCACTTCAGTATGAAAACAACATATGCCCCGCCCACCCGCTGGTTTCATTATCTACATTGATTACAACATATATCGATACTGTCCTCTGTATACATTAAATTGTGACTTTAGGTGAACCGTATATTCAACTGCTCAATATCCATTATCTATGTTTTCAAAACAATAATTTGTGTGTTTCACTTTCAAGGAAGGGCTATTCAACAGGTCCAGAGTGTGACGATTCGATCTTTGTCTGATTTCATCTTTGATCCGTGGGTGCAACTCGTCGGATAGGCAGTAAATTGTAGTTACAAATGAAAGATGACAGAGTGCCCACCGGTTGTTTCCATTCTTAAGTTGATAGTGTGTTAGTTTGTATTTTGTAGGCGTGCTTGCCCGAAATCGTAGACTGCCAAGTACTTGGCAGTCCACGATTTCGGGCAAGCACGCCTACAAAATACAAACTAACACACTATCAACTTAAGAATGGAAACAACCGGTGTGCACTCTGTCATCTTTCATTTGTAATAAAATGAGTACCATTGAGTTGGGTAACAACAAACATCTGTTATTCAGCGCCAAGATCCCTGTAGTGGTTAACGTGCGCTCTACAAATACACTTGTTATGTTATTCCATTCGTTGCTGGATGGTACAATGTGCTTAATACCATATCTACTCAGAAACTGCTCCATTTCTCTAGAAACTATCTGCACCCCATTGTCAGTCAGGTTCGTATCAGGTATCCCTTCTCTAGCTATAAACTCTTCCAAAAACTCCTTCACATGCTTGGTCTCGACACCCCGTGTAATTGTTATTTCTGGCCATCTGGAAAATAAGTCAACCAGAACGTACCACTCAGAACCAGAGGATTGGATGGGGCTAACAAGAACTAACCCAACTTCCTTCCATGGACCATTGGGGCGTTCCCGTATAATCATGGGTTGAACCTTAGGCTTAGCTTCTCTTTCACTCAATGCACACTGAACACAATTTCTGATGGTCCGTTCCACATGCACATCCATACAAGGCCACCAGTAGGACAGTCTTAGTCTCTCATTTGTCTTAGACATACCCTGATGCCCTGCATGAGCCAAGGAAATAAGTTCCTCCCTTAGAGAAACCGGGGGAATTAACCTCAGGCCCCTGACCAGTAGACCTCCTTGTTGCCAAAATTTTTCCAACTCTACCTCACCTTTGGGTTTGGCTTTTCAACCTACCTTTACACACTCTAAATCTCTAAGCATAACTTTATCCACAACAAGAGCCTCATGCCATTTTTCCATGGTAATGCTACCCCCTTCAATGGAACACACCATATCCTTATCCTGCTCACATTCACCAGGGGAAAATTTCTCATCATCTACCAATCGAGATAAAGCAGCTGCAACTTTGTTCTCTACATCTGGCAAATATTTGATGTCAAAATCATAGTCCTGCAATGCCACAACCCATTTTGTAATTCTACTTGAGACAGCATCGATATACTTTAAAAAACAAAAACACACAGTGGCTTGTGGTCTGTATTGACTTCAAACACACAGCCCCACAAAAGATTCCTCCATTTTTTTTATTTTATGGACCAATACACCGCAAGGGCTTCTCTTTCTACAACAGAATAACGCATTTCGGCTCCCCGCAAGCTCCTTGAAAGAAGCAAAATTACATCATGTCCTTGATTCTTTTGCAGTAACACGGCAACCAGACCTTTCACACTGGCATTGGTTATTAGAAAGGACTTCTTCTTGGGGTCAAAGCTACTCAACTTTGGTGCAGCACTCAATCTCTCCTTCAAAGTGCAAAACTCATCTTCACAAACCTGGTCCCATAGAATCCTACACCCTTTATGCAGCAAGGACCTCATGTGAACACACAAAGAAGCAAAACCCTGGACAAACTTACTGTAGTACTCTGCCATTCCCAAAAAAGCTCATTAACTCTTCTTTGTTAGTAGGAGAGTGCAATTTGTGAATGGCATCAACTAGATCCTCTTTTGGCATCACACCACCTGCAGAAATGGAATGTCCTAAATAATCAATTGGCTCTCTCCTGAATTTGCATTTTTCAATTTTGACAGTCAGATTAAGTCTGCTCAAAACAGTCAACACTCTCATCATGTTGTCTATTATCCCTTCCAAAAATGAATATATCAGCCTGATGTATCCTCCCACCAGTTACACCCTTCAAGACATTTTCCAAAGCTATCTGAAAAACCGAGGCAGCTGAAACCAGACCAATGGAAGCCTGACAAAGCGATGTGTACCGAAAGGGGACACAAACGCGGTAAGATCCTTAGTCATCATCAAGCTTAATCTGATGATACGTAGACTTTAGATCGATGGTGCTTAACACCTTGGCACCCTGTAGCAACATCAACATGTCTGCTATCTTCAGCAATGGATAATGATCCACCACAACATGCTTGTTTAATTCTCTCAGATCCACACATAAACGTGAAGATCCATCAGCTTTCTTGGCATCTACAACTGGAGCAAGCCATTGCGTTTCTTCCACTTCCTCAATAATACTATCCGCTTTGTCGTTCTAACTCAACTTGCACTTATTCAAGCACAGTCACAGGCACATTACGCACCTTACTACGAACCGGTTTAGCACCATCAACCAAACGTATATGTTGAACATAATGTCGTAAACATCCCAACGTTTTACAAATGACCTGAGGAAATTTCGATTTTGTATAGAAGATATGTTTGTCACAACATTTTCCTTCAGCTTAATGGAAGCTTAATTGATGGTGATTCATTCTAAAATCACACCAAGGTCTCTGTGGTGGAACCAACTCAAAATACTGTCTCCCTTTTGAGAAATGTATATTTTAGCATTAGCTAACCTGTTCTTGTACTTTAGGAGACCCCGAAAAAATAACCAAACAATTTAATTGGCTCACCCCCAAATGCACACGGTCTAATGTCAGGACGAAATATTTTAATTTTATCCTTTTACCTTTTTTTTAATCCAATTCTTTAAGAAACTATGGTGATCTTGGCACCTAAATCGAAAAGAACATTAGTACTTAGACCTTTCATCAATTGGACTTCTCCTGCTGTCTACGTCTCCAGTAACTTGCAGTAATATCTGCCCACACTCTAGATAAGAGTAAGGATCATATGAACAAACTGCCTCATCATTGATTTCCTTCACTCTTCCTTTATACGTTTTACCTTTACAAACCGCAGCAAAATGACCTTTCCTCTTACAATTACTGCAGGTGACTTCCCAACCTGGACACTGTTTGTCATTGGCTAAAACAATGAAAACTTCTAGCTTGAAAAGTGCTAGACCTTCCCATTTTTTTTTCATGTTTTTTTTGTTTTTAGAGGTTGTTTAACAACCTGAACAGCATCTTTCTTCTTCTTGTCACCTTCCTTTTTTTTATGACTTCCATCCATTTATGAGAATGTTCAATCCTTTTCGTAATAGTAAGAACATCCTCAAGGGAATGTTCGCCCTTTTGCTTCAGTTCCTCTCTTACACGTTCAATGTTACACCCCAGCATAAATTGGTCCCTAATTCTTTCATCAAGGGTGAAGCCAAACTTACAACTTGAGCCTAACCTTCTCAAACTAGTTATATAATTCTCTATAGGCTCATCTTCTAATTCGCTCCTGCGACCAAAATGATACCTTTCAAGAATAGTACTGACTTTAGGTAAATAGTGTTTTTCCAATTTGGCTATACAAATTTCAAATTCATTTAGGTCACCATCATGAATTTTGGGAGGATGATCAAAATCCTCTTAGCCCTCCGACCCTAGACAATGTAGTAATAAGGCTGTTTTCCTTTCAGCACTCAGGGAGGAGCCACACACTCTGGCATATGTTTCAAACACTTTGCGCCACTTCTGCCATCTAATTTGTGGATCACCAGGGGATGACAAAAAGAAGGGGGGCGCAGTAACATTTTGCTAAAAAATGAATTAACAGAAAACACTTGGGGAATGTCAAAGAATTAGTGTGAACCTGACAGAGAACAAGAAATAAAGGCAAAGTGTGTGTGTCAGTGATGCACGCATTTAAATCAAAAATTAACTTGGTGAAATATAGAAGTAGTGTGTTTGTCACTGTTGAGAAAAACACAAACAATTACACACCAAATATTATTATATACTTTTGTGAGAAAAATGTACAATATCTGGAAGAGCGTGTGCGTGTCGCTGAGGTAACACGCACCATGAGTTGAAGTCGTAATTCGTGTGTGTGTCAGGGAACAAGCACGCAATGCCGGAGAAGTTGTCGGCATTGTTCAGTACCAAACAAAAGTTTGGGTGCGTATCACAGAAGTGACACGTAACATGTAACAAGTATGAAAGCGGTAGTGTTGCTATGAAAGCGGTAGCGTTGCTATGCAGCCTGAGCAGTGATAAAGAAATTGACACGCTGCACTGTGAAAATCATGTGTGCCTCTAAGACACACCAAAGATGGCCGCCACGTAACGTCACGCAACGTAAGGGACAATGTAGAAACGTTGAAGTCCAGGAGACGTCCGAGATCTCAGATCTTCGAGCGAAGATGGTGGAATGCAGGCAGCTTGAAGGTAAACAAACCCCGAGGGAGCGCGCTCCAGAGCACGATTTGTATCGCGGGTTTGATCTTGTGAATGAGGTAACGGATACCTTCAATTTAGATGAATACTTATTCAAAATCACTGTGTCACAACGGGCACACAGTATTACACCGGGCTCTCCTGTGCTCGAGAACGTCCCTTTTATTTTACATAAAGGTACGCTTAGTACGAATCACAGACCTGTAGAGCCCGAGTGTCTGGTGAAGCAATCCCCCTCTTTTCTTTAAGGACCCATTAAATGGCAGAATCCGTGGGGTCGCATAAACAAACAAAAAATACAACACTACCTTCAGAGAGGGATTCATGCAGGTCATTGTTGATTCAAATGCTTAAGCTTAAAATAGTGAGCTTAAGTTTGATGTTGAGATCCTTTTCCTGGACTGTCCAGCCATCCTCTGTCGCTAAATGTAACAAAGTGAAGCACTCTCAAAGATCAGAGGTTCTCTGCCTTGCTGCTCAGCCTATGATGAGGTCATATAGAATGTTCAGTGTGTTTGTATTGAAAGGAGAATCAGTTGGTGTGGAAGGGCTGAGCAGCGAGGAGGCTGCTCCTGGTGGGGCACTTTTATGGATCACACATCTTCCTGTAACTTGTAACCTATGAAGAAATCTTAAGAATAAATCAACTACCTTTTCTACAAGACTTGCCTGCGCATCATTCTTCGTTTTAACACTGGCGACAAGGATGGGAGTGTTAAAACAAAGAATAATGCGCAGGCAAGTCTTGTAGGAAAGGTAGTAAGTAGATTTATTCTTGAGATCACTTCTTGGTTACAGGATGTTAGTCTGATCCATAAAAGTGCCCCACCAGGAGCAGCCTCCTTGCTGCTCAGCCCTTCCACACCAACTGATTCTCCCTTCAATACAAACACACTGAACATTCTATATGACATCATCATAGGCTGAGCAGCAAGGCAGAGAACCTCTGTAGGGAGAGTGCATTGGGTATAGTTCCATACACTATATCAGAAATTGCAAATTTTTAGAGGATGTTGTCAGAATTTCCATGCAGAGTGAGTACTGAATTTGGTATTTCCTGGTGCAATACTAGGCCTGAATTTAAGATGTGGGAATATTGTGCCTGAAAATGCTGGGTCTGGTATGACCGCGCCCTGTATTACTGTGCATGCACAGGAAAGTGTAACAAAAAGGAAACCCATTATCAAGATTGGCATAAAACAAACCAAGATTCCCAGAAAGCCACTTGTCATCTCCGGCAACACTCTTTATAGTCTTACTAGCTCCAGAGCGAAAGGGATATTGAGCAGCCATTTTGTAAAATATGGAAGCATGTTGCAGTGCGGAACAGGATCCACTGCCGACCTCATTCTGAGCAGCCGTACCACCTCAAAACAGGACCGTGCCAAAAGTAAGGCTCAGCATGAGTACGAGCTCCAGGTACTTGATGAGGAATTGAGCCACTCATGGGACACATTATGACCAAGATCAGTGGAAAGGTAAGGGGCAAACTGTGGTAATATGAATTTGCTGGCATTTACTAACAGAACCAGTCAGAGGATTGTAAACAATGGTTCATTAACCAGAAGGGCCAGGTTTGGAATTTAATGACAAATGCTACTATGATTCCATTGTCACAGGTGGCACACTAGCCCCTGATTTGCAGACTTTAGAGGAGAAGGTGGATGGTATCTTCAATCTCAGCAGCTTGGAGGGGCTAGTAGGTGTTGTGGATGCAGGAGGAAATATAGAGCCCTGATGAGTAGCTAAAACCAGTCGCCACTATAGTAGATACAATATGAAGATTCTTATCAGTGACATTGAAAGGCTGGCTCAAACCACCTTAAAGCCAATTATATCACGTCTTAATTTGTGGGTCTATATGCCACGTACATGTATGATGTGGGAGCACGTTTTGGCATTTGAAATACAGACTTGGTTCAGCAGTGGTGCACATCTTCCTAGTGTAAGCAACATGTGTCTATCATTGCTCAATATCTTACCTCCCAATAAGCCACCGTGGGTATTGCCAGCAAAGGAACAAAGGTCTGACCTATGGTTACCATTTATGGCAATCTATTAACAATTAGGGGATGTCATATCTCTCAGCTACTCTTTCCAAAACACACTGACGCACACAGGCAGATACACACGTGTGCATGCGGGGACCAATTGATAAGCCAGTCTCGCATCCCAGTAAGGCAGCCTATGCTGTCTCCTAGCATCTTAGAAAGGTACTTCCAAAGTAGGTGTAGGGTATCGCTTATGGACAGGAGGAATAGTGTCACATGGACTCTGCAACCATGTGTTGGAGAAAACAACCAGGGACATCACTGTATGGTGCGCTGTGGCACCTCTACCCTCACTACATGTGCCGTTTGTGCTGCGGTTGCCATCCCCCCCCCCCCCCCCCTTCCTTAAGTGCCATTGCATCGATGACCACTGCGTCTGGTCCTATCAAGCTGACCTTTGAAGCCCCCAGTGACAGGCAGACTTCCTATTTCTGTAGTAGACAAGGAAGAGCTGGGAATTGGCCAGGAGGGCGAGGGAGACTCCGAACGTATGCCCCTTCCAAAGACCTCCTCAGGAAATGAATTGTGGGACACAAAGTCCTAGGCACAGCAGGAAAAAGTAACGGCACCCGAGTTAGTCCATTCAGTTGGCAGCATGGAATGGGAATTAGTGTATTAGAGGGAGCTTGGAAGCCTTCCTGGTAGGGCAATATGCTTTACTGGATATTTCTGGACTCAAAGCAACTCCCTGACAGCACTACCAGAAACTAATGACCGCAGTGGTGACCTAGAAGCGGTATAGCATTCAGAGGCCAGATCAGCACAAAATGCAGCAGAGGACATGATGTCTGCAGGTAATCTACTGCAGGGAGGCAGACGAGGCCAACTAGCACATCATGGATACATTGCAGCAGCTGCAAGGAGAACTCCAGCCAGTAAATGGCCTGGGAAAGGTGGGCTTTGGGGACCTTGTCAGACAAATTGCCCTAGGAGAGCATGTCATGATATCTGCACTCCGGGTAGTGTCGGGGGGGGGGTTGTGCAGGGTAGTCTTTGAGTGTAGGGAATGGACTGGGGGTCTGGGGAGGGTCGTGCTGGAGGTAATGTTTTAAGATTTTATTGTGGTGTGTGTGTAGTGGAGGGTAGTGTGTTAGGGTTTAGGGTAGTATCAGGGGTCGTGCTGTGTAGTGTTAATGTAGGGAGAGGATAGGGGGGTCGGGAGGGTTGTGCAGGGGTACTAAATCAGGGTTTAGGGCAGGCTAGTGTCACTTACATTTCATACTTTTACCATGAGTATACCCTTACCAAGCATGCTTTTGCATTGTAATGGCATGCGTGGTAAAGGCATATGCGTGGTAAAAGTATGCCATGTAATGGCATGTCGTTGTAATTGCAACGCGTAGTAATACATGCGTTGTAATGGCACGCGTGGTATTAGTACGATGTAATGAGTCGTATTCTTGAGGGGAAACAGCCATTACAACGCGGCTGTTTCCCCGCATGCCATTGCATCGCATTCTTTACAAAGCATGCTAAGTAACAGCGCGTAGCCATTACTACGCATGTTTTTACATTGCATGCGCTTTTACAACGCTTGCGATACTCTTCCGTTTCCTCACAACGACGTGCACTGCCCATCAGCCGACATGAGAGGAGGAGAGAGGAACTACGAGGAGAGAGAGGTAAGGGGGATTGGGCCAGGGGTTACTTTTGTAGGGTCTAGGTTAGTGTCGGGGGGGGTCATGCAGGGTAGTGTTTAAGTGTAGGGAGTGGACTGGGGGTCGGGGGGAGGGTTGTTCTGGAGGTAGTGTTTTAGGGTTTGGGGTAGTGCCGTGGTGTGTGTGTTGTGCAGGGTAGTGTTTTAGGGTTTAGGGTAGTGTTGGGGTCGTGCAGGGTAGTGTTAATGTAGGGAGAGGACCGGGGGAGGGTTGTGCAGGGGTACTAAATTAGGGTTTAGGGCAGGGTAGTACCGCTTACATTTCATACTTTTACCATGAGTATACCTTTACCACGCATGCCTTTGCGTTGTAATGGCATGCGTGATAAAAGTATGCGATGTTATGGCATGTCGTCGTAATTCCAACGCGTAGTAATACCCGCGTTGTAATGGTACCCGTGGCATTAGTACGCGTTGCAATGAGTCATATTCGAGATTGAGAAGCTTTAGTTGCAGATGTGGTCTGGAGCCCAAATGGCTGCAGGCCTGGACTGGAGCAGCAGCTCAGCCCCCCCCCTCCTATACTCCCCCCGCCCTCCAAGGGCTGTTCACCTTCACCTGCCTGCCATCAAGTCTCACCTGTCAGGCCTCGCAGGAACTGCAGAACATTCTGGAGCTGGTCAGACCCTGGCCAAATAGACCAGAAAGTAATCCTCATTCTTCATTTGGGTTGTTAAATAGTTGTGTTAATGGGGGGCAGCTAGGAATGGGTTAGCCAGGAGTATAAATGGTGTTCTTATAAGTTTCTATCCTTGAGTTGGTTGGGGTGTAGGTTGGACGGTTCTGTCATGCGAGGTATAGGTAGGGTTAGAATTGGAGATTGAATAGGGCTGCTGGGGTGTAGATAGTGTAGTTATTAGTTTAATTTCATGGGTTGGTTGTGGGAGGATTGTTTTCTTAAATGTATGACCTATATGTTCACAAATGTCTTCTCAAGACAATATTTCACATCTGGCTATATCGTGTGAGGGCTGGGCGTGAAATGTCCGCAGCTGCTAGACATGGTCTGTAAGAATGGTCTTAGTGGCTCTGAGGCTGTATTTCCATCTAGATTCAGTGTAACAACCAGTGACCTTTTCAGAATCTCACAAATGCATAGCACAAATAGCATTCTCTTTATGGGGGAGAGGGAGAGAGAGAAAGATTTCCATCCAGTATTATTTGTAATTGGCAGACTAATATTACCACATCAAATCATGCAGTTATTTATATACACCACACAACTTGTAATGAGGGCCATAGTCCTCTATGCGCCCAACCGCCTCAATCTGTACGATCTTGTACCACAACCTCCTCGTGATGTATATCCAGGTGGTGCTTTTTTAAAATGTTTCTCTTTTCAACTCCTTTTATAATTCATTTCAGTGCATAGTATATTCATTTTGGCACATGTATTCTAAATTTCACATTAATGTGATGATATGGTTTAAAAGGTAATATGCGAGTAATTGTTATGTAAACAAGTTCTTTTAATTGTGTACCACCTTTATCTTGCAGAGTTTTGAATGATCTTTGTCATTTTCTTTTAACACACATTGTGTTTATTTTAACACAGGCCATATTCATTTCAACAGGTCGTATTCATTTCAGTGCACATAATTTATTTTAACACTGGGCATGTTTTCAAAATGTCATATTTATTTCACTCCTATTATATTAATTTCAATGTATTCCATATGTGTTTCTACAAATGCCCTATTCAGTAAGGCTATATTCATCAAATTATTTTTAAAGTGGCGCTATAATTTTTAATGCATGACCTATTCAGTTTGCCACGTCATATGCATATCCGCATTAGCTATATTTAGTTTAATGCATGTTATATTCCTTTTGAAGAAAGGGCGCATTCATTTCAACACATAGTAATCAATGCAATCGGTCATAGTTAACTCAACACGAGTCATGTTTATTTCAGTGCATGTCATTCATTTTAACATGTTTTGTATTAATTTCTATATGTGATATATTGATTTTAAAAGTGTAGCATATTTATTTCAATACTTGTATTTGTTTCAATGTGGGTCATACTCATTTCAACTCAATTACAATAGGTGTCATGTCCATTTCAAGCTGTCATATTTTCATCATGTGGTTTTCAAATGAATATACCACATGATGAAAATATGACAGCTTGAAATGGACATGACACCTATTGTATTGTATTTCTCTCATATTCTTAATAATGCATGTCATTTCAGTGCTTGCTATAATAATTTTAGGAGGCCCATATTCATTTCAGTATGGCTGACCATATATTTTAGCATATTTGGTTTAGATTTGCTCACATTATTCAAATCACTCACTAAGAATTTATGTATTCTGCTATGTTTCATATTTGTTACAAGACCTGTTGTATAATTCTTGTATATATTCTATCCTCATTTTTATTCAGTGCCCCATTTTCTCCATCCTGTTTGGGGTACAATATCTGAGACTGGTAGACCTTCTTGACACTACTTATCTTCTATTTATTTCCACCATTTGTTAATTCAGGAAAGTAATTAAATAGCTTTATTAACTGAATGGCAAGTGAACAAATCCTCTGTTGCTACACTTCGCTTCTCTACCCCATCTGCACTCCACACCACATTATTTTACATACAATAAAGACCCTTTCAACCATCATCCTAGCTATCCCACCAGACTAAACACTTAATAGACCCCTGAGTGCGTTGACCTCAACACCAGCAGATTTACTGTCTCTCACTGCAAATGGAATGCTTGGTCTGTGTGTAACAAAACATACTTTATCACTGATCGCTTTGCACTTCATACACCACTCCACACTTCAGTGCCATTACAAGACATGAGTGGACCTCAACGACTCTACTGCACAAGCTCTACTACACAAGCAGTTCTCAGCAAGCGTGGCATTTTCGCCTGCACATTGTGAATGACCCATGAAGGTACAGGAATTGGCATTTTATTCAAAAAGGCAATCCCAACAATACCCGTGTCTGTCAACTACCCTCACGCCAACTTTGAATTTCACTTTCAAGGCTAACCGTCTAACAATCTATTGCCTACCAGGCTCAATCAGTTCGTTCTTTGAAAACCTCAAATCTGCCACGTCTTACTACAACATGTCCTTTTCTTCCAACTACTGTCCATTCACTCAATTTTGAATAGGAACGTTTTGTAACTTAATACATCCTCCCCATTGTTCCAAGTCCCTGCTGTTCAGCCAATATGAATGTGGTGTAGTAGAATACTGGAGTGCTTGGTGATGTAATTGAATGCTTGAGTGTCTGGCGAGGTTTAGAGTGTCAGTTGGAGTGTGTGAGCTGAGCAGAAAGGAGGCTGCTCCTGCTATACTGAGGCTTAGCTATCTGCCATTTACTTACTAGCTGCTTACCTTAAACTAGGTCTTAATAAACCTCTGCAACCTACTCTGCGGCTACTGGACTTCCTTCCATTTCAACAGAAAGCTACACCTGCACAGAAATGGAGATAATTTTTGGACCACATGCTGATTTCTAATAAGTTAAGATTTTATTCCACGTATTAATGATTACCCTGTCCAAGACCTAATAAATATTGCGGTCAACATTCTACTTTGCACCACCCACGCCCATTAACCCCTTTCCCATGTATAAAATGACAGTCGCGGTCTGCTTTTCTGGATCAAAACCAAAAAGCTTTAACACTTATTAAGCATATCACATTTTTTTAACATTTGAATATTATGATTTAACATGGTTTTAACTCAACCCACAATTCTTCCTGCAATTTCTTGTCCACCAAAAACGTGGATCAGCAGTTGGTCACTAAAAAAGCAGATGAGTTCATTCCGAAATGGTGTAAACGGAAAATGCTAGACAATCTTGACATTTTCAAGAAAAACCTTTGACTCTTTTTTTTCTGGTGTGTGTTATACTTTGTTCTTTGCAAATCATTGATTTTGATACCTATAAGCTTTTGCTATGTACGCTAAGTATGCATTTTCTATCTGATGTCATATTGCCATTAGTAAAATAAAATACTCTGTATACCCTTTGTCTCCAACCCAGTAGCTTAACTCCTTCTTATCCACTTTAAAACGCTTAGATTTCAACCAACTTACTTCCCATATTTTTATAATCACCTTCTCAGTCCCTTCTAGCCTGGCTTCTGGGCACTTCATGGCCAAAGATATTTCCTCGCCTATTTTCTATTCTCCTGCTCCTTGAACCATCTGCAGCATTTAACACTTGTTTACCCCAGATTACTTTTCTCCTATCATTGGAGTCACTGCAGCTGCTGTCCATTGGTTTACCTCATGTCTCTGACCTCTCTTTCTTAGTGGTGTAAAGGTTTAACGGAATCTTCACCAACCTGATTACAAGCTGGTTTAACTCAAAGCTGTGTCCTTGGTCAACTCCCGTTTTCTCACACCATCGCCTTTGGAGGCATCATTTCCTCTTTTGGCTGCTTTTACTACCTTTACACAGATTGTTCACAAATCTTCTTCTCTTTTCCTATCTATTTTCCCACTCTCCAGTCATACATTTCTGACTGTTGTACCGCCGCCTGTCATTGGATGTCTCTCCAGTCTCTCATCCTGAACTACTTCAAAACTGTGGTCCACTAATTTGCCTCTTACGCAGCTCCCACTCTTTTTACCTCATCTGTCTACTTTTCCTGGACATCTCAACTTACCCCTCTGCAAAATAACCTGGAGTACTTTTCAAGTTAAACTATCCATATGGAGTGGTTTATTATCTATTATCACTGCCACTTCAGCTTGGCATCAAGCACTAAATATGTGAAAAATACACCCAGCCCCTGTTTTCACAGATAAAGCACTACTGAATTCACTATGCTAAGTAAAACCGATCAATACAACAGCCCACTTGTGACTCTCCCTCAAAGCGTTTTCTTCGTGTTGGCCGAGGTGCTTAACTCTACCAGTAGAACTTTATTCCCCCTGCCCAGTCAAACAACCATTACATCCTTAAAACACTTAGACCTAGGTGTCTCTCTGCAAAATCTGGTTCCTGTCCAAGTTGTTGAGACTGGTATTTAAAGTAGTCCATGGCATATCCCTGGACTACCTTGCCGACATTGACTCTCTCTTATACACCCACCTTATCATTTTCAATCCACCAGCCAGAAACTCCTGGTCATACCCAGATTGCCCATACTGGAGTACACCTTTCTCCTGATCTGGACTTGCCCCTCGCTAAGTGATTTTAAATCTACCTTGAAGGGCCATATTGCACGAACAAATGGCGCATATTTATGACTTCTGTAGCTATGTCTACTGTGAAACTCTACTATCTCTCCTGTTTTTGTTGCTTATCTTTAACACACCTGCATAATCATACATTACCTCTATGATCAGTGTGCTTGTGTTACCCACTCAATCTGCATGACTTGCTATGTATCATCAGTGTCCTTTGGTCCAACAATGTTGGTAGAAATACCGACATACAAATGACTAAATATATTTTTACTGTGTGCTTACTTTAATTGCACCTATTATGCGATTAATCATAACTTGAACGTACAAATGGACAGAGACGAAATGCTGGCAGCAGTAATTACAAGCTGGAGTCCCTTGAAGTATTCTCACTCTAAGCAAGCACTACACCAACTTATAACAACATGCACACTGTCCAGTAAATTGTTTACAGCACAAAGACCGACATTCTAATTAACAGAATAATGACCTCAAAGGACCGCAAAGGAGCATTTGGCATGCCCTTTCTGCAAGGTCATTCTGAATTATTTTGCCTTTTGCTGGCCCCATTTTTTTGCTGCTGTAGAACTCTGTGCACTTTACGCCTGCTCACCGGAAGTAAAGTGCTTCTGCTTCTCCTTTCAAAATGATGACATTTTATCCACCTGATTGGCATATTTAACTTTCTTGTAAATCCCTACTGTCTGATACCCAAGTTGTACACACGTGGACTGCACCACTCTTTGTGCCATCCACTACAATGACAATGCAAGCATGACTGAACACTTGCCACTGTAGCCTGGTTGTGCAGGTTTTGCCTGTTGATTCGACCTGTCAAAATAATCACTTTTCACAGGCCTACCCCTTCCTTTTAAATAATGATGTGACCCCTGAGTAGGCCTTACTGCCCATAATGCAGGGTGTATGGTATTTAAAAGTAGGACATGTAAATGCTTATTGTTCAATATGTTCTTGCAGTGAAAAAGCCTTGAAAGCTACTTTCACTGTAGAAGAGTTATCTGTTTCGTAGGAAAGCATTGGGATACATTATTAAGTTTAATAAATGTTATCTCTGCCTAGGGAAAAGCTACAAATTCAATTTTCAGACTTTTCGACTTTTTAATTACAAGCTCAATTCACTCAAAGTCGGATTTGTAATAAAGTTTGTGAAAATATGAATTTTAAAAAGCTACATTTGTCCTGCCTGAAGTCCCTGGAAACTAAATGTGCATTTTGTTCTCCCAGTTTTGCCAGTCAGTAATTTCATATTTCAGTTGGCATGAATGAGATGGAAACTTGCTCCTAAGACTGGGACAAAAGGTCTTGGGAGTGGGAAGGAATTTTGTGCCCTTCACAGGATGGGTCTGAGTGCTGGACCTTATCCTGTCACAAGCCAATGTAGCTAACACATGTAGGCACATTCTTTTGTCCCCTGCAGCCATACCAGCTTCCTTCACATTAGGACTCTTGTTATTACAGTGTCAGATCCTGCTGGAGGGTCAAGACCCGCTTGGCAAGTCTGCTGGAGTTTTTCATAGACAAACAGTACCATGACTTTTACGACTGTTTATGTAGATAGATATATGAGCATTGGTACTTTACACTGTATGTGACCTGATTATTTTGTCTTCATTGTAGTCACATGAAGACTGTCTGAGCCTTGAAGTGCTTTTTGCCTTTGTTGACTTCCTTCTGTTTCCCACTTCATTAATGTGTCATATGTTTTAATAAATGCATTTGAATTTCCATTTGGATGCTTGACATGAATTTCATTGTATCTCTATGTAATATGTTTTATGGTACCTTACTGTAAAGAACCCTTGTTCCTTAAAATACTTATACCCATGGCCCCTTTATACCCTTGGGTTACCCATTGTTTTTGTAAATCGGGTTTTTCCATATGACATTTGGGGCACTTTTGAAAGGAGGGAACCAGATTGACAAAACAGTTTGTGTATATCTATTGTCTGGTTGCTGAAAGCTCAGTGTTGTTCTACCAACTTCTGTGTCTGAGTTTGTTGGAGGTACAGAGATTGCATAAAACTGGATTTTAATATTTTATGGTTGGGGGGACACTAGGATTAGCATAGTACACTCCCCGCATACACCCCCAAACCTCATGGGCTAAGTTTAGTTTTGGCGAAAACTTTGGCCATCTTTACAATGCCCAAAATAGGTAGGGTTAACCCCAGGAACCTTTTATCTTCTTGGTTAAGGCAACCCGAGGGGTCATCACTCCTTCTCAAAGCTTGTGCCAGGCACTCACTTCAGAACACTCTTGGACCTGTAGAAAATCAGAAGAGGGCTGAACCTGCAGTCTGAAACCTGACAAGAGTCCTGGAAGCTGGAGAAATGAACCTGCTCTCTCTCGTACCCAGGACAAAGAAGTGGACTGCAAGAGTCAATTCAATTAAGCTTTATTCGGTGCAAATTAATGACCATAAAAGCACAATGTACAGACATAATAAAAGGAAAAACAATGACAAGTTATAGTAGACATGACAATACTGCAAGAGTCATAAGGCTGACCTCTTGTTAAAGCTACAGGGACACAACAAGTTACAGGACATCTTTTCTTGCAGCTGCCCAGATGACCAGTGGCAAATGGACCGGGAACAGAATCTCCTGTTGGTCTCTGCCTGCCACACTTTGAGTCTCAGAGTGTCTGGAGTAATTGGAGCTTAAAAGACTAAGACCTTTGAGCAGGACGAAGCTGTTCAGTGAATCCAGCCGGCGCTCCATTGTGTTCAGTGTGAAATTGCACCTAGGTCTTATTCTACTGCGACCATTGACAGTCATTGCCCCTTTATGCTTTTTGGCGCTATTTCTAGTTAAAACTTAAATATATATATATCTCCACTTACCTTTATTAGATTTTTGTCATTTTGGTGTTCATTTTGTTAGTTCTATTTTAATCTGTTTTTCTAATTCATTTTAAGAATACTATTGTTTTACATTTCAACTTCATTACTATTTTAGTACAGCATAAATACTTTTCACAATGCTTCTAAGTTAAGCCTGTCTGAACTGTGTTCTAGCTACCAGGGGGTTGAGCCCAGCTATATTTAGGGACTTTAATGGTTCATTCAGGCAAGGATCATGATTATTATTTGAGGTGAATACTTACCATACTGAACGAATAACCCAAACCTTACAGGCAATATCCTTAACCTCTGAGAAAGAAAGTTGAAGTAAATTGCTGTAGAGCATAGGCAACATAAAAAGAAGGAAATTGTTTTTAACAACAATTGACATGCTATTTTGCATTAACAATGTTCTGGCATTATTGGTATTCTGTTAACAATATCTATGTACACAGAGTTTACAGGCTATTGAGAAGGTCAGCAGTGAATAATTGAAAACAAAGCGTTTTTCTCATTGATTTGTTACTAATCACAGTTTCTGTAATGTAACGCTCTGCCCGGGGCAGGAGATACAGGCATTTAAAGTCCGTTACCTCAGATGAACTGACTGCGGAAAGGAGCAGGTGGGGCTCTGCTACAAAAACCTCTAATCCCCCAGGTGAAGGCTAAGGCCCCAGGTGTCAACGCAATCCTGTTTCTCTTTTTAATTTGTTTTGTGGAATCGAACATGCTTTGGACCCTCTCCCGAACCTCCTTCATCCATGGGAACCCCATCCCTAAGGGCCTAATGCAGTTGGGGAGAGCCTGGAAACCCCAATCCACACAGGGAAAAGAGAAGAGCCTGATGCCGGGCATGCTGTACCACCACCACCACCACAACCCCACCACCACCCCTACCAAGCCCATAACCCCCAGTCTGGTTGTGGGGCATGCCTGCAACTGCCTCCTGCCTGCGACCAGTATGACCCCAGTAGAGGAGCAGCATTGATGCAAGCACTTCTTGAGCTTTGCGCTCATACCCTGTATAGTGCGGGGTACTCAGTTGTTTGGTTCTAAAGCTTCAGTAGCAGTGTAGTGAAAGTGAATGACACTCTGGGACACATGTTATTGATTTAAGTATTTTATTGACAATGTGGATGATTAACAATAAAAGTTTTTGCAGTATAATCAATGTCTCCTGGTACAAGGTCCTTTGATTGGTGAATTATACCATATATGGCTTATTAATACTGTCCCCATTGATCTCCATGGGATTACAATGGTGAAATCTAAAAGATTCTCTGCTTTTACTGATGTGATGGTACTCTGGTAAAGCCAGTAGACTTGCCTTAGTGATAATGACATCTCCTTATAGATACCTCATCTAGTATAGGCGAGGTATTGTGGTTATAGGGTTCAGGATCCACTGGGGTATTTATTTGGATAGTTTTATAAAGCGTGAACATGACCCGCTAGGGTATCGGAGCGCTGTACATAGGAGCACAAGCGAAAGGAGGTAAAGACATGAATACAACACCATAAAGGAGCTTAACCAGCACAAATAAGAAACCAGAGCAACAACCCATCTTGTGGGACATGTAAAGTAACAGAAGAGCAACCAATCTTATGGAGCATGTGGAGAAACAACAATTGCAACGTTGAAAGAGATATCAAAGAGTAGCAACAAGAAATAAAAGTTAGTTATGTTGGCTTCCGGACAATTGCTGTAGATGGTTAGTCTGGAGTAACCATTTGACTTGTTTTTTGAATGAGTAGGTAGATGGGTTAGATCTGATCTGATATAATGGTGTCACCAAAGGTATTTACATCTACATGACTGTACATATTTGTAATTAATGCATAGTATTTAGTAGAGAGAGTGACGGAGAGAAAAATGTGTATATATATATAAAATTAAAAGTACTTTGTTTTCAGTCGAATTATCAGTCGCTGGAAAAATATTTGAGTTGTGGTGTTACGTACCAGCGAACTGGGGTTACTAGCCCACACCACCTTACCCGCGTAGGTCTCGGACTGCTCTGCTTAGCTACTCTGAGAGATTAAAGTACTGCAATGGGGTAGTTGATTCACAGTAAAAAGACAAGTATGAAAACATATTATTTGTGAAGGACTCCAATCTTTCGCAAGTGACAACCTAATTTCCTATAAGTGTATTATGGTGTGTGGTTAAGGCTGTTGAAGATCATTGGGAAAGAAGCTATCATTCCTCCTGGGTGTATTTATTTCGTTGAGATTTGTACATATTTGTAGTGAAAAATTTCTTATACACTATACAAACAATTGTATCACAAATCTGATGTACCTAACAGTATGGAAGTCACTATATTGAGTAAGGTTGCAAACTCTCCTAAATAAAACAGGTCAGTGATTTACCTTGCGTATAATTACTTTTAGTGTTGACTCTTCTGAAATAATGCGTCACCGTGTTTTGACCAGCTAAATACCCATTGGTGGCCTTAAGCAGGATAGCACATATATTGAATTCACTGGGCAGAAATGTTCACACATTTCTTACAATGCATGAAGGGACAAATGTGGTGCAATACGATTAATTTGGGCAAAAGTCCCTTCAGTGAGTTCATACTTGGAAAATTAAACCAGTAAATGTTGATTTGGTAAACCTTCTCAGCAGCATTTGTGCCTGCAACTGCCGAAATTAAATTGAAAGAAATGCCAGTTGCCCTCTGTTCTTCCCAAATATAAAGGGAACGTAGTCTTACTAGCAATACATATCCTATGGCCACTGCCGGATATTTGCAGGAGTTGGCAGGTGAGGTACGTAAATCAAACTAATTGAAAAATGTAATTAAAGCAATTGAAAAATTCATACTCCTAGCTTAATGGTGGAATACTTCCATAGAAACTTTGTTTATGTGAGAAGATTTTTTTTATTTTTATCCATACAGTGGCTCCAAATGTGTTCGTAGAAGCAGATAAATTATTCTGTACACTACTATGTACTGCATTGGAGGTGTTCACCCGCTGATAATACTGTTATGTTAGGTTAACATAACATAACATAATACTGTCACGCTTACAGGAAAATATTTTCAAGTGGAATGCAAAGCATTCGGTGCTCCTGTTAAAACTGGTTTCTGTGAGACCCTTGTCGTTATTCTTAGTAGCTTGATTTGACACCCAGGAGACCAATGAATAGAGCATAAGCAGAGTGTAAAAACACTTTGATATTAAGCAACTGGATATAGGAGGGTTAAAAAGGTAAATCATAATAACATGCAATTGTAGGACCGAGTACTCAACACATGTAGTTTTTCTTTGGCCTTCAGCCCACATGCCTAGAGATATTTCCTAATCATTTAAGCTCCTTTTGAGTAAGTAAAGAATCATTATTGCCAACCAGTCCCACAAAACATAAGCACTTCAATCGAAGTCCAGAAAAATCTCGTTAATTCATTGTCCACCCAAAGGGACATTCTTGACATTGCTCTGTATGCGAGATCCGTGTTGCCCAACCTTGTTTCTGATTTGTTTTGGTGATTCACATCTCGTATCTGCGCACTGTGCATTATTTATCTGAGATAATGCACAGTGCGCAGATAAGAGATTATCTGAATGCACAATGCAAAAATGAAAAAAACAACACTTGACTCACCTGGCGGCGGGCGGCACCGGCAAACCGTCGGCAGCAGCCAGGGTCTGTGGACAGGGGCGGCTAGTGACATTTGAAAGTGGTGGGGCGCAAAGTTTGTGGTGAGTGCGCGGTGGCGAGCGAGCGTAGCGAGCGAGCTCCAATGTTATAGGGAGGGTTCGGGGGGTTTTACCCGAGAGAATTTTGAAAAAAGAGTGAGCAAATGGTGCATTTTAAAGCATATTTGCAAAAGCAAGAAGGTTAATAAAGCAATGGTCATAGTGTCTTTTCAGACTCACAAGCCTGTCAATAAATCTGCCGGCACTGCTCCAGCTCAGCTGTCCTTACAGACTCCTGTACACCCTTTAGCACTCCCAGGCCTGCCAGTAAGTCTAACGTCACTGCCCCAGCTCCACTATCCTTTCATACTTCCAGGCCTGGATCCACACAAATGGGATCCACACAAATGACTTACATCTACCAGTGAAATGTATGATTATTGGCTTTGTCCATAAGTGTTGCATGTTGTGGTTTATTTAAAACACCAAATGCTAATTGTGAAACACGTAGCCAATCTTATTTGATGAACATGATGTATAACTGAGTATCGGGTGATATCAGGACAAGTTTGAAGCCACCCAGCTTTGGTTGTACAAGACACAAAACGTTAGATTACAGGCAGTGGCTAAGTCCTATGGTTAACACAATTGGTAACAAAACACCTTTGAAAGCAGATAGCATGCGCCTTTGGTAAATACAGTTGAAAAGTAAACCCGTAAAACAGGTTTTGGAAATGTTAAATTACACCACATGCACAAAGGCAGAATGACCACTGCTAACTGAGTATCGGGTGATATCAGGACAAGTTTGAAGCCACCCAGCTTTGGTTGTACAAGACACAAAACGTTAGATTACAGGCAGTGGCTAAGTCCTATGGTTAACACAATTGGTAACAAAACACCTTTGAAAGCAGATAGCATGCGCCTTTGGTAAATACAGTTGAAAAGTAAACCCGTAAAACAGGTTTTGGAAATGTTAAATTACACCACATGCACAAAGGCAGAATGACCACTGCTAACTGAGTATCGGGTGATATCAGGACAAGTTTGAAGCCACCCAGCTTTGGTTGTACAAGACACAAAACGTTAGATTACAGGCAGTGGCTAAGTCCTATGGTTAACACAATTGGTAACAAAACACCTTTGAAAGCAGATAGCATGCGCCTTTGGTAAATACAGTTGAAAAGTAAACCCGTAAAACAGGTTTTGGAAATGTTAAATTACACCACATGCACAAAGGCAGAATGACCACTGCTAATAGTTCAAATGTGCACAGAAGGAACCACGTGACATACACCAGCGACGGCCCGGGTCACAGTCAGGAAACCTTAACCACCCTAAAATAAATTAAAAAACACTTACCTGACCGGTGACCGCCTCGCCTTCTCCTGGCCCGCGTTGGCGCCTCTCTGCTCCTTCAAACGGTCCGGAACACCGTGACGCGCAAGTGACTGGCAACCCGGCCCTCAGCCAATCCTGGCGTTGCAGCAGCGCCAGGATTGGCTGACGGCACCGCCTACTCCTCGCCCGCCGCCTGCCCATTAGGAGACCGAGGGGCTCCTAATGGGCATGCGCAAGGCAGCAAAAACACAAGTACGCATGACTGGGCACGGAGTAAAATAATAAGCTCCATGCCCACTCATGCGCACTTGTGCTGCCTTTCCCAAATGTGTCTGACAATGATGTCAGTCAACATGACGCGGACCGCCCACGGTCCGACGTCATGCTGACTGACATTCACAGAGGAGGGAGAGCTGCGGGCGCGAGGCGCGGGCTTCACAGAGGAGAGGGAGAGCTGCGGGCGCGAGGCGCGGGCGGGGGGGCTACGCCCCCACGCCCCAATGGACGCACCGCGCCTGTCTGTGGACACTCACACAGTGCGCGGGGGGGGCGGGGGGCTAGGCTAGAAATAATTAAATTATGGGCAGGGTGGCGACTGCGAGAGAGGGCCTCTCGTCGTCATGATCTCACTCTGGATTCTGGAATCAGTGGGTCACGCGCACTTTTTATTGCACGAGCCCCAATGCGCATGTGTCACCACCAACAGCCGCGCCCGCCCACCCCCATAAGGTGGGTGAACTTAACTAACTGTGAATGACTAAGCAGGCCGCGCAGACGCGGGGGTGGAGACATCTGTGCGCCGCACCTCCTAAAATGGCCTTGAGACTGCTGCTGCATTATTTATCCAGCACTGAGATTGTGCTTTTTTCCCCCACGGAGCGAGGAGACTGTGAGAAGGGGCAGACACAGCAGTACAGTAGTGAGTAAGTGACTAGTGACTACTGTACTGAGTGCAGTACGAAAAATCGGCCCCCGGCCCCACCCAGCAACAAAATCGGCCCCCGGCCCAAAAACCGGCCCCCACCCCTGGCAGCCTACCGGGGGATTGCCCGGTGCCCGGCATTGCCAGTCCGGGCCTGGTGATTCTGCCAATGTAAAGTAAATTACAGGGGCATCCTATGACCTATAACGTTAGTAGTTGGAAAACTGGAAAAGTCTGAGGAACGCTGACATTCTTATGAACAAATGCTTTACGGTCGCTAGTTAGGTGGTATAAGGGGTGGAATGCCCCAGCCATTTTCACTATGCGCAGATCATCACTTTAAGGTTTGGTGGGGCGTGACATTTCTTTTTAAATGTGTTGATGAACATTGGTTCAGCATGACTTTGTGCCACACTGGGTTGTGCCAGTGATGAACCACTAACCTTTTGACCACTAAGGTTTTCAGGCAAAGTATGGTAAGATGCAATAAGGAACGTTTGTCAAGGGATGCTTTAGGCTTTAAATGGGTCTTGCTATTAATACACAACATTCTTTTTCATTACATCTTTTTGTGTCAGGTACAACAGATTTCAGGGATGGATTTCGCAAGCATGCCACAAAATTTTCCCTTTTACAGCATTCCTACTAATTCGCCATAAGGCAACTTTTCACATAACTTGAGTGATTGTGCCTATATTTCAAAAGTGTGTTCCTTTCTTTGGGTTTCACATGGAGGGAACAATTCACAAATACATTTATGAGTGAGTAAGGCATTACTCCTGTAATATGTCTGTACCAGATCTATAAATGTGCTTGTAAGGAGTATTAATGTTAGAACGCCACAACATTTATTTATTTATTTATTTATTTATGCAATTAATATAGCGCACAAATACCCTAGGATGTCTCGGCGCTGTGGAGTGAAAGGAGGGCAGTTGAGATGGGTGACTACTGGTCGAAGAGCCAAGTTTTTACTAGCTTCCTAAAAGTCAGGAGGGTGGGACTGGTTTTAATGTGAAGGGGGAGGGTATTCCATAGCCTAGCTGTGGCAACTGTGAATCGTCTATATCCCCAAAATGTTTTCTTTGTGCGAGGAATGGTAAGAAGGTGAGCTGAGGGGGATCGCAAGGGTCTGTTGGGGGTATATGGGCAGAGTACTTTTTTTAGGAACTCAGGTCCATAGTTGTTAATCGCTTTTATATGCGATGCAGAGTGCTTTAAATTTGGTTCGACTTCTGATAGGCAGCCAGTGAAGATGACGTATGACTGGAGAGATCGATTTGAACTTGGGGGTGCAGGACAGAATTTTTGCAGCTGAATTCTGAACTAGTGGCAATTTGTTCAGGACATTCTCCTGGGCGTTTAGGAGGAGTCCGTTGCAGTAGTCGACTTTCGACATAACCAGTGTGCACATGAGGGTCTTGCCGGCGCTGAGAGGGAGGAATGGTAGAAGTTTCCTGATGATTTTAAGGGTGTAGAAAGATGAAGAGACCGCGTTCGCATGGTGGATGAACGAGAGCTTGTCATTGAATATTACGCCCAGGTTCCTGACCTTGGTGACGGGTCCTGGGGGAGATCCCAGATCGGTTGGCCACCAAATGGGGGACCAACCAGGGGCTAGGCTGCCAAAAATCATTACTTCCGTTTTATCGGAGTTTAATTTTGGGCAGTTGATTGCCATCTAGGAACTGATGGCTAGCATTCCCTCCTGGAAGCTAGTGGCAACTGCTCTTCCATCATTGTGTACTGCCAGCAACAGTTGGGTGTCGTCAGCGTACAAGGTTAGTCTCATCCCGTGTGCTTTAATGACCCTGGCCAAGTCTGACACATAGATGTTAAATAAGGTCGGACTTGGGGAGGATCCTTGGGGCACACCACAGGGAAGGGTAAATACAGGGGAGTAGAAGTCACCGAGTTTGACTGTGTGCGGTTGGAGAGAAATGAGGTTAGAAGGGTTCTGGCCTTATGCTGAATGCCGATGGAGGAGGCACGGTTGATTAGGATGGCGTGATCGACCGTGTCAAAGGCCGCGGACAGATCCAGTAGAATCAGGACTGCCGCGCCGCCTTGGTCTAGGATCATCCTGATCTCGTCATATGCCTTAATGAGGGCCGTCTCGGTCCCGTGGCCCTTCCTAAACCCAAATTGGGTGTCATCCAAAAGATTGTTGTGGTCAATGAACTGAGATAGTTGAATGTTCATAACTTTTTCGAAAATTTTTGATGGAAAGGGGAGGCATGCGATGCGTCTGTAGTTTTTAGATTCTGATGGATCGAGATTGAATTTTTCAGTGGGGGTTTGATGATGGCCTTTTTCCAGACTGAAGGGTGGAGCCTGTAAGGAACATTGAATTGCAAATATTGGTAAGGATAGGGCTTATGGAGACCGGGATGAGTTTTAGAATGGAAGGGAGGGCAAGGGTCGAGGGGGGGATCCTGATTTGATGGAAGAAATAAGCTCTGTTATCTGCTCTGGTGGAGCCTGACTGAATTCAGAGAACACCGTGGCAGGGGCGTTGGTGAAAGTGTTGCAATTAGAATGGTCGGAGTTGACATGGGTTGAGAAATTTGAGTACGTTTGATTGACCTTTTCTTCAAAGAAGTTAGCGAGGGAATCGCAGAGGACTTGAGAGGCATCTATGGTTGAGCTCGTCGGTGGGCTGGATAGTTTGGTTACCACCTGGAACAACTGTTTGGTGGAATTTTGGGCCGACTCTATATGTGTAAGGTAATATTTGCTTTTCTCTGCGACGATGAGATGTTTATATTTTATTATCGCGTCCTTGTATAGTAATTTGTCTATGCTGTCGTAGTGTTTGCGCCAATGCCTTTCAAGGTTTCTGCAGCGTTGCTTCTCGAGTCTAAGCGCCTCTGAGAACCAAGGAGCGGAGGGAGCACTTCGGTTAGTGAAAACATTCTTAGGTGGTACTAAGGTGCTGAAGGCGTTGTGTAGCCAGTGTGAGTAATTGTTGGAAGCTCGAGCGGGGTCTGGTGTGAAGTTGTGTTGAGTGGAGAAGAGGGTTGTTTGTAGAAGATTGGTGTCAATGTTCCTCCACGCCCGAAGCTGTTTGGGTGCACGGAGTAAGTATGCGGGTGGTTTGCTTTTCTAATCTGAATAGTAAAGATTACTGCGGAGTGGTCTGTCCAGGTCAGGGGGATATCCGTAGATAGGGAAATGTTGCTATTGTTAGTGAAGAGACTGCTGGCCTCCGTTGTCACCGGGAGCGTGTGGGGGACACTTCCGGTGGCTGCGATAGATCCCTCCACACAATCTGAATAATCAGTGGTGGACCGGGGAACACGCAGGGGGAGACGAGAGAATGGTGAGCAAAACAGCGATTTACATGCTTTAGTTAATTTTAAAAAGTGCAAATGCAAAGTGCAAATGATATAAAAAGGATTCGGAAGCCCTTTACCAGGCGCTTCAAATGGGAGCAGCAGGCGTGCTGCTTCTGTTACTTTTAATTAAAGTTAAAACAGCTGCGGGATACTTAACAATGCAATTGATAATAAGCAGTTTAGGAAGCCCTTTGCCAGGCGCTTCAGAACGGCAGTCACAGCGTGCTACTCTGTTACCTTCGAAATGAAATCACTAAGGATCGCATGCTGAGATTGAAAGGATTACTAAATAATTTATTTTGCATCTGAAATTACCAATACCAGGGGGTTGTAATTCCTGGATGCAGAATTAATGTAGACTTAAAGTCTTTTGCCTATAGAATGGAAAATTGTCTGGGAAATGTATGTTACTTAATAGATTTTTATAAGCTTTCACAAGAATAATAAGAAAAAAGATTTGATTGGTTAGTGGCAGATAAAGCCCTCAACCCCGCAATCCCACACGGCCCCCATGTCTATTTACCTTGTCTGGTTTATTGGGGTAAAAATTGATTTCTTAGGTGGAATTTAAAATAATGTGGCCTCAAATGACGATTGAATTGTGCTTTAAGCTGTGCTGCAGGCATAGTCTGTTAATCCTATTGTGGCCTATTTCTTCCTGATGATAAAGCCTCCTGTCAGTTGTACCCATTGCCTTCATTGTCACAAATGATTGTCCACTAGATGTTCCTCATTTAACATTTTTCTCCTAAATAGCAAACCACTTGCATCAAAACAAGGCCGTCGAGACACTTCAAATTGTGGACTTACTTGAAATCTTTTAATGGCTTAACAGTTTTTTTAAAACCATTTTCGATGTATTTATCAGAGGTGATCTGAATGTGTTTTGGTGTTTCTTA
Source organism: Triturus cristatus (assembly GCF_964204655.1). Classification (NCBI taxonomy): domain Eukaryota; kingdom Metazoa; phylum Chordata; class Amphibia; order Caudata; family Salamandridae; genus Triturus; species Triturus cristatus. The sequence continues at coordinate 194,424,520 of NC_140584.1, read as the reverse complement.
ACTCTAAGGCCATTGTGGTACAACATAATTAAAATGTAACAGAACAGTTAATTATGATTGGCACTTTATAAATGCTAGGACGAACCAAGCAAATATTGCAGTCTGTACTGTAGGGTTGGGAAGCCTTGGACCACGAGGGCTGGATGCTTGCAAGAGCGTAGCATACCCACTCATTCTATAAACTACTTCCATTTAGATTATTTGCACTGAAATCTTTCATACAGATATCCTGAGAATCTGAAATGGTCTCAGTGCTCAAAGTTTGACACATCAGTTTAACTCAACTTTTCAGTTTCATCCACTGAATAAATAAAAATAAGTTTTTACTGTGCAATATACATCTCCTCTGTCTTTATGTAATGATCAAAAAAATGTACTTGGTAGCGATCTCAAAGCACATCTATTAACAATGTTAATTTAATTCTCTGTTTTTTATTCATAGGTGCCAAGGCTGCCTCCTTGCAGAAAATCCAACAGATCTTTTTTTGAGACATTTATTAGAGTTTTAATTGTTCTTTGTGCAGCAATAGCCGTGATACTGTCATCCATTTCAGTCTGTGATGGCCGCTGGCTCCTTGCCCATGAAAAGCTCTTTGGACTTTGGCACTTCTGCGTTACAAATGACTTTAGTGCCCCAACTTGTACTACAGATATTGACTTTGCTCAAGTGGAAGGGCTAAGCCTAGGAATGATCTTCTGCAGAAGTACGCTCTCGTTTGCTATAGTCAGTGCCATCTTCGGCCTTGAGCTTATGATGGTCTCCCTCATCTGCGATGATGTTCACTCGAGGCGCAAATGGTTCCTGGGATCTCTTCTCATTATTGTATCATTTGTTCTGTCTTCTGGAGGTGTGTTGGGATTTGTAATTGTCCTGAGAAATTATGTGACATTCGCTGGCTTCAGCTTGCCTTACTGGTGTGAGTTCACTGCTGTGTTCCTGTTTTTTCTCAATGGAATAAGTGGAATTCACATAAATAGCATTACGGATCCGTGGAACAGACCAGGGATTGGAAAAGTGTAGGAGCTAAAGCTTCTTTTGAACTTCAAATTTTATAATTTTCTCCAGATATGACTGACTGATATTGATCTTGTGTAAGAGGGAAAAAAAAGAAAGTTTAATATAAGTATCTATTCCTTAGAATGTTACTAAGGATATATTTTTGATTTTGCACTATAATCTACAGGCATAGATCACTGATCAAAAGGTCTAAGAACCAATAAAGTGTTGATCTAATGTACGATCAATATTAATGAATATTGTTTGGGTACGACCCTAGCCAGAAAACTGTGATCATAAGAAGTTCTATTCTTTTCCAACAACATCTGCATACTTGCATCTTTAACTCCTTCTGTGGATATGGACACATACATTGAAAAAGCAGAGAACAGTTAGAATGGACCATTAACTTGTGCATTACTGAAACCACTACTTTATGTACATTGTGTAATCGTGATCAGTGTTTATTGTTAGATTGAAAATATATTTTTCTGCACTTTTTTTTAAACGAGTCAAGTTCTAAATTTGATAAACTTGTTTTCATCTTTGTACTGAATACCTCCTGTGTTCATGCTGCGCAGTTTTGATAGCAGACTTTAGCCGATTTTGCTGAATTATATGTACTCCAAACACTTTTATAGGATGCCCTTATCATAATTTCGCTATCGAATAAGGATATAGCTTGGTCAATATCTCCATCTTTCTCATTTGTTGATTTTCACAGGGTAGCATTTATATTTTTATTGGCGTTATGTGATGTCATTTGAATACCAGTTTTAAGAAGAAAACTCTTTTCAGCCAAGAAAACATTTTACATGGGCATTTTTTGAGTTTTGAGAATGAAAACCATTCAGGCTTTTGCCACGTTTCTTCTCAACTTTAGCACTGTCTTTTGGATAACTTGTAATTTTTTTCTTTTTGTTATTCTGCTGCCAATGACTCTGTATGCACTTTACGATTATGAATACATTCCGTTATTTGTACGATTTCAGTGGATAAAATGCTTGCACCTAGCTGGTGATTGATATTATCATTTATGTATACATTAAAGATTTCAGATTATAAGCAAATGTACATTTCTTTTCTCAAGACCGGCCAAGACCAGTGTACACCTCAGACACATCTGTTCCAGGTGTGGAGTGTGGTGTCTGCATATTTTATGGTAGACTAATTTTATTAGCATGAAGGTACATTGAAGCTCTGTCTGCGTTAAAAGAACTGTTTAAAGTTTACAATTAGTTCATCATATTGGAGTGCTTAGGGGTCGTATTACTCCAAGTATACCAGGAAAGCGAGAGGCATTTGCTCACGTTTTTAGTGCTCCTGTGGTACTTCAGTATTACAAAACTGACTGCAGACCCTTGTGCGCATACTTCCATATTGCTGAAGGAACTGTAACACATTTACCACCAGTGCAGTCCTAATGTTTCTTTCCTTTATTTGATTGGGAGGGTGGCCCTAAGTAAATGTTGGAACACTTTGTTTCCTCTGAGCTTTTGCTCTATTGAAGATGTGGAAACTGGAGCAAATCAGCCACCCAGTGGCAACTATGCCACAAATTAAGAGGTGCAGTCAGTGCCCCACCCCCTTAGGGTTGAGGTATGGAGTGCCAGGTTAGGTGTAGTCACACACTGTGGGCAGAGCCATGCACCCTCACCAAAAACAGTCAGGTTCCCTTGTATTGCAATTTGGACAAGGAGTTTTAAACAGCTACGTTGATGCTGTGCTGTCCCCAGGCCAGGAACAAATTTGCATCTCCCCTGGGGATAGCATATTTTATTTATTCTACTTTTTTTATGTGGCACACATTCCCATTTTGTGTTGGATGCACCCGCCTGGTACAAACCAGGACTGTGCCATGTTAATGTAATACGACCCATGTTTCTCGCAGTGTGGGTACTGAAGACTGGTATTACCTAACTTTGCTTCAGCTGGCCAGTGTTAGGCCTCCTTTAACCATGTAAAGCAAAATCAACCTTGTGATGCAACGCACAAACCCCTCCCAGGGGCGACACTTCCTCTCCTCCCCTTGCCCCCCCTTGCCCATTTAGCTGCGTCCCTTTTACCTTCAATTTACACCACAGACAACTTGATTTGGTGCCTTAAAAGGTCGCATTTCATTCACATATAACATGGTTGTACATTTTCGCATTTTATTGGTCATTCATACCATCCATGATAATGCATATCCCATTGTTTTTGTTAATGTCTTGTACCTTCCCTTTGGTTATGTGTTCCCCAGGCACTGTCTTCTGCGGGGTTGCCCCTTTTCAGGGTCTTTGTGTTCACGGTTCCACGATTCAACTTTCTACCAAATCTGGTGGGTGTCCGTCAGGACCTGCCCGGGCTGCAAGTGCCGTTCCGCTTGCCCTGGACCCTTTGTCAGCCCCTCACCTGCTCCTCGGTCCCCCTGCCGTGTGGCATCCCAAGGGCCCTGTGTGAGCGTCTCATGTAACCTGCCTATGGTTGCGTCCTGTTATTTTGCTCCCTCAGTAACCCCTTCCGTGAGGCATCCCAAAGGCCCTGTTGGAGCATTGCCTCTACTGTTTGCGGCTGTACGTCGTCCTTAGCTCCCTCAGTGCCCCTGCCATGAGGCATCCTAAGGACACTGTGTGAGCCTTCCATCTACCTCTAGTAAACTTTCTCTCTGTTGTCTATCTATCTTGGGTTTCTTCCGCCATGTTTCTCGATCGGGGGGAGCTCCCCTCCTCCTCCGGCTTCACGAGAAGCCCACCTGCTCTAGCACCCCCACTATGTTGAGCATAAACATGTCCATCCCTACCCCCGTCAGGTGTACGCCATCGTCCAGATGGTGCCCGGGGGGACTTCACGTTGATGAACCCGTGCCTCACGAACCCCCAACCATTGGCCCTGCACAACTTGGATATGGTAATATGTAGTTTGCGCCTGGATTTTTCCACAGCCCCCAAGTCCACGGCCCCCCTCCATGTCTTACGGACTCAAATTTCTGAGATCGCCTCCACCAGGCGCACCATCCTTGCTACTGCTGCAAGGCCTGCCTGCATTTTTTCTAAGAGACACCTCGTACCGATCGTTGCAAGGTCATTCCCTCCCAGGCTGACCATCAACACATCCAGTTTGCCACCGTGTCCCATGGCTTCTCGCACCGCGGGGAGAAGTTGTTCCCATTTCATTCCCGGCCCCCCCCAACCCTATTATGTCTGTATCCCAAAGCCATATTCCTCCAAACTCGTGTCTGGCCTCCGCCCATCGCTGCGCCCGCTTTACAAATGAGTGACCCACGATCCAGACTGTCCTGCGCTGCTCTGCCGGACCTAGACTGTGAGGGGGAGAAACCAGGCTTAATATACTGTATGGAGGATGTATTGTCTGAAAGCGCCGTACGCCCAACGCCCTATCCCCTTGATCTGGTCAGCTCCCAACCCGAGCTCTGCTGCCGTACTGGCTGCCCCAATTCGGAAGGAATGGGACCCGAACGCCCTTGCCGAAGGTCCCACCCAGTCTAGCGCCCTCCTCATCACTGCTATGAATTGGAACCGGCTCAGGTAGGACCCATCCTCATTCTCTAGCAGCGGGCCCCGTTTGTGTCCCCCCTTGTTGCATGTACCGTCTCATCAGACAAACGGGACAGCATGACTTGTCCCTGATGCAGTTAATCCTGGTCCACTTCTCTTTTCCTGCCTGATCCGTTTTTGACTGCCGCAGGAGGACGTTCATGTGGCCCGCTCCTAGCTCTACGTCGGCCAGGCGAAACGGACTGCTCCCAGGTTGTCTGTTGATGGGGCTGCTAACTCGCTGACCCTGTATGCCCCAAATGATGCTAGCGTGAATGCTGCCCTGAAGAGTGTGGCCTCCAGCTCCGTGGCGCATATCTCACCCAGGGCCCCCAATAACTGCTGTAGGACTGCGAAGCTGATGGGCTGCCTACTGTCCCTCTTTGTCTGCTGTATTCTGCCCCAGCCGTTCAGGATCATCCTACATCGGAAAGACCTTGTCTGGTCCTCCTCTGCTGCCATTTTGAGTAGTATGCTGCAGCGTTAAGGTGTGCCTTGGCCCAGTATTTTGTTCTCCGTTATGAATGCCCAGTCAAGAAACCCAGGATTTCGTCCTGACCCACCCCGCGGCACCCTGTGACCCCTGTTACTTCAGTAAATGACCCCCAGCACTTAATGTATCTATTCACAGTTTTGGGGGCCAGCGTGTTGTCCAGCATGCTTTTTATCCCAGGGCCACCCACGCCCAGGCCTCTTCCGGCACCGGGGCCATTCCTTGGTCCACGTCCGTGGCGAGCTCTCTGAATTTGCCCCATTGGAAACGAGAAATAGCATCTGCAAGTGAGCCATCTATCTCCGTAATCATTTTTGCCGTCCCCGTGTTGATCTTCTGCACTACTGCATGGTTGTCTGACCATAGAACTATCTATCTGCCTGTTGACCAGCCGAGGGGCCCAAATGTGGAAGGCAACCACGATTGGGAACCCCTCTAGTAGTGAGATGTTTGCCGTTATGCCTGACCTTTGCCAGCTTTCTGGCCACGCCCCTGCCGACCATGCTTTGCCCAGGATGGCCATGAACCGGAGGCTGCCAGCCGAGTCAGTGTAAAGCTCGAGTTGGTTGGCCTGCACCCGTGGTTCCCTCCATATGAGGGTGCCATTGAAGTTGGACAAGGCCTCCCACTGCCCCAAGTCTTCTCTCATCCCTTGCGTCAAGCGAACCCTGTGGTGCTTCTGATTGATGCCCCTGGTTAACCATGCTAGACGTCTGGCGAAAGGGCGCCCTGCGAGGACTACTCTATTGGCGAAATTCAATTTACCCAGCAGCTGCTGTATCTCGCCTAGGGTTGCCTTTTTCTGCTGTCTTAGCCTCGCAATGATCTCTCTCTGCTCCACCACCTTCTCAAGGGGTAGTCTGCATGTCCCTGCCACCGAGTCGAATTCTATCCCTAGGAAGGACCGCTTCGTGGTGGGACCCTGAGTCTTGTCCTGTGCTAAGGGGACTCCCAGTTCCTCTGCGAGGGCCATGAAACGGTGGAGGAGGTCTGCTCACTCCCCTGTGCCCGCCCCCTGATGGAGAGGAAATCATCCAGGTAGTTGTCTACCAATGCATAGGCCACAGAGAAATTCCCTTGGTCCAGCCAGTCATTGATAGAGTCCCCCTGGGGGTGTGACAGGCGGTGTATCATTCTAAACTTGCCTGCCTCCTTCTTCGGAACCACACCGAGAGGGTAGACTTTCAAACCCTCTAGTGGGGGGAACTGAACGGGCCCGCCACCCTTCCTAGTTGGACCTCTTTGTCCACCTTCTGTGGGCCACCCCCGGGTTGTCCTCGATAGACTTCAGGTTCCTGCTCTCCTGGATCTCCGCTGGTCCCCTCTAAGGGATGGGGAAGCCCGTCGTGAAACCCTTTGCTTACATGTCTCTGTCTGAAGCTTTGGGGTACCGTCCTAATAAATATTATAGTCTGTTCGTTTTGATGGGGGTGGGCAAGGGGTGACCCCTGTCTGCAGCGCCATCGCCCCTTCCTAGCGCCCCCTGCTCCTCATTTCTTGGCCCCTCCCTTCTCTTTGTTGGCCCCCGTGTCTTGGGCCTGTCCGCACTGCATAGCCGGGTGGTTCCCCATCCCCCCACATGACCCACAGGCGTGCTTGAAATTGCAGGCGGCCCCCCATTTACATTCGTCCTTGTCGAATTTCCAACAGGTTTTCCCTGATTTACTGCTGCTCTGGGTCTTGCCTTTGAAAGACTGACCTTGACTTTCGTATTTCTCTTTTGCCCCATAAGGGCGAAAAGTGTGCTCTCTCGAGCCGACCCCTGCCTTGGGCTCTACCATATGGTTCATGAACCCCTCAATCTCCTGACAGTCCCATTAAATAACTAGCCACATCTGCATCTTTTGCCTGAAACCTTTGTCATAGTTCAGCCAGGCATCCCCTTGGTATTTTAGCTGTGCATCGTGTACCTTCTGCTCATATAGAATAAGCGCTGCTGCACTTTGGGGTAATTTCTCAATGAATACACATGCCAGGGTCCTGAAAGCCCTCTCAAGAGACCTTTCTACCCTGGGCTTGCGCCTATCCCTCCTGTATTTGTCTTTTTCGTCTTGTGTTGTCAGGTCCAAGCCTGCTTTGCGCACCTCTAGCAGTCAAGAGATCTATGTATTCCTTTCTCCAGATCCATTCTTTCATGGTCATTGGGATGAGATCAGCCAAACCTAGGACTTTCGTGGTTGTGGGGGAGTCATTTGGGGAAGGGCGCAGATACTCGCTAGCCGGTTACCCCTTGGGGTCTGGGGCCTCCCCTGATCCGCTTTTGTCCCCTTTGCCGCCTTTGGTAACTGCCCCTTTCCCCGGTGCGGTCTCATTCCTTGTCTCATCGCCCTGATCCACCTTCTGGGGGGTTCTCCTGCCGCTTGCCCTTTGCCCCCTTCGGGTCCCTGCTCCCTCTAGACCCCTGCTCCGGTCCCTTTCTCTTTCCTAATCTCCTTGGGGCCCCCACCAAAAGGGGGATCCTGCACGAGGCCCCTGCCACCATGGCATCCAGGCCGATAGGTGAGCCAGTCCCTGACCCCAGGCTTCCCCGTGGAATCCTTGCCGGTCCCTACCTTGTCCTGCTAAACAGGGTAGGCCAGGTCCCTTGTGTCGCTACATTGTTTACCCCCAGCTGCGTTCCTCAATTCAGTATTTGCCCTGGACCCCCTTCTGCTGACCTTGCGGACTGGCCCCTTTTTCGTTTAGCCCCCGCGCTGTCTGCGAGATGCTTACCAGTGCCCTTGTCTGCGACATTTCTCCTTCCGCCGCGTGGCTCTTGAGGGGCCGCCATACTGGCCACAGACCCCTCATCACTGCTCTCATCCCAGTCTGAGCTGGAAAGCACCTCAGGGGCTGGTGGTGCTTTCTCCTTAGCCCGGGTGCTGCCCTTGCCCCTGATGCCAGGAGGATTCGTGACTGCCGCACCCTTTGCTCCTCCCTTGGGCACCTTATGTAGGGCTGCAGTTTTGGCTGCATGCCCTCTGCCTCCTGGTCGCCTGCTGGCTGGTGTCGGTGGGTTTGCCAGCCCCGGTTCCTTTCCCTTCCAGCTGGGGCCCTCCCTGATATGCTGGTCCATCCAGGACTTCCCCTTCAATGCCACCAAGGCACTGGCCTTCTCCAACATCGCCTGCAGATCCGCGTCCAACTCATTCTCCGCATCCGCTCTTCGTCTCTTCTGTCCCTTCTGAGGGGCCTCCGTGCCCTCTTACGCCTCCTGGAAGCAAGCCGGCATCCTTGTCTGCATGTCTTCTGCCATACCAGTCCCCTTCTTCCCGTCTGCTCCCACCTGGGCTCGATATGGTCCCTCACCAGTTTATTCGCTTTTTGTCGTGGTTTGTTGCGATTCACAGCCACCAAAACCATGCTGAGTAACTGGGTAAATGTGTCTGATTTCACCCAGAAGTCCTTCTTGTTTATCCGAAGCTCTTTGAATGCCAGCTCACCCAAAATGTCTGTTGTCCTTGGCCCTAGCCAGCCACTTTGGAAGCCGGTATGCCTCCCGGTAACCAATACCCTGGGTCACGATGCACCCCCAGCTGCTCGCGACGGTTTCTTCAGGTCGTGGCAGCAGCGTGCAACTCCCTGCGTCTTCCGGCGTTGTCCCTGGTGCCTGCAACGATGAGCGATCGCAGGGAAACTAATTAAAAAAGGTCCTTTCCCTTTTAAGCACCTTCAAGGCCGGCCCCGCAAAGCCCGTTCCGTTCGCCGCTCTGCCTCCTTCCTGGTTCGATCCCTTGGCTGAGTAGTACCGATGCAGTGCGCCTGGAGATGGGGGAACGTCTGCTGACCAAGAGGCCTCCCCTGTCCGCTCCCTGGATCTTCCTCGATTCGTCGCTGCTCCACAGGTAGGCAGGCTCCAGACGTCCCCTTGCACATGCCGATTTGTCTTCCAGGCTGCCAAAGTTTTTTAGGTCTCGCCTGAGCCAGCGCTTTAGCGCTGCTCTGGCGAGAGCTATAGAAAGCGGGATTTGGAAGTGCAAACTAGAGCTTTTGAGGCCGCGAACTACAGTGCATGTGCAGCGGGCACGCGCACCATTTGTCAGCCTGCTGATCACTTTCGCAGCCCCTTTGATGTTCTCAGTGAGCCGCGCGGCCACTGAGAACATCAAAGCGGCCGCGATAGTGTTCAAAATATGCCAGCCTTCCCTGTGTTGCTTTATCACTCACCGCCCCCACCCCTTCCATGTTACCCGAGTGCCTGGCGTTTTGTAATGGTCCTCTCTCTATTTTCATTTCAGCTTTCCACCTTTTTTAATACTCACTCAGACACTTTAAAAAAACGAATATATCCTGAAACATCTGTAGGCCAAGTTATAAACAGATCGCCCTGTTTTATATCCTAATGTTTACCCATGTTAACCTAAAATAGATGTCCACATATTTTGAGTATGATTTTGATCAAGCAATCTGAAAGCCATTGGTAAGAAGTTGCTACTCTTAACTTGCAGCATCTGTAAACCGAAAACCTACACATAAACCTAGTTTCGTTTAAATATAGACAGTTGTGTTTCCTGTCACCTTCAGTCACTCACCAGATTATTAGTTTGCAATCTATTTTGCATTTTGAATACTTTATAGATGGTACCTCTGACTGCTAGATGTGCTTGTTTTATATTTTTACTATAAAACGATTTGAAAAAATGTGTCCTGAAAAACTAACTTTGCCAAAGAACACAGAGCATCCTCGTATACCTCCCCAAATACCAGGGCAGCGGTTTTAGACTGGAGCTCGACAATTCCCCTCCAGATTGTAAGAAACATCTGGAAATAAAGTAAGACTAATCTAACCAAATAACTGGAACTTTATTTTCATAGAAATTGATTGGATCGCCCTTAATTGCTTTGTATCAAGGTCCAAAGGCCTGTTTAAAGGCACATTCATACAATCCGATTGCTCTACAGCCCTGTTTCTTACCCGTTTGAACTCTGAGGGTCGCCACTGAATCACAAACTCCTGCCTAAGCAATGCCTACTATCTGAATCGCAAAAGAATGTGCAAACACCCAGACACAAGAATACGTTAGACAAATGCACATATTAGGGTCTATTTTATTGAATTCAGAAACAAAAGATGTTGACATTTTAATGTCAACATTTAGCTTTTCAGTACTTTTATTTTTAAAAGACGAAGCCTTATTCGAGTGTTAACTTTTTTTACTTCTGGGGACCTCCAATTAAACTGTTTTAGTAGCCACGGATCTTTGCCTAACCGATTATTTTTACGATTTGAACCCCAAAAGAATTCACAATAATACAGAAACGAGTATACATCAAACAAATACATTGGGAAGTATTTTATTTAATTCACAAACCAAAAACGCAGACATTTTAATGGGGAGGTTTGAGCTTTTTCAACATTTAGCTTTATTTCTAAAAACTGAATTTATGTGCTCGATTATGCACATCACGTGGTCTTCTTTGCTCCCCATACCTGCTCTCTTTTTTTGTCGGTGCATGCAGCTGCTGCTTCATTTGAGGCCACCAATCATCCATGTTCGATTACGTCTGCTGTTTTAGCGCTGCTCCAACAAATCATAAGGATTCCAACTTAATTTTTGGCTTCTAAACTAATATTTTTAATTTTTGAGAGAATTTAAAGCATTCGATGCAATTTTGCGTTTTTATGTACAGGTAATTAATCTAATATTTTATTTTTTAAACTGTCGCGGACACTCTGAGAATGCGTTGCGAACCCCAGGGATCTGCTGACCACAGGTTAAGAACCACTGCACTACAGTCATGCTAAAGACTGACGTTAAATTCCTCAAGCTCCAATTCATTGAGTCGTTCAGCTTACATGCTTGCACATGTGACATTTCATAAGTTAAATAACCCTTTAAAACGACTTACGAAGGAATAGGAAAAAATGCACCCGCCCACCCCACACACACACATTTTATCCCTTCTCTCCTGCTAAACTCCTGGCCAGAGTGGGGATCTATTAAATGCAGCAGTTAGTAAAGATGCACTGGAACAATTTTCAAAGTGCGGGAACTGCCACCAATGTGGTATTGGTTAAGTCATAGGGGGTAGAAAAACCCAAGTGTTGCACAGATGTACAGCAAATGAGCCGCACATTCAGCATGTCAATGGTGGGCGAGTGTTGTCCAGTGGTGCTTTTTATCCCGAGCATGTGACTAAAGTATGGTGTGCTACGATACTGCCTTTTACAGAGAGCACATTTTTCATATAAATGGACTCTTGAAACAGGCACTCAATTTCCACCAGTCATGCAGCTTGATTGATAAACCTATGTGGCTTATAGGTATAAACAATAATGTGAAATTGAAAATGTGTGCATATTTATCATTTGTGCATCACACAAGTAAAGTGTCTTTGTTTTGATCTTATGAAAATCTTTGTTTCACTCACACTTCAGAATAAATTAAAAACGAAATGTCTTTTTAACTTTTCTTGCTGCTGACAAATTTTGAAATATTTGTAAAGTTAATTTGCAAGTATTTACATTGTTTTGTGTATTAGAAAACATTTGACATCCTGCAGCTTTTTCTTTTATATTTAATTTACTCCAGCAGGATTGTCACTTCGTTCACATTAAAACCAGCATTGGCATAGCCAATAGGTCTCGCTTTTGGGACCTTATAAGTATTTAGTTATGCAGCACAATATCCTTGGTGCAACAACATCAACTGTTGTATGGCTAAACACTTATAAGGTCCCAAAGCCGAGACCTATTGGCTATGCCAATGCTTGTCTTGCCCTGTCGCCGAATCTGGTCACCACCGGTTCCCGCAGATTCCGATTGCTCTGCTGATTCCAGACGAGGATCCTTCCGGCATCGTCCAGGCACGATTTTGCTCCTCTATTGCCAAGGGGGGGATTCAGTGTCTTCTGGGGGCCTTGTGCCCCCCCCCCCCCCCCCCCCGCCGCTTGCCAATTCCCCCCTGATTGGGGTAACGATAGGCCTTCCTGGGGCGATCAATCCTGGTTGCCTCTTTTTTTTTTGTGGAGTTCCAACAGGGGGGGGAGGGTTTCCCGCCTCCAGGCGGCGTTTACCTCAGGCCTCCATCGGGTCCGGCTACGCCTTCCCCTGCCCGGGCTTCGGTCCCGTATGAACCCCTTTTAACACTTTCTTTCCTTCCTGTGCTAGCGCTCCATTTCCTTGGTGACTTCATCCTGGCTACCAGCATACATATGTAGAAGCTGCAATTGTCATTTTACTCTTTGCCTGGGCCCTCACCAACACTCATTCCCTGCACACAGGCCGCCCCAGAAACGCTGCCCGCCCACCCCGTACCGAGTTGCACATGAATCTCTACTATATAATCACAGGTTGGTTGAAGCACATATCCTACAATAGAACATAGCAGTATGGTTTGCAAATAAACCAAGTAAAGTCGGCTACCTTTAACACCACCTGCTCTCTCTTCACTACTGTCTCTTGCCCTCCACTCGAGATCACCTGCTCTGTTTGATTTATGAACTCTGGGAGCTCTTCCTGACTCCGCATACAGAGATGTAGATGCTGCATTTACTTAATCTGGCCAGGTCTGGTGGTTCTGTAAACTAATGCGTCCACTGTAGGATCCAGTGACCTCATGATCACAGGTTCCAATCCAAGCGGGTTCACTCAGCCTTTCATCCTTCCTTCCGTCCTGCTCTGTGCTTGAACTAGCTCCGTTTGATAAAGCTATGCTTCTCTGTGCTACCTGAGATGGCGGGTCTCCAGGTGAACAGGTTAACATAACCGACCCCTTCAACCTGGGCCTACTGCATTCATCGTGATGAAGCACAACTCAAGTCATGGACAGTCTCCCATTGCACACCTTGACATGTGCATCATGGCAGATCATCCTTTCTTTAATTCCTTCAGTTCAAATTCCATTATATTACGATATTTAAGAACATTGCCTCCTGTTCGTTTCTGAAATTACCCTTCTGTAAAGGGTAGAAATTACACACTTATTAAGATACATTTGAGGACACAAAACCGGAAACCTTAATATGTGTTGTACACTAAAAAAAAAAAAAGCGAATTAAAGTGTCAAATGGTTATAGTTAGGACCTTTACTGGCAACCTTAAGTCCTGTTTCACTGAGCAGGTTGATACATTAGCAAATGTCACTATAATTTATGTTTGAAGTGGCACAATTAGTTAACCAAAGGTAACTAATCTTTATCGACAAGGGTTACTAAAATATTATTAAATGGTCGTAACGTTTATATTAATACTGACATTGCAACTGTTGCATAAGTTCCATTTATCGGCTTGTAAAACAGTTTGTCTACATAGGGCAACAAGCGCCGTCCGGCTGGAGTTGGAAAGAGTGCAGCTAAGACCTTGATTTGAGGGGCATTTATAGAGCGCAACAAGTTCCCAAAGGCGTCAAGGCGCTATAGTCACAGTGGTGTAAGTCTGCAAACGTGGAGTAAAACTAATGGTTGTGTGAGAGGTAACCTATAGCGTTAAAAGCCAGGTCTTTTCTAAAGGAGGGGGTGGTGGTGAGATCTGATACTGGTCAGATGACTAGGCAGCGAGCGCCACAATCTGCAGCACCAAGAAAGCTCTGCCTCCCCATTTATTTCTACTGAAATCTGGGCACTGTCGCCAAATTAAGGTGGGGTTAGTAAAGATTTCTCCCAGGGATAGAACTGTGAAACATTACCAAACCTGCCTGGCAGGAATCCAGGCTAAGCAGGGGCAGCTCCTCCTTGTGAGCGGAGGAGCATCGCCCCACTGCTTTCTCGCAGTGCGAGAAGCAGTAACATAAAATGGTATAAATACCATTTTACGTTACTGCTTTTTGCCCTGTGAGAAAGCAGAAGGGTTTGGTTGGGGGCGGGTGGGTGGGCGGTCCTGCAACAGTGCAGGAGAGGAGTGGCTAGCCCAATGTTGCGGGCCCTGACTGTTTGGTCGGCCTTCTGGGGCCAACCAAACCAGTCATGCGCACTCTGCCATTTTCTCCATGTAGGCTGAGACGATGCACAACCTAACCCCCCCCCCCCCCCCCGATTGCCCTCCCCCTACCCCCGCGACTGAGGCGAAGGGGCTTAAGCACTATGCAGATGGCCTCGAACATAATACGTTTTCTTATAGGGAACCAGTAAAGGTCATGTAGTCCCTTGGCCACTGACTGCCGTTTTGGAATGTGCAGGGTGAGCCTGGCCACCGCATTCTACACTAACTATAGTTCGGCTTGGGTGCTCTTGTTGATCTCCAGATAAAGGGCATTACAGTAGTCTGTTTTGACATAACTAGTGCCAAGGCCGCTTGTTTCCATGGTGAGGGGAGGAGGAAAGTAAAAAATATTCTTCAGCATTCTAATAAGCCTGCAAAAATGTGTTGCAGATTGGGGCCAATCAGCCATTTTCTGGCGGGGGAGGGAATACAATTCTTAGTTTTGATCAATTTCGCATGGGAAATTGTGAAAAGAGGTGTGAATTTTGGGCTGTATTATAGAAGTGAAACTGCTTTACATAAACAAATAATATAATAAAAAATCTTTATTCGGCAGAGAACACAGCCATAAAGGATACAATAAAAACAGTTATATATTAAAAAAATATATCATTTTTGACACAACTCTAAAAGACATCACAGTATACTCTCATCTTGCGGGACCACTAGCTAATGAACGACTGTAAATGCCAACCTGTTTCCCAGAAAGTGCTATGTCAACATGTCACTATTCGTAAATAAACCTTCCTCTCTGTCATGTATGGTTTTCCTAGATCTCGTCATTGCTCTTAGAAAGTGTGTAACCACAAAGAAAATGCGTTCGTGCTGCAGAAGTTGCATGTGCAAAAGTGCATTTCTTTTAAATAGGGTTTCAGATGCAGTTGCCTGGGATATGTAAAATAAAATATATGCATAAAAAGACAACATTTAAAATATCCTGTGGAGACCTATTGTAGCAACCACAGGGCCCTCTATCCTCAACACGAGCTACAAAGCCCCGAGGAGAGGCCACTAAATGATTAAACAAATTAAATCTAAAACGAGTAATTAAAAAGCAATCGTAAGCGATGGTTAAAATAGTGAGGTAATGCTCTGTTTTTCTCAGCACTGATCTAACTAGGACATGTGCTTTGACTGACGTCTTACTTAGTTCCTTTCCTTCTCGCTCCGCACAAACTTTTTTAGAGAATAGTTCGTTAATTCGTTTTTTGTCCTCTTTCTTAACTGTTCTATATTTGGTAAATATGTCTGATCTTCCTAGGGCACAGTGTTTCTTTAATATATCTTAGCCAGGGTATTTTAAGGGCATGATCCAATGAGAGGCAGTCCAAAATTACAGCTTGATTTAATGAGGCCTCATCATTGGACCAAATATCCACCCAACAAAGCAGAGGCTTAACTGCAGTTAGGTCAGTCACATGCCTCACCCCAAGTTCTTTGTGCACTGTGTAAGCGGGGGTACCCAGAGGGACTTTTAACAGCCGCCTCAGATATTTTTGGTGCATCGTCTGTAATTCATCCACTTCCTTGTACCCCCAAATCTTGCTCCCATACAAGACCTTAGAGATACAAATTGATTGATATAATTTTTAAATCACCCCAGGCGACCACGTACCTAATCTGTGTGCAAAGCTTGCTACAGCTGCCATTGCTTTATTTGTTTCCATCACCTTCTCTTCTTTCAGGGTTTAGTTTGGCATCAAATGAAACCCAAAGGAATTTAAAGGCTGGGACTTTGGTTATACTAAAAGAGCCTGCCTTATAGGATTTTGTACTATTCCCTCGACAACCCACTTCCATCACAAACGACTTGGCGTAGTTGGGGGACAGATCCAACCCATTCATGAAGGAGACCAACCCATCAATTAAAACTTGCAACGCTCTAGGCGTGCGTGCAAGAAGCACATCATCGTCTGCGTACAGCGGTACTGGTCTACTGTCTATTCTCAGGGTATCCACCTGCAAAGAAATCAAGGCCGAGTCCAGCCCGTTAATGTACAAGGTAAATAGAAACGGGCTAGAATACAACCTTGGCGCACACCTCTGGAGCACTGTTGGTAAGTTCCCCCCTCTTGTGTAAAGTGGACTGCTGCTGAGGTATGGGCATATAAAGAAATCAGGGAATTTATTATAGATCGCTCTACTCCTAATTCGTCTAGCAGAGACCACAGTTTGCTGTGGTTCACCCTATCAAACGCTGTAGTGAGATCCATGAAGCCTAAATAAATGGATCCCTCTTTGGCGATTGTATATTTTGCTATCAGTAAATAGAGGTTCAGGCATTGACCCACTGTGGATTTACCTGCATGGAAGCCATATTGGACTTCCGAGTTCATTTGATTTTTGTCTGCCCACTCCATTTAGTATGACCCAACCCATAACCTTGACTGTCGAATCAATCAGGGATATTGGTCGGTAGCAGTTGGGGTTATCCCTGTCTCCCTTCTTGAAAATGGGGACGATAGTAGCAGTGGACCAAGACTGGGGCATATCCGATGACACTGCTGCATTCAAAACTCTAGTCAAAATTGGGGCCCACACGTCAATGTTGCTCCTAAACAGGTCTGGGGGAATGCCGCCTGGGGCCTTATTATTTGTCAATCCCTCTATGCCTATTATTACCTCTTCTAACTGAAAATTAATCTGAGAAACACATGGGAAGAGCTCCCAGACAGTTATAGTGGTTTCCAACCCCGTAATTATAAACCGCTTGGAAAGGATTTTTCCATTGGTCCTGTGTGATATGATGACATACGGATGGTTTGTCTGGTTCAGAAAAACTGGGTCCATTAATAACTTTCCAGAATAAGGAGCTATCTTTTAATTCACTAGCCTGGACCAGTTCCTCCCAAGCCTTTTTTTGTAAGGAAGACCTCCGTTTCTTGAGTGCTTTATTATAATCATTGCGGCAAGTGGCTACCATAGATCTATTGCGCAGGGTCTCTTTCAGGGCCATTTTAAGTTTCCTCACTGCTTGAGAACATTCACTGTCAAACCACCTTTGGCTATCCGAGTGGGAAGTGGCCAATGGGACAGTAAGGTGAGCAGCCTTTACTTTTCTATAGCTTCAAAGGAACTGAGTACATCTTCTGATGGTGAAATACCTAGGCACTTCATAATCTCCTGTTACCTCTCTATAAAAAAAGGGATAAAATAAAAGCATTGCTGTCCACCTGGGTCCACCGCAAATGTCTCCCCTGGTCAGTGGGCCTTAATGTACCTCCCATCCTACTAACTCGTACTAGCTTAACACCCTGTGCCCACAGACCCAAAATCAAAGGGTTATGATCGCTGTAGGGACTTTCTACAGTCCTCACAAATGATATAGTGTGGACCAGAGACGATGACACAAAATAAAGTCAATGGTGGTAACGCAGCCCCTTTATAGGTAGGGGGGTAAAGACTATTGGGGGGCATAACTGCATTTTGTAAGGTAAACATTTGGTCAAAGGTTTTTAAAAGAGCATTTAATTCAAGTCCATCTACAGAATGCTCCATGTGCCATTCTTTTGCTGTCATGCTTGTGGAAGTAGCCCTCGTACTTTGTCCGATGTCTGAACATAAATGACAATTAAAATCGCCTAACAAAATATAATAACCCTGTGGTAAATCATCCCCCTGTAACTGATCTAGTAGACCGGCTAGCTCCTTCAAACTTGATGTGCCCAAATTCCTTTTAGCATTATAAAAGTTAATTATTGTAAACAGTTTCGATCTACCCAACACCAGCATTAAACCTTGTGCCACTGCAGAGTTCCAATTTAATTGTTTCACTGACCTACAAAAAGATCAAAGTCAATAAATATGATTAAACCACCTTTAGCTCTCCCGTGTATTGAGCCTTCCGCCGGAAGGAAGAACGACTTAAAGCTCTCCAAGAAAAATATATTTTCCACCTCCCAGGTCTCCTTCAGGCAAATGATCTTATAAGAGGTTATAAATTGTATCCAACTGTCATCATCAAATTTTGAGGCTGATCTCGCCACATTCCAAGAGATCAGGTAATCTCTCTCCCACCCTGGGTGCTGGGTAAAATGGTCGATATTATCTTGTCCCCCTGATGACCTGTCGGGCAGTTCTGGTTAGAGTGATCTATAGGGAGGTCTAGATTTACTCTCTGCCAATCCACCCTGGGCATGACTACCTGTGTAGGAGTCTGTTGCTGTTATCTGTACTAGGCTGTGTTCAATGCCTGCCTCCTGTAAATCCAGATCATTAAGATCTGGCATGGGGGCATAAGTCTTCAAACACAACTCCGTTCCCTCCCCAGTGTATGCGCCCCCCTCCATCTCAAGTGCGTTATTAGTTGCTAGAGCAGTAGAAAAAAACCTAGTGCAAGTAGTTTAATTTCTGAGGCATAAAAAGGGAACTCTGCTGAGTGTCTCAAAATGTGTGCCAGTTTTGGGAATCTGACTGTGACAATCACGGCATCGCCCATGAAGGTTTTCTCTGGTTTTTCAATCCAAGAGACCCTTCTTGCCATCAGGATGTGAGAATGGTCCCTTACGTGGAATCTGTTTCCCTAACCAGTGAGACACTTTATTAATCAAATTATCTGTGGGTTCCTCAGTACCTACTTACAAACAATGGATCCCCACCAGAACTACAGTATAGGGACAACATGCCAGAGGCAGATCAATTACTGGCAGGCCTGGTCTATAAATGCTCTTAGTGTTAACCCCCTCTTTCTTATGCACACCTGGTGCGGTATGTTGGTCCCTTACCCCCATCCCTTCTCCTCTCACCATACCATAAGTTTGAGAATTAAACCTGCTACCAATCTCCATCCCCTAGCCCAGAGCTTTCCAAACTCTGTGTCGCGACACAGTACTGTGTCGCCTGCCATGTGCAGGTGTGTCGTGCGATGACGTGCTGTCTATTCATCGTTAGTGATGCAGTATGGCTGCGGAGAAAGGAGAGGGAGACCGTTAGGCGAGCGCGCGGCCTCGTTCACTTTGCCACGTGCAACGCATGTGCAGTCTGGTCTACTGCACTCCTACCTGGACAGTTTTGCCAGTCACTGTCTTTGTTAGAACAGATTCAGAATTGCTTTATTAACCTTCCTGCCTCCTCAAATTTGCTTGAAAATGCACCATTTGCCCACTCTTTTTTCAAAATTTTCTTGGAGAGAGAAAGCCCCCCCCCCCCCCCGGACCCCCTGTAGGTGGTTCAGGCTTGCTCCCAACACTCACTCGCTCGCTCAACTGCATTACCGTGTCGCGAAATGATGCATGTCGAAAAAGTGTGTCACTGACATGAAAAGTTTGGAAAGCTGTGCCCTAGCCCCTTACGTCTCTCATAGGTCCATTCTCCAATGGTCTATCCGAGCTTGGTGGTAGACTTCCTGGTCCTGGCTAATTTTGCCCACCCAAACTGGGGCATGCTACCTGTGATTGGGCACAACTCGGTGGCGAGACTTTAGAGATGGTATTCCACATATTCTCCACTTTCCCAAGCGTCTCTCTGGAATCTGATAACCCTTTTTTCCAACTTGTCCCAAAACTGAGAGAACAGTTCGGTCATCAAGTTCGTAATTAACCCCCTCAGAGAATTCTAAAATCCCCTCATGTCTATCGGGCTAATCAAAGGTTTTGTCTCCTCCACTCCCTTGTGGGCTCGTTTTTCTTCTTCGCTTTGCACAATCTTCTGGATGCTGGTGACACCTCTGCCTCTGGGCCCTCGTTATTGGCCTTGCCAGGCCGCAGTGCCTGGTGATAAAGGACTTACGCATGGCTCATTTTCCTGTGGCGTGCGGCCCCTGGGGCAACAGTCTGTGCGCTATCAGTCATGACAACCGGAGGGCTTGTAATAGTTGCTTCTAGTGAGTCAGTCCTCGACGGTTCAGGCACTGGGGGACCGATACAACCCATAGATAATCTCCTCTCCGCCTTATCAATCTCCTTGGTTATGGCCCCCACCGCTTTAGCTAATAACAAGTCAATGGTAGCCCTTTTGTTATTAGACAGATGATCGTTGTTAGTAGCTTTTCTCTTCCTCATGTTAGATAAATGCTAACCAACACACAGTACTTGACCGATCCTTGGGCGTCCACGCTTGAATCAGTTGAACAATTAACAGGTGCTCACCACACTGCTGGGCTTCCAGGACTTCCGCTGGCTTGAATCAGGTAGGTTCTGGCTCCGGCGTGGTAAAAACTGAACTGAGGTGGGCTTAGTAAAGATTTCTCCAGGGATAGAACTGTGAAACATTACCAGACCTGCCCAGCAAGAATCAAGGCTAAGCAGGGGCAGCTCCTCCATGTGGGCCGAGGAGGATCGTCCCCTGCTTTCTCGCAGTGCGAGAAGCAGTAACGTAAAATGGTATAAATACCATTTTATGTTACTGCTTCTCGCAGTGCGAGAAAGCAGAAGGGTTTGGTTGGATCAGTCCTGCAACAGGGCAGGAGAGGAGTGGCTAGCCCAATGTTGCGGGCCCTGACTGTTTGGTCGGCCTTCTGGGGCCAACCATACCAGTTATGCGCATTCTACCACTTTCTCCATGTAGGCTGAGACGACGCACGACTGGATCAGGCTGGCTAAGGTAAGTTGTTTTTTTTTTTTTTTTTTTTAAATTAAACCTACCCCCATATCAGCCCCCCCCCCCCCCCCCCCCCCGCCCGCGACTGAGGCTAAGGGCCTTATGCACTATGCAGATGGCCTCGAACATAATGTGTTTTCTTATAGGGAGCCAGTGAATGTCATGTAGTCCCTTGGCCACTGACTGCCGTTTTGGAATGTGCAGGGTGAGCCTGACCACGGCATTCTACACTAACTATAGTTTTGCTTGGGTGCTCTTGTTGATCTCCAGATAAAGGGCATTACAGTAGTCTGTTTTTGACATAACTAGTGTTAATGCCGCTTTTTTCTGTGGTGAGAGGAGGAAAAGACAAATATTCTTCAGCATTCTAATAAGCCTGCACAAATGTATGTCGCAGACTGGCCCAAAGTCTATCAGCCATCTTCGGGCGGGGGAGGGAATAAAATTCTTAGGTTTGACCAACTTTGCATGAGAGTCTGTGAAGAGGTGTGCATTTTTGGTTGGATTATAGAAGTGAAACTGTTTTACATAAACTAATCGGCAATACTAGACTATGTTGAAATTATATCCATGGTGCATGGTCAACCAAAAGAGAGCATTGCTCTAAGCAGTCGAACAAGTACAAAGATGCTGTTCCCTGATTTACCTTCTTGGTTGAGTATTGAGTGTCTAGGGCCCCAAGGCACTATTGAGTGAGCTTTAAAGCCAAACCAGTCCAAAAATGTGTAGGAGATTTAACCGTCATGCACTGGTATTGGGCAAACTCTACGTTTTCAATAGCCCTAATGCAGAGAGGGAGGCTGAATCAAAGTGTAAACACTCCTCATAAGCAATGGAAGATGCCACAAGTTTTATCAAGTATTTTGTATGTTTGTCTCATAATATATGGCTGTATCCTAACTAAATCTGGAAACTGGTAATACCTGCAAGTTGCAAACATAAGTAATTGACATAAAACAAAACACAGTGAAAGAATGCAAGGTCCATAAACAACAGAATCTATAGTAAACAAGACATTTAATTTCGGTTGCTCAGAACTTTGGGATTCTTGCTGATCCCTTTCTTAATCCAGAATGTTTCTCTTTGTAAATGTATTTGGGTTTTGTCCCTGCCCAATCGTCTCACACTCTTTCACAACCTGCCGATATTGTCTCCAATATCAGTAGGTTTTTTGCCACCGGATATATATTTTTTGTTTTGTTTCTTATATTGCATGTATGTTTATACAAACGGGTTTTGATTTTTCTCTCTGCCTTGCTAATGCGTATTTTCTCCACTGGCACATTTGTAGAGATAAAAGTAGATAAATACAGTTGTTGATATAATTTATGAGTGTCTTCCCAATATTCTATTTCTGGCCTGAATAAGAAGGTTGGACTTCAAGCCTTTTTCTGACCCCACTTTTAAAAGTCCACAGTCCTAGTACAGGATGTTGCCCAGCTTAGCAGTATCCTTGTGGCCGTCTGTTACTATTGGGAGATTTTTTGTTTCTACATAAGGTTTCTTGTGCCAGATATGTGCAAACAGACGTTTTATAGGAACATTTTTATTTGTCTGCTTCCATTTGCATGATTGACCTCCATTTTTTAAAATTGCAATTTTAGAATATTTTGACACCAATACCAGTCTCGTTTTTCCCTTTTTTTTTTTGTCTTTAATAATATTTCCCTATTTATATATCTTCATCTATACCTTTTCTTTCCACCTTTCCTGCAGAACCTTTCTTGTTCGTCATATGGCCAGCTCACTCCTGGGCCCCCTCGCACCAATACATTTCTAAATAACTTTCACCCCTTCTAATCCTTCATCTGTCTTTCCCCTTAACTCGGACTCTACTCTGCCATCAACTCTCCCACGTTGATGCCATTGTAGTGGCCCCTAAAATAACAAACCCACCAGCTGATTCCCGCCACAGTATCCATCTGTTTCTGCTTTGTTCCACCCATATCTGAAGTGCTGTTTTTTTAGGTCTCGCCTACAGTCTGCTATAGCTATGGGTAATGCCAATAATTGCAATGGGATTTCGGTGAGCCCACTTTCCTGTCGCTTTCATTTGCTTGCTTCATATTCAATGGGTTTCCTTCCTCTTGTTCTACTTTTTTTTCTCTACTTTGGAGCACCGCTTCTTTACCGTATTTTTGATATGGATGACGTTTATCATCCTTCCACAGTTCACGTTCAGGAATAGCTTTTAGAACTCAATGGAAATGCTTATTTTTAGGTCTCGCCTCAGCAGCACATGCGGGCTTTCTCTTCGAGACATGATGTATTTCCAATATGTTCTTCATGGACCCCCCATCTTTGTCATTGGTTCCTCTTACTGTCCTTTGCTGGCTTGTTTGGTCAATACGCTTAGTAGTCCCTACTTTTGAACCTCCCACGAGGACTGCCCCTGTTGCACGTGCTCTTCGTAATTTAGGATACTTTAAGAGCACTTTTTGTTGGGGTGGGGGGGGGTCTGCCTCTGCTTGTTTTTTTGTATTGTAGTGAGAAGTGTTTGTGTTTGGTTTACTTGGTGCACTGGCTTAATGAAAGGTACGCCGTTTCATTTGCCATGCTTGATCTTTCCTCACGTCCGCCGCGCTCTTTTGTTGTATACATTAGGCGTTGTGTTAATATTTTAATTTAGTCTTTCCCCACTTGGACAGCAGCTTGCCAGTGGTAAGGAAGGGCCGCTGCTTCGTGCTGCAGAATAAATAAATAAATACAACTGTGCGTTTGCTCTTTCCCAGCCTCCCTTTCCTGCTTACTCAGGCTTCAGCGGAGCTCCGAATTTCCTGCACATAGCTGTTTTTTTTCCACAGCGTTCCTCTTCAGATTTTTCAGTTTTGTTCTGGAAGGCGTGTCATTTAACATGCTGGCATAACCCTGCTGTTGTAGCCACACAATTCCTCCACGTGATAACGCACCAAGGGGACATTGTGACGTGAACAAGCGTGGGGAAAGCCTTTGTTTAATTACATTGTTTTTAGGTATGAATTGCGTTGACCTTGCGGAGAGCACTATCTACGAACAAAATCCCCAAAAATTCCTAAACCTCTCGGTCCTGTTCAGGACCTCTGTCAACGAGAATTGGTAGTGCAGCACTTTTTCACCTATTCCGTGGCTCAACTGCCCTCCCCATCTGTCTTTCTTGTTTGAGCCACTCGCCCACCTCTAACTGCAATACAATGCAAAAGAGTTCCATACGAAACCACAAGAACAGTTACTGCGTTACAACGGTTCTGAAGCAGTCAGTCTTCCGAAGTCTTGCAGCTGCAGTCCTTCTTCCATGTCCGCGATCTGTCACTTTGTTTTGTAAACCCAGTCACCAGTTGCACGAGTATGCATAGCTTATTTCCCCAGTTTAAATTGTGTAATTGCTCACTTTTGATTTCATTTTTCTAATTTGTAATCTGCATGGTACTACTATTGGTTTGCTTTGGAAGCATTCTGTGCTACACATTTTACTCCTTACCATCTGTAAGAGCATGGCCTGGTGTTCTGAGAAAGAATCGTTGGATGATCCACTCAGAGCTAGATTGCTCTTGTCTAGCCGAGCCTTAAGTTTGCACTGAATGGTAAAAAAAGAACTATAGAGTATTGTTGGTACTGCAGTGAGAGCTTATGATGAGAGGTTTAGCACAAAAGGCTGCGTTTTTAGTACAGCTGGATTATCCTGCTAAGGTGTCATATTTTTGGGCGCAAAAATGAATACCTACTTCTTACTTTCAATTGTAGAAGAGGCTTTCCTGCCTCCATTATTTGACACATAATATTTCCAATTAGTAAATAAATGGCTCCCATTTGTTAGCCGCTCTAGCCTCATGCCACACCACCTTCTCCCTGCTAAACATATTATTCTCCATCCCGAAACTCCCCCGCACCGTTGATTGTTCGAGTTCTCATTATCTCTCTGTATCTTTAAAATTGGTCGATGTCTTGATGCAATGGCATTGTAGAACATGTTCGTGCTAATGTTTTCCTACAATTCTGTAGCACTGCATATTCATTTGTGGCAGTCTGGGTGCTTCTTGTACTCATTTATTTTGTATGCATGTCAGTATTACATGCATGTTGCTCTTTTGAGTGCCAGCGCATGGGGTGCTTTGTTGGTTTCACAAGCTTGTGACTGGAGATTCTCAGCAGACAAGATCCATTAGTGGTTTAACAACCTCAATAGTATGTCTGCAGGAGCCTCAGAAGTTTATTTGTAAATGTGGAATGCATGGCTGGGGCACAAGTGGGCTGCACTTTTTTGAGTTGCTCGGGTGGTGATGTACTCCACCCCCCCCCCCCCCCGCATCCCGCCCAAAAATATTAAAAGTTAGCAGGTCTGTGCTCGAAAAAGCATCCTGTACACATTTTAAAGTGGGCCTCAGAGGATATATGGTATCGGTGTCAAGCCTTCAATATGCTGGTAATAGTATGGGAAGAGGGGCAACATGACAATTATTATTTTAATATCAGCAGGAAAGTAGAACTTGGATGAACTAAATGTCTCTGAACTTTCAAGATTATTTTGTCGTATCATTCACATAATCAGACTGTATGACCCACTGTGTGGTAATTGTATAGCTCTTCAATCCCTGGCAGCACAGCACTAAGGATAATGTGCTGCATGGCTAAAGACTTATAAGGTCCAAAAGGCGAGACCTATAGGCTATGCCAATGCTTGCATTTTGCATGCTGTGTCCCCCTTCACACCCCTCCCTCAGGGTGCCCATGTTCATCTCCTACCCACCAGCTTGACACTTGTTTTTATCACCCTTACCTGCCCTGCAATTTTTTTTTTTTTACCTGCCCCCAAGTTGCTCTCCATACATCTCCCCGGTTGATGCCCTTTACTTGCTTCAGCAATCCTCTGTTGGAATTTGCTACCGGGTTGGCCCTTTCTGTAAATGAGCATTTGAGCACTTTTTGTTTAATTTCCTCTTGCCAAATTAGACTGCCCTCATCTTGCAACTATACTTTGAAAAAAAATAATAAAATGGCCACTGTCATGACATATGCAATTGCATACCTGGTGATGCATGTGTACATGCTGAGACCACCGCAGTGCCATGACACTTATATGCACAAGTGACAATTCACGCTTGTGTTCACATCATCTTGCTGGTCCTTTATTTATTTTTTACTTTGCTGATTCTATAAGGGGTTGGCAATAACTATTTTTTTTTCCTGATGCTGAATACCATCAGCCAAAAGCATGGACTAAGACAAAAGGTGTCATCTATTGGTTTTGCCAGTGCTTGTTTAAGCAGTCTTGCACTCTGCTTCATCAATGGCTTCTGCAGTTCGCACTAATCAGGCTTCTGTAGATAGCATCATACTGCAATTCCTTTATCCCTTATGTATGTCACAGGTACCACTTACCTCTTTCCCAGAGACTCACACACTAAAAATTGTTGTACTTATGTATATTTATGTAGGCTAATGTATTATGGCTAAAGCTTCACAGCAATATGCAGATTTTGTATTTGAAAAATTGCCTGGGCGGCTGTGCAGCGTTGCCACCAGAGGCAACAATCGAGCCTCAGCAACGCAGGTTGAAGGGAGGCTTGGGTCACCAGGGGTGTGGAATTTAATAAAATATCTACTTGTCCATTGGGCAGGTTGCTTCATAAATCTACTTGTCCTGTAACATAAGCCACTTGTTCCTTTTGTGACATGTAAAGCGGCAACAAATTACAGCAGCAATCTCATTATATAGGAGTTCTGATATATCCTCTCTAATTATGCCAGGGCTGTGTACCTTAGTAGGGTTTGAATACTAGCAATTCCCTTTTGTTGCTACGTTTCTGCAGGTCTACATACTGGGCCTGAAGGTGTGCAAACCTACTAGTGTGTTTTAAGGGTTTTCACCAACTCTTTTTTAATCTTTTCCCATACTGAAAAATGTTGGAAATGTACTCCCGACAGTAGCAGACGTAAAACTTTTTCCAGGGTTGGGAAAAAAGTGTTTGTGGCGGAAAAGGGAACTTGAAACGTTCAGATTTTCACCTGAGCAAATCTACCCATGCACATTTGCTCATGCTAAAACGCAGTTCACAAATATTTTCTAGGAGTACTATTTCTTGGCCTACTTCTGCAAATTCTTGTGAATTCATGAAAACTGTGTTTGCGTGTGTGTGTGTGTGTGTGTATATATATATATATATATATATATATTCACTTAAAAAAACCATAGGTTTCACACAGGTTATAGTTAGGTGGATATTTCACTCGTAAAAAACCAATGAAATTCCCCCGTTATAGTTAGTTCAGATAACTATAACTCGCGCGCCCGCAATCCTCTGCTCATGATGTCACATATTACACCACTCATGACATGGTCAGTGGCATCACTCTTGACATCACTGATGACATCATCCTTGTGATAGAGTGGCGGTCGCGCGAGTTATAGTTATCTGAACTAACTATAACGGGGGAATTTAATTGGTTTTTTACGAGTGAAATATCCACCTAACTATAACATGTGTGAAACCTATGGGTTTTTTCAGTGAATTTGTACGGTTTTTTAAATGCTAAGTTATGTATGTATTTTTTTTTTATATATTTATTTTACAATAAACTACGTATTAAAAAAAAATTTGGGGGGGGGGGGCTTTCACCGTGCGCGCACCCCTCGATTTAAAAAAAAAAAAAAAAATTCTGCCTTTGGGGTCATTCAGGGACCAACCGACCAAGGCTAGGGGGTCAGGAACTCTCTACCCTGCCCCCTTTTCACGTTCAACACCTTCCTTTTTCACTCTCGCACTGAAAACAAACAAAATGGCAGCCGACACTTCCTGATTTCGACCGATTCGAACGTTGACTAACGTAACCACCAATCAGAATTACGCTTGCGCACGTTAGGGTGCTCGCACAGCGCGCGGCTATAGATATGTATGTGCTTTTAAATGCTATTTTCTCAGGAAATACTGAACAGATGGACTCCATAAACCTCTCTGCCAAATTTCAAGTAATTCTGTTCAGCCGTTCGGGCTGTACCTTCGACTAAAGGTCCTATGGGAAAATGTATGGGGAAAACGCGTTTGGGACCCCCCTTTTTTCTCGGCTCCCGCTTGACGGATCTCCCCCCCCCCCCCGAGACTTTCAGGGTAGGAGCTAAGCGGCGCGCCCCATTAGTTTTCAAAATTTCGCGAAGATTCGTCAACCGGCACCAAAGTTATTCAAAATAGAATTTTCAGATTTCCTATGGAAACACGGTCCTAACTAGAACTATCTACTGGCGACCGCCAGTAGATAATATCTCTATATCCAACAACCTTTTCATTCGTGAAAAGAACAAAGCCCACAAAGATCTCCAAGGCACCTTTCTTTATTCTAGCATGTGCAGTTTAAGAGCATTCCAGCATGTCCAGTTGAGGCATGACGCGTTTCGGAATAGTTTCCTTTATCAAATGCCACTGCCGTCTTTGTTCACTAGAGTCCACAATTCAAATAAGAGCGCCTCTTCTCGCATTGGCTCTGACGCTCTCATAGGCAAGGAAGGAGATGTCACAGAACTCTGTGATCCGAGTCCAATCCGCTGCAGGCATTTTGATGTGAGTACTGCCCCAGTGGGCGGTGCCCACAGCGCTACCTTCCCTGCCTCTATGTTTTATGTGGAGGGCATGCAGGTTTATCAGATCGTCACCCCACCATACCTTCCTTTCCGGTAGCAAAACACGCAGTACTTAAGTAAGTTTGCATGTTAACTGTGAAATCTTGCTCTTCGTAACAGTATTCTGCTCTTTTACAAGGAGTATATTGGCATACAACGTAGTTTTGTTCAGTGCCCGGAACTGATGTGGCAAAGTATGCTTTTTGAGGCCAAAAACTGTTTTTGCTTTTGCCAATGCTTGTTAGAATGGTGAGAGCCCAGTAGCGCACACCGATAAGGTTTTTCAAATACCATGCCCAAACAAGTCATGCATTGACAAAACAAAACGGCTGACTGCCAATTTCACACCTTCTAGCTTTGTCAGAGTGCGTTTATTCTGGTTTCCCATAATCTTATTTAAACTGGTTACACTGATTTTCCATTTGGAATATTTTTGGGAAAGACCAGCATACATCAACATGTTACTAAATGATGCTGCAAAGATAAGGTACCTAAAATCTTACAGTAGTTTAGCAAAATGTATTTTTTTTTTCCGACTTGCATTTCTTTGTGAACATTTTATTTTGAAAGCAAAGAATCATCACTGTTGCTTTCAAGCTTCTGCAAATATTTGCATATAATCAGAGCGTTCTGGGAGCAATATACATAGCCTCATATTACAAAACTTTGAAAATGTGTGTATACTGGAACCACTGTCTGTAGTGCAGGCTGAGCTTACAACATTTACTTTTAGTGCTCACCCTAATAATAAAGGCTTTGCATTAATGAACCATAAATACACGTTTGAACAGCATTAACACATGGACACACACACTATCTTAACTGTAGACAATGCCCTTCCCTGATCCATAATGTGGTACTGTAAACTGGCAGCCAAAGGGTTTGTGCTGCAGGGGGTTGGGCCTACTTGTCCCAAGGACAAAATACACATGAAAACTTGATGCCCTTGACCCCAAATAATATGTGTCGGGCTATAGGAATTCAACATCCCTGGGTCACGTAGCTCCAGTCGTTCACCGGTTGCGAGGGTTTGAAATTTTGAAAATATTAACCTTCGCGAGCAGAACCGCTGAAGCTGCAGTTGCCTTGGAGGAACCGCTGTGGCATCATGATAGGTAGGGGACGTTCTGGGCAGCCAAGCCGAGGTTGCCAGATGCAAGTGTGGCGTCCTCAGCATCTGCGTGGTTGGTGTGCATGGTTTGTGGAATCTGAACTATGTGACATTGCAATGAGTGAGGTGGCTCGGCATGCCAGGCAAAGGGAATGTACGTGTTGCAGACAACTTGCTGACACAACAGCTTGGAGGCTAGAACACACACTGCTACAACTAAGGGAACAGGAAGTGGTTTTCAACGCAAGTGGGACGCATGAGGGGGGAGGGGGAGTACATTTCTCACGTCCTGTGGCCTTCGTTTCAACTGCGAGGATGAAAAAGAAAAAAACTTGAACATGCACCTCAGCTCTTGATAGCGGACTAACACATTGTGAGGTACAAACTGAAGAGGAGTAAAGGTAACAATGACGGAACTATACAATACTGAGGTGCTGCAACTGAAATTGGATATACAAAATGGTGAGTATTTGTGTGGGTGAGAGATCGCTCACCAGAGTCTTTAGTTGTCATTGTAGGATACCGTCCTGTTCGTGCTGCCATAGTGTTTCTTTTGGTCATCATGAATTTGCTGCCCAATTGTATGCTGTTGTAGGCCGTGCTTAATTGGCTGCCATGCGTTTTCCCCATGTTGGCCAGAGAGCACTATTATTTATGCTATGCTGTTTTATTTATGCGATCATTAATTTCTTGCCTGAGCATATAATGCCATGCTCGTATGGGGCCTAGTATTTTTGGTCATATAAGGTGGGTGGCATGTGTTATGTTGAATGCTGTTAAGTTGTAACGGTTGTGTATCTTAGTGTGCATTACCTGATGTGTATGGTTCTGTAAGGTGTGCAGAGTTTGTAGGGTCGTGCATCTTAGTGTTGTTTTACCCTTTGTCCGGTCAGGTGTACAGGGTAGGTTTGTGGTTTGGGAGGGGGGGGGGGGGGGGCTGTTTTGCCCGAGCTATATGGTCCGGTCAGGGGTGCAAAATAGTTGTGTGCGCTGTAGGGTCATGTACCCTGGTACTGAGTTTTAGGGTCATGTACCCTGGAGTGCATTGCTTGAGACTTTTGGTCCTGTCAGGCGTACAGTATGTGTGTGCATTGTGTGACAATATATAATTAGTGCCAATAGTTTCCCTTAGGGAAGGGGATGGATGTGATTTTAATGTATTTTATGTCTTAGAACTATTGACCATTTTTCCACCTCATGTCCTTTTATCGATTCTATAGTTCAAATTGTACTTTCATTTTTGATTTAGCACTGTGTATAATTTGTGTGAAACGTTTCCCTAAGTAAAGAAAATGTGTTGTGACAAATTGTTGTTAGGCACCCTTTCCTTAGTAACACCTACCCTGCTGCTCAGCCAGGATGAGTGCTGGATGATGTAGAGGAATGCTGGAGTGCTTGGGGACGTAATGGAATGCTGGAGTGTCTGGTGACGTGGAGGGTGTGAGTTGGAGTGTGTGGGTTGAGCAGCAAGGAGACGGCTACATGCTATTTACTTTCTAGCTCTTCACCGGAACCTTACCATCTTATTAACCTGTAATTAAATCTTAATAAACCTTCGTATAACCTACTTTACAGCTACCTGGACTTCCTTTTCCCTAACAGCACAAGTTACTACTTGTGTAACGATAATCTGTAAGAGACATTAGTTAGTAATAGATTCCTTACCGTAGAATATTCCCCAGGCGTCAGTATGAATCCGGAAAGTTTTCTGCTTAGTAGTACCCCTGCACGCCAGCAGGCAGCACCGTGCAGCTCCGTGCCAATCACTAGCATCATGCACGCCGGGACAACATCACGGAGACTACTTAGGTGCCACCAATGCACGCCGACGTCAGTTCTGTGCACAACTTTCTGCGCCGAAACGCAGAGTCATGCGAGAAACTGACATTGGTGCATAAAACTAGGGCCCTAAAAGGGATTTACCTTAACCCTAGTAACCAGTTCGCAGAACGGGGAGGATGGGTGGGGCGGTAAGGAATCGATCACTAACTAATGTCTCTTACAGATATATCATTACACACACACACACAAGTAGTAACTTGTGCATCTGAAAGAGACACGTTAGTGATAGATTCCTTACCTTAGAATAGATACCCCAGCAATACCAATCCTGGTGGTGGGTCTGCGAACAAGATTACACCAGAAGTCACGGAGCACAGAACGGCCAAAGAAGCAGTCACTCCGGACTTGACTGTCAAGGCAGTAGTGCTTGGTAAACGTGTGCAGCGAGGCCCACGTATTTGTCTGACAAATATCATGCAAGGGGACACCGCGTCCCAAGGCAGTAGTGGCTGCAGTTGCCCTGTTTGAATGGGTACGCAGTCCCACAGGAGGCTCCTTCTTGACCAAGGAGTAACAGGCTTTGATGCACAGAACGACCCACCGGGAGATGGTCCGTTTGTGCACCGCCCAACCTCTTTTGGCGCCCACACAGCCAACAAAGAGCTGATCATCCACCCGGAACTGCTGTGTACGCTGCAGATAGAATGCAAGCGCACGTTTTGGGTCCAGACGGCGGAGCCGCTCTTCCCTTGAAGGATGCGGAAAAAGGTGGGCAAAGTGATGGTCTGCCCGATGTGGAAGGGCGTGACAACCTTTGGCAAGAAAGAAGGACGTGTCCTCAGAACCACCTTGTCCGGATGAAAGGAAAGGAGGTTTGGAAGAAAAGCTCCAAAAAATAAAAAAAAAATACATAAAAAAAAAAAAATTTGATGCTCATACTGAGTAGCTTGGGATACCATACTCTTCGAGCCCAGTCCGGAGCCACAAGAATGACTTGGGCCCGGGCGCACCTGATCTTCAGCACTCAGGCGTACAAGACTGCAGCTCCACTCAAGACAAAAAGCGTCTCCGAGCGAGTGCCGCCTTGGAAATTCCAACACGCAGAACTGATGACATTGCGCGTTCTCTTCGGTCTCCCCATCGCAGAAAGAGACCTTGCGCCACATCCAAGTTCAGACACCACTCATGATCCACCATGCACCGGCGGCTGAGTTCGTCCACCCTGGCGTTCAGAGAACCTGCCAGGTGTTGAACCACCAAGGTAATGCCTTGATGTTCCAGCCACATCTAGAGGCGCAGAGCTTCCTGACAAAGGGTCCACGACCCCACCTGCACTACACTTCCCCGGACAGAGGGAAGGAATGCCTTCAGTGCAAGTCGGATCGCCCGCTCCAGAAGGTTGATATGGAGCCAGGACTCCTCCGGAGACCAGAGACCTCTGATCTCCGCCTCTCCCATGTGGCCTCCCCAGCCCAGGAGGGACGCGTCTGTCACTACCGTGCGCTCTGGTTAGGGAAGGGAGAGGGATCTGCCATTGACCCAATCACGATTCGTGAGCCACCACTGCAAATGCTGTGCAGTGCCCACCGAGATCTGGACATGATCGGACAGGTTGCCCTGATACTGCGCCCACTGGAACTTCAGGTCCCACTGCAGAGCCCGCATATGCCATCTGGCATACGGCACCAGCAGGATGCAGGAGGCCATCAGGCCCAGGAGTCGGAGGGTCATCCTGACTGAAACCCGGGACAGAGGCTGAAAGAGCAGAACCATAGCCCGAATATCCTGGATTTCGCTGTTCAGGAGGATAAACCAGAAACAGCATTGAATCCAGAAACGCTCCGATGAAAGGGAGCTTCTCAGAGGAACTCAGGTGCGACTTCGGCAAATTGATGGAGAACCCCAGCATATGCAGGTCGGCCGTATTCTGGAGGTGGGAGACAACTGCCTGGGGCGAACCCGCCATTAACACTCAGTCATCGAGGTAGGGGAAGACTGATACCCCTGACCTGCACAGATGAGCCGCGACCACCTTCCTGAACACCCAAGGGGAGCTGGTAAGGCCGAAGGGGAGCACGGCAAACTGAAAATGCTCGTGGCCTACCATGAACCGCAAGTAACGCCAGTGGGCCGGCAGGATGGGAATGTGAAAATAAGCATCCTGCAAGTCCAACGCTACCATCCAGTCTCCAGGGCAGACAGGACCTGAGCTAGAGTCAGCATCTTGAACTTCTCCTTCCCGAGGAAGCGACTGACGTCCTGGAGGTCCAAGATAGGGCACAAGCCCCCCCCTTGTCCTTTTTGGGAACCAGGAAGTAGAGGGAATAGCAACCACTCCCTAAATCGGGAATGTAATAGATTGTCCCCTTGGCCAGGAGGGCCGTGACTTCCGGATTGAGAAGAGACAAATGATCCCCCGACATGCGTTGGTACCGAGGTGGCATGGCTGGAGGGGAGGACAGAAAGGGGAGCGAGTAACCTTGGCAGATTATCTGTAGCACCCACTTGTACTACGTAATTTCGCGCCAGTGGTGGAGGTGAACCCTGCCACCCACTGGCCTGGGGCACCCCCTGAAGCTCAGATTAGGAAGGTTTCGAAGCGGAAGTGGACGCCCCGCATGCTGGTTACTAGATCCGCCTCTGCTGAACCCACGTCGGCGGCCTCGCTGAGGCTGGTTCTGCACAGGCTTGCCGGAAGAGCACGCCTGGGTACCCCTGCCCTGGCCATGAAAGGAACGAAACCCTGTTGTGGCAGGAGTTTGAGGAAAGAACCAAAGACTTGGCTGTGGCACAAGAGTCTTTAAAGCGCTCGAGGGCATTGTCAGCCTTATCACCAAAGAGGCGGGAGCCATTGAAGGGCATGTCCATGAGCGAGCTCTGGACATCGGGTGAGACGCCAGTAGAACTCAACCAGGCGTGGTGCCGCAACGCCACTGTCGTAGAAATCGCCCTGCCCAACGAATCAGCAGTGTCCAAACCACACCTGATGGCAAACTTCGCCACATCCTTGCTCTCCGCAATTGCTTGGGAAAGGACAGCCTGGACCTCCTCAGAGCACTGAGGCAGAACCTCTGCCACAGAATCCCACCCTGCATGGGAGTAACGGCCCAATAAGCAGGCGGTATTAACAGACCTCAACCCCAAACTGGCTAAGAACAACCTCTTGCAATATTGGTCCAGCCTCTTAGAAAGGCACTCTGCAATGTAGAGGCCTGAATGACCAGGCTCTCAGGCGTGGGGTGAGTGGTCAAGAAGACGGGATCACCAGGCGATGACATCTAGCGACGTTCTTATCCACCGGCACCCCCGAGGCAGGCTGCAACCAAGTACCCAAGAGGACTTATGTAAGGGCCGTCTGGGACACCTCCGTAAGGAGGTTGGTCTTAAGGGCCACCGTAGGGAGGTCGAGGTGGAGAGTCTCCACAGCTCGACGCAGCACCATAGTGTAGGAAGCGCCCACCTCCATAGTAGGCAGAGGCGAGGCAAACCCCGGGTCAAAAGACACATCAAGTTCACCCGCGTCTTGAAGGTCATCCACCCAATCCTGCTCTGAGTCACACTGCCGCGCAAGGGGGTCCTCAGAGCCGTCCCAATCCTCATCCGGGGTAGAAGGAACAGGTCCCGGCAGAAGGACCGGAGCCAGAGAGAGGGCCAGCGGCGCCGCGAGCGGCGCCAGCCTGGGCCGAACCGGAGCCCCATCCCAATGAGGATACCAGGTCAGAGCGAAATGGTCCGAGAACCGGGGCAGGATAAACGGCACCCAGTGCGGAGCCTGTGGCGGAGCCTGGGGTGGCGCTGGGGCCGGAGCCAAGGGCCGCGCCCAGAGCCAGCGCGTTGCACCTTGTGGCGCCGGAGGCGCTGGATCCAGTGGCTCCGGGGCTGGCACCGGAGGCGGTGCCACCAGGTCAACAGGATCTGGACACGGCCACGGGGCCCGCAGGAGCACTGGCAGGAGCCAGAGGCCTAAACAGGCAGTCCAAGGCAGCAAGAAACACTTGCCGCTGTTCGGGAGTCGCAGACGGACCCGGGTAGAGCGGGAAGGCCGCGGGACTCCCAGGCTCCAGAGGAGCCGCAGCGACGGAGCCCCTGTCCTCCACGTCCGCCTCCGGGGAGCAACGGGTGGACGTCGGAGAGCAAACACGCTTCTTCGACTTCTTATGGCATTGCTTACCGGAATCGGAAGGTAAAGACTTACAGTCTGAGGAGCGACAGCTGCAGTCCCGCGAACGGCCACTAGACCCGGAGCGGCAGCGAGAGGAGTGCCAGACCTCCAGAAACTTCTGGCGCCGCTCCCGCAATGCCTTCGGGCCATGGCACAGCAGTCCCCACAATCCCGGGAGTCGTGGTCGGTCTCCAGGCAGTAGAGGCAGACATCATGGGGGTCCACCACCTACATATTACGGTGGCACGACCCGCAAGACTTAAAGCCGGGCATCCCTACATGCACCAGGAGACAAGAGCTGAAGAGAAAAAGGGGTCCAAAATTGACCGAGGTACGTGCTCAATCCAGATCTGCGCTTTCGGCGTGGAAAAAACAAAGAACTGACGTCAGCGCACATGGGTGGCACCTAAGTAGCCTCTGTGACGTCGTCCCGGTGTGCACAACGACAGTGACTGGCGCAGAGCCGCACAGCGCCACCTGCTGGCACACAGGGGTACTGCTAAGCAGAAAACTTTCCGGACCCAGACTGACGCCTGGGGAATATTCTAAGGTAAGGAATCCATCACGAACATGTCTCTTTCAGATACAGTATCACTGTGAGGCAAGATAGGGGCTCGTTTCAATGTCTGTTTTTAATCACTATGGCTGTTCAGTCTCCTGAAGACCCAGCCTAGGGCCATTCCCAAAATGGCCACACGGTCTAGTGCTGCTGCCCCATACCCTCCCTGAGCCTCGTCCCACTATGACCTGGCCAGTGGCTCCTGCCCAGAGCCCCCACCTGACCCTGATGAACCAGCCTAGGGCTCTTTCCCCAAGGCAAAGCTCCTGCCTCCAGCAAGCGTGATCCCACAGTGAACTCAGGGGCTAAGCTATCAAGGGTGCAGTGGGACTGGAGTCAAGGGAAACGTGGGTATTGTTGCAGTTGTCTACCCAAAGAGCAGGCACCGGCCCTGGCCCATTCCTTTTTTTGCATGAGGGACCAGGGCACCCTTACTACGCTACTGCATGACCTGGTCTAGAGCTCCTGCTTCTTGATCTTCACCCATCTCCAGGCGATGCAGCCCAGGGCCCATCACTGATCTGAGCTTCACCACGCTCCTGATGAACCAGTACTGTGATGCTGCTTCATTCTCTCATACAAGCTCCACCCATGCTCTCCACTCAGTTTCCGCTCGCACCACCTTCTGACAACTAGACCTAGGGCTCCACTTCAGAGTCCCGGCACGTCAACGCTGCAGCATTCTCGGTAATAACTGCAACGAGGGTAGTGCGTATACCTAGAGAGCCCACCCTCAAACAACCTTCAGAGCTCCCTAGTT
The DNA here is from genome assembly GCF_964204655.1 of Triturus cristatus. Lineage (NCBI taxonomy): Eukaryota > Metazoa > Chordata > Amphibia > Caudata > Salamandridae > Triturus > Triturus cristatus. Next base: position 194,388,096 of record NC_140584.1, on the reverse strand, counting down.
CCCCAGAGGTGAACCACAAACACATCCTGCACAGCTCCCTTGTTCACCAGGGGTGACCCTCAATCACATCCCTCAGAGCTCACCAGGGATGACCCTCAAACATCCCTTAGCGCTTCCTTGCTCACCAGAGATGACCCTCAAACACATACTGCCAAGCTCACTTGTTCACAGGGGTGACCCTCAAAAACAGCATGAAGCCCCTCCATTTGAGGAGACCCTCAAACGCACTGCTGAGCATCCTTGTTCACCAGAGGTAACCTCAAACATGTCCTGCCAAGCTCACTTGTTCAACAGTGGTAATCCTCAAACACATACGGCAGAGCTCCATTGTTCATTTGAGGTGACCCTCAAAAGCCTACTGCAGACCTCACTTGTTCACCAGGGGTGATCATCAAACACAGCCTGCAGAGCTCTGTATTAGAGGGGGACCCCTCAGACACTTACTGCCAAGCATCCTTGTTCCCTTGAAGTGACCTCAAACAGGTCCTGACCAGCTCACTTGAGGTTGGCCTGCCCTCCCATAGGAATGCATGGGGGATCTGAGTGACCATGTTAGTTCCTGATGCGTGGGGAGTGCAGGGCCGAGTTTGGTATGTGCGGGCTCGTGTGATGAAATGCTGCACGATGATGTGTGCGGCGTCAATGTACCTACTGTGGAAGTGCCACTTCTAGAAGTGGGCACTTCAGTGTGAAATGAGTGCCTTGTCTGGCAATTGGCTGGCTGAGGTCATGTGACGGGCTAGGGAATCCCCAGAGTCAGGAGGAGTCACCCAGTGGTGAATAGGGAGATCAGCAGCCAGATGGGTGGGAGGAGTACACCTGGGACCTGAATAGGGCTGGGCTTTCCCCACACAATGCTGGCTCCACCCCCTGTGGTGCGACTGATAACCCTGGCCTGCTCTGTGAATAGGGAGAGGGGCTGAGCAAAACAAAGTGCTCAAGAACCAGTTGCATCTGGTTCGCCCCTCCCCTGCACCTTGAAACAAAGGTAAATCTGTGTATAAGAAGGGGCTGTGACCCCATGTAAAAGTTTCTCTTCCAGGATCCTATCTGAGGGGGGCTGCTGCTGCTGGAGGCCAGGAGGAACTGCCACTTGGGACTGCCTTCCTGCCTGGAGGGCCCAGTTAGCTGGCCCCGCCTTGCCCCCTGCCTACCTTCCTGAACTTTGCCAGGACTTTGTTGCTGGACCGTGCTTATAGCGCTGGGAGCGCTTTTTTCTTATTGCTGGGTAGAACTGGTTGCTTTTGGTCCTGGACTGTGGCGGTTGCTTTGGTTCCCTGGAGAGCGCTTTGCTTAGAGCTGTGCTCGTGAGCAGTTCAGGGATTCCCTGAAGTGTGGAGGATTCCCCCGTGCTCCGAAGAAAGGCGGGAGCCCACCCCGCGTTGGGCAGCATCGTTAGCTGGTGTGGATTGCGGGAGCCCACCCCGCATACTCGTGCTGTCGCGGGTGCCCACCCCGCTTATTGCCTTGCTTTCAATTGCGGGAGCCCACCCCGCCTATTTAATTATCGGGTGCCCACCCCGCCGATGGGGTAGTCCTCACTGGAGCCTACCCCGTGCTGCAGGCGCCCAAAACCTCCAGGGCCGCCGCGGTGACCCGGAAGCAGTCCGGGAAACCCTGGTTGTGGGAGGGGCCTGACCCCTTTCAACAGGAAGCGGACGGGAGCCTACCCCGTGCTCCTATGACGAAAGCGCCGGGTCCCCAGACCCAGGCGGGAGCCCACCCCGCACTGGGACGTGCTGCCGTCAGTTTTGGAGCCGGTAGGCTCCGCATTCCAGTCCCGGGTCCCAGGAGGGGGCCCGGGTGAAGACCGCTGTGAAGAGTCCGGTGTGCCTGGAGCCTCGGAGGCTCCTCAAGGGAAGAGCTCCGGTGAAGAGGGCTCCTCGCTAAAGGGCACCGTCCTGCCCGCACCGCAGGAGAAAGACTGCCGCCGCCTTCGCCACGAAGAACCTTCCCCCCCAGCTACGAGCCGGTGAGTCGAGGCGGTAGGATGGGGAGGAGAGGTGCTGTGTTAGGGCCGGCATTGTTTGCTCCGAGCGCGAGTGCGCTCACACGCTCCGCGGGGCAAATTGCTTGTCACGAGTCCCCCGAGCGGGACTCCAACGAGGAGGGCAATCTTTGTCTGTGAGCCCACGAGGCTCCAACGTATACGGGGCAGTTCTTTTTGTGCTAAGAGCGGCCGCGGGCCGCTCCACCGTTGGGGGCATTTTTGTCTCGCTCAGAGTCCAGAGGGACTCCAACGACAGGGGCACATTGCTCTTGAGCCACGGAGGCTCTAGGGGGCATTTCTTGTTGTTTGAGCCCAGCGAGGCTCCAAGGGGCCAGTCCTTTGTTTAGAGCCCAGAGGGGCTCAGGGGACAGTCAGTTGGCCAGAGCCTGCAAGGCTCCAGCGTTGGCCCCAGCATGGTTCTACAGCTGCCCAGCACTTTGTGGGCAGCTGCTCCGTTTAGGCCCCTGACACTGGGAGACAGGGCGTCCTAGCCCCAACAAGGCCAGTTGGCCTATAGGCAGTCACAGGTGGTGACTTGGGAGTTTGGCACAATTGTGTTTTCCTGCACCTCTGAATGTGTTTTTATGCGTCATGTGCCTTGTTTTTACACCGCTGAATGTATGTTATGCATCTTGTGTTTTCCTTCCCTACACCTCTGAATGGGTTGTGATGCATCATGTGTAATCTGCTTATACCCCTACAGGTATTGTGATACTTAGGTGGTTGTTTTTCTCCTAGTACAGGTGGTGCTAGTGAGGTCCTGGTTCCCTGCGCAATATTCTCCTAAGGTGGTTAGGGTTGCGTAGGTGGTACTTAACATTTACCAGTAGTTACTGGTTGTGTGCTACAGTGATTTACTTTCTATGTGCTAAGTGATATTCTAAGTACTAGTTCTAAAAGTGCTGATTCCTGACAGTGGTCCATGTGGCCCTGTCTTGTACATATCCCCTGTAAATTCTGCCCGTGCCTGTTGGCACATTGTAAAGTGTGTGTTTTTATCTAATGTGTTTTGGTAGAATACAAAGGCTATTTTTATATAATACCTTGTGTGGAGTTTCCTTTGTGGTGGGCCTTGTGTGTTGTTGCTGGGTGCGCGCGCAAACGCTTTACACATTGCCTCCGGGATAAGCCTGACTGCTCGTGCCAAGCTACCAAGGGGGTGAGCAGGGGTTATCTTTGGCGTGTAACTCCCCAGCCCTGACTAGAGTGGTGGTTTCTGCCTGGCTTTGGCGCAAGCCCTAGCCAACCAGAAATCCCATTTCTAACAGAGCACATGTGCAAGTCTCCTCAAATTGAGGGCTGTACTATGCCCCAGCACGAAGCCACTTTGATAGTTGTGAACCAATGAAACCACCACACCTCGCCACCTCTCTGCCAGCACCTCGCAGAGAACTTTGGTGTCCACATTAAGCATGGTAAGGGGTCGATGGGCTGACAGACATGTCACCCCCTGGCTTTGAAACCATACAAATCATCCCCTTCAGCAAGTTAGAAGGGAGGGCACAAATCCCCCCCACCTCATCCTTCACCTCTCGAAATATATGCACATGCCTGGTAGAACTCCACCGGGAAGCCATCACCACCGGGTGCCTTACCCAGATTCATCTTAGCCCGTGCCTCCTTCAGTTCCTCCAGTGATGACCGCTTCCAACTCTTTCCTCCGTAATGCGGAGGTGTTGCAGCTGACCCAGATGCCGTGAATAGATACTTACAGGATGTTTGCAAAAGTCGACCCATAAGCCTTGTAAGGACAATGTTACGATTCCATGCTGGGGCAGGGGGAATTCCTGGTGGTATAACCCCTTTCAATCCTTCCATGAAGGGTTTGATTGCTGGAACTTTGAATAAGGAAAAATGCAGTCTGTTTTGCCAATACGCAGCTAGCGCTGCAAGATGCAAACAAATAGACATATAAGCAAGTCCAGTTTGCTGTAAGTGCAACAGATAATGTTTTCTACAGAAGCATCTAGAGTATTGTTGTTATTACAATAGACAATACTAGCAGGCACCATGCTTCCACCCTCTTCCCATCGAAGCTTTCATCAGCCCTGGATCCATCCCGGATCAAAAGCGGGAAGGCAGTCTCGGGGTGAGACGGGCTTTGATGCTTTCAGAGGTGGGCTTGAGCAGTGCAGGTTTGTTCTGCCTAATTGGGACCCCACTCCGAGTGCAGACCCCCCTCTGCTCCTGAGCTCTGGCCGCGGAGTAAAGTTCCACACTGTCAACGAGCAAGACCACTGACCCATTGTCAGTGAAATTGCTCCCTCGCAGCTACACCATCAAGTGAGGCCCTGCACTTGAACACCAGCACACGAGAGTGCGAGGCCCTCCTCCACCCGCAGGATCACCTGCGCCTCATCCCTGGTGGTCCACTGAAACCCTGTTCTCCTCTGCCTCACTCATCTCCATTTTTTTCCCACTTTCTTATTTCCCTTAGCCTCCCTTGTGGTCCAGTGGACATCTGTTCCCCTTTGTCTCGCTCCGCTGTCAGCTCCGTTTTTCACTCGTTTTGCACCCTCTTTGATAGTTTCTGCACTTTCTGCTTTCCGTGCTTTTCCCGCTTTCTGCCTTAATTCACTCTCTCCCGCCCCCCCCCTTATTCCTCCTTTCCCGCCTGTTTTGTCCCCCGCGCCCCTCCCCCCAGCACGACCAATCCTGCTCCCCTCCCTGCTCCCAGGTGTCCAGCCCTCCCCGACCCCTCCTTAATGGTGGCCGCTGCGCAGGCACGCCACTGGCGCGCCAAAGGCAAACCCATCTGCGCCCGTCCGCAACCAGCACCAGGAACCCTGGATCTCCACACCACCAATGCTACGACCCGGCGGCACTACACACCCTCAACCCAGGCAGCAACAACTGAACGCTAGCGTCGCCGGCCGACTCCCACGGACCCTTCAGCTGTCACCGCTGCCAGCACACCTGCAGCACCGTCAAGACCACGAACCAAGAGCAACCCACCCGCAAGAACACACCCGAACCGAAGACCCTGAAATGCAACCTCATCAACGTCTGATCCCCTCCACAAACACGCCACCGTAATCTGGGACCTCCGACAGCACCACCCCGGACGTAGCGTTCCTCACTGAAACATGGTCCAACACCTCCTCGGGACCAGACATCCCCATCACCCAAGGATACAAGATCTCCAGGAAGGACCGCCAGGGACGAGGAAGCGCCATCATCCACAAATACACCCTCCGCCTGAGCACACTCCCCGACTAGCCCACAGACCTGATGGAACACCTTCACTTCAAGATTCTGGCCAGCCACCCCCCACCACCACCCTCTGAGGAACCCTCATCTACTGACCCCGTGGACCATTTGCCGAATCCATCATGGACATAATCTCCCCGCAGGCCACATCATCCACCAACTACACCCTGCTGGGAGACCTCAACTTCCACCTCGACAACCAACGGGACCCCAGCACCACATTCCTCCTGGACAACCTCCACAACATTGGACTCCACCAGATCATGACCAAACCCACACACAGCAGGACACACCCTCGACCTCTTCACAACTGGGAACTACATCACCTTCAGCCACACCGCCGAACTCCCATGGACTGACCATCGATGAGTCCACTTCACCTTCAGAACACCCACCATCAACAAACACCAGCACCTGCTCCCATGAAGAAATTGGACCAGAATCACCAATGACCAGCTAACCTCATCACTCAGCAACTCCACCCCTATGGTTGCGAAAAACGACAACCCCAACGCTGCAGCCTGAACCCTGCACAGATGGCTCACAGACAGCGCCAACACCTTAGCCCCCTCAAGAAAAAGACCCACATCAAGAAAGCTAGATGGTTTACCACCACCCTTCGAGAGTCCAGACGCACCTGCTGCCGCCGCCTCAAAGAGGCCTGTAGGAACACCAAATCCACATAAGCCCACAACAACTTCAGAGCCGCCACCAAAGTCCACCACCAACTCATCAGAAAAACGAGGAAAAAAAGCTATTGAAGACAGAATCTCCACCCACGCACACAACAGCAAAGAACTCTTCAACATCAAGGAGTTCACCCAACCTACCAGCAAGTCCACTGACATCCCACCCTCACAAGACCGCTGTGAAAAACTCAGCACCTTTTTCCACCACATAAGCAAGAGCATCTACGACAACTTCGATGAAGACAACCAACACACTGAACCCTTGCCAACCACCCGACACCATGAAGCCAACGATCGACTGCTGGACAGCTCTCACCATCGAAGACACACTGAAGCCAATGAACTCAATCCACTCCGGGGCCCTCAGGGACCCCTGCCCCCACCACATTTTCAACAGAGCTACCGACACTCGCACCCATGCTCTGCCACAGCATCAACCGCTCCCTGGCAACTGCATCACTCTCAGACTGGAGACATGCAGAGATCAACCCCCTCCTCAAGAAACCCTCTGCAGACCCCACCGACCTCAAAAACTACAGACCCATCTCCCTGCTCCCCTTCCCAGCGTAACTCATCGAGAAAGTCATCAACAGCCAACTCGCCACGTTCATCAAAGAGCACAACATCCGACTCCTCCCAATCCGGCTTCAGAAAAAAACAAAGCACGGAAACCCCCCTCCTCGCCACAGCAGACATCTGCACCCTACTGGACAAAGGAGAAACAGCAGCCCTCATCCTCCGACATCTCAGCAGCGTTCGACACAGTCTATCACCACACCCTAATACACAGACTCCATGACGCAGGCATTCAAGACAAGGCCCTCGACTGGATCCGCTCCTTCCTCTCCGGCAGAACGCAGCGGGTCAGACTGCCCACTTTCCTCTCGGACCCTACACCAACTACCTGCGGTGTCCCCCAGGGGTCATCCCTATGCTCTTCAACGTCTACAAGGCTCCGCTCGCCCCCATAGTTAGACCTAGACTCAAATTTGTGTCATACGAAGAAGACACCCAACTCATCCTCTCCCTATCCAACAAACCCAACACCTCCAGACACATTTGAGAAGGAATGGAAGCAGTCGCCAAATGGATGGAAAACAGCTGCCTTCAACTAAACACCAACAAAACAGAAGTACTCATCATGGGCCCACACCCAGATGCCTGGAACGACACCTCGTGGCCCTGCCCTCAGAAGTCCGCCCACCCCCACGGACGCAACCTGGAAATCATCCTGGACTTCAAACTCAAAATGGACCACCAGATCAACGAATTCTCATCCTCCTGCTTCCACACCCTCCGCTTCCTACGCAAGACCTTTAAATGGATCCCCCTCAATCACAGAAAGACCGTCACTCATGCCCTGGTCACCAGCAGACTACTACAGCAACGCACTACGCCGGAACAAACAAAAAGCTCACATGCAAGCTACAGAACATCCAGAACGCTGCCACAAGACTGGTCCTCAACCTGCCTAGACACTGCCACATCTCCCAGCATCTGCGTACACTCCACTGGCTCCCCATCGAAGCTAGAGTCACCTTCAAGATGCTCACCCACGCTCACAAGGCCCTTCACGACACCGGACCAGCATACCTGAACAGCAGACTCAAATTCCATGCACCCCAAAGATCAGCCCAGCTCTACTACGCCTTGGTCCACCACACCATAAAGACCAGATCAGGCGGCCGCTCCTCCTTCCTCATGGCCAGAGACTGAAATGCCCTCCCTCTCCACCTCAGACAAACCTCTCCCCATCTTCATCAAAATGGCGGCAAGCCTTAATACCCGCCTCATGTGGGATGCAAGTGTATAGACTTGTTACATCCAGGGTTAATAACAAGAATGTGTCTTCCCAAACTATTTGTTCAATAAGTCTCAAGAAATCACTCGAGTCCTTATTAAAAGATGGGAGTTTTTGGACTACGGGCTGTAAATAAAAATCTACATAACGTGATGTGTTCTCCAGGCAACTTCCCCTGGAGGACACAATGGGTCTCCCCGGAGGATTGAGTTCATCCTTGTGCAGTTTCGGGAGGAGGTAGAGAGCAGGGAGTTTGGGGTATTTACAATTGAGGTTAGAGAATGCCTTCTAAAATTTTGGGATGTCCTTAAAACAGATAAAGATTTGGAAGCAGCAGTTGAGTGCTATCCCCAGGTAACATTCCGAAAGGCTAGATCTTTAAAAGACACACTGTCAAAGTATCATAAAACCACAAAGAAATAACAACCCAATTCAAGGCTTCTTTACCTGCCGCAAATGTAAAGCGTGCAAGTTTAGCAACAACTGTAAAGTGGTAATTCGGTCAGAAAATACTAAACCTTTCCGGATAACCAAACATGTCTCATGTAATACCGACCATGCGGTCTATGCACTTAAATGCCAGTGCAATAAATATTACATAGGCAGCACCATTCACCCTGCTAAAAAGAGAGTACTCGAACACCTGAGAGCCATAACCAAAAATGACAGGCAATATCCTGTGGCCAGGCCTTTCAAAGCTGAACACCACCAAAATACTAGTCTACTCTCTTTTTGTGTTCTCGACACGGTCCCCTTTCGTGAGAGGGGCGGGAACAGAGTCCTTGAGCTGAGACGACTTGAGTCTCGCATGATTATTCAATACCAAACAGTAAAACCCAGAGGCCACAACATAGACGAGGAATTAGCAGTCCATTTAGGCTAAAACTGAATTAAGGCAGTTAGAGGCCCTCAAAAACCACAATTAAGGAAGTGAGAAATTGAGAAACAAAAAACCCTCCCACTGTCCCTTCCTGGGTTCCTCCCTGTTTTCCCCCCCATCCCCCCCCCCCTCCTTTTTGTTCCCTCCGGATGCAATACCTAGTATGCCAAGCTGTGATGTTTTATATGTTTCTAAACCATAAGTTGTAACCAAAGTTGTGACACTGTTTTTATCATTTGTATATCTTTTGCAGACTGCCACCAACATATGAAACAGAGAGATAGTGTTCAAATGAACCCCAGAAGAAAAAGGATTAGGAGTGACATTTACGTATATGACGACAAGAATGAACTGTTGATTTGAGTGTACAACATCCCATTAATTGAGACTCTGTAAACAATTTTCCCACTTGGGCTAATGATTTGGAACATTGTGTTACCCCACCCGTTTTGCCTTTTATGCCTCCGTTTAGACAGAATAAGCAAGGGAAACCTGGTTAATTTTTGCCCACTTGGGCGATTATTTCGTTTTTATTCAAACTCAACTCTGTCTTAAATTAGGACATGAAGTCGAATTATTTAGTTGGACTTGTATATGAAATCAAACAAAATTGTACTCTTCAGCACTTGCATGTCAAAGCTCAGTGTGTCCGAGATGACTGTTGATAAAGTTTTCGTGTTGTATAGTCAAAAAACAAATTGAGAAATCGGATCGGCTTGGTTAATTACAGACGTTCCGTGGGGGCACTTTTTGGACAATGTACACTCGTTTATAAATTGTAATACAAGTGAATTAGTGAATTAGCAACGTGGCATTTTGATGTTATTCTAACACTAATCCTCCCGTGAATTCGTTACTTTGTGGCTTAGTCTGTTTTCACTGTTCAATTACAAACCAGGTCACGTGACATATTGTTACTTATTGGTTGTTTGACTGTCCGTTTACTCGTGATCAAGGGACCGAGTTTCCCGAAACGCGTAGAGTTTGTGTGGCCTAATTAAACTCTGCCTTAAAAGCACTGGGTGCCGTGAAGCGTTGTTTTTTCCTGGATGGGATTTCTTCAATGCAGATCTGGAATATTAGGGTCCCGCTAACCCGTCATGGCCCGCCATCGTCAAGTGGCCCGAGTTGAAGCGACTACGGATGTTGGAGAGATATATATATATATATATATATATATATATATACACACACACACACACACACACACACAGCTGCAGTGCGTAGCTTCTTGCAAATAAAAGATTGGAAATCTACTTCCTCACGGAGTGACGTCTCGGGGCACTTGGAATGATGTTATACGCGGTGGCCTCAGCCGCGAGAGATGAACCACCCGCTTTGAAATGTGATGTGAAAAGCATTTATAAAGCGCAGCGTACACTGTACAGTTTCTTGGCGCTGAAGTAAGCAACTGCCTGGGGGATGAGAGAGGAAAGAGAAGGTAAGGAAGGGAACAGGGAATAAAGGGGAGTTGAGTTTAGTAGTACGCTGAGCGGAACAAATGAGTCTTGAGGAGGGATCTGAAGTGGCTGTAAGGTGAAGCCAATCTTATGTCCAGGGGGAGGGAGTTCCAAAGAGATGGGGCTAAGAACAAGAATCTTAGACAGCCCCATTTCTTGCGTTTGACTTTGGGGACTTTAAGAAGAGCCAGATGAGCAGAGCGCAAATTATGGGAGGGGACATACGGATGAATAAGAGAATAAATGAACGAGGGGCCGAGGCCAACTAGGGATTTAAAGATGAGGCAGCCTAACTTGAATTTGCAGCGTTCAGAGACAGGGAGCCAATGCAGGGATTTTAGCAGAGGACGGGTGTGATGGTGCCTCGGTTGATGGAAGATGAGGCGAGCTGCCTGGTTCTGAACAAGCTGCAGGCGTTTGAGCTGGTAGTCAGGGATGCTGACGTACAATGAGTTGGCGTAGTAGATTCTGGAGATGACTAACGCCAAATGGACTAGGGCGAGGGCTTCGGTAGTGAGAAAGCGCGCGATTTTGCGGAGTTGGAAGAAACAAGCGGAGACAGTGGCGTTGATCTGGGGTTTCATCGAAAGATCTTTGCTGATAACTCCCAGACTTTTAGCCGAATCAGTAGGGCAGGGGGAACGACCCAGACTGGTGGGCCAAAAACTGGAGTTCCAGGGATTGGAAGGACCTCCGACAAGAACCAGTTCTGTCTTGTCGGGGTTCAGTTTCAAGTGATTTGCCCCCATCCAATTGCTGATGTGACAGAGGATAGCTTGGAAATCAGAAACTGACTGATCCGAGGAGTCTAATGTTAAAGACTAACTGGATGTCGTCCGCATAATTAAATGCGGAGACATTTTTATCTCGGAGAGAACTGATCAGGGGGGTGAGGTATAAATTAAAAAGGAGAGGGGACAAGGAGGATCCCTGAGGCACGCCGCTGTTCAGCCCAACCCTGTCTGCGGAAAACTGGGATAGTCAAACCGCTTGTTGGCGGCTGGTGAGAAACGAGCGGACCCAATCAAGGGCGGTACCCTCTATCCTAGCCTGCCTGACACGGTCGACCAAGATAGCGTGGTCGACCGTGTCGAAGGCGACCGACAGATCCAGAAGTACCAGAGCCTGGCTGGTATTCAAGTCAGCTCCCCTGCGCAGTTCTTCCATGACAGAACGTATAACCATCTCAGTAGAGTGGGCGGGCCTAAAGCCGGCCTGTTGGGAGTCAAGAAAATGGGACTGCTCAACAAAGGAGCTCAAAATGTTAGTGACGTGGGTCTCAAGCACCTTACCAAGGTAAGGGAGGAGAGAGATGGGACGGAAGATACTCATGATCGTGGGGTCGGCTGTCGTTTTTTTTTAGGATGGGTACTACCTCGGCTGTCTTGAAGATGCTAGGGACTAGGCCGGAGGTGAGTGAGTTGTTCAGTAGTGCCAAAGGGGGGGGCGGGGCAAGCAGTAAAGGCCTGGCATAAGATCTTGGGGGGCAGCAGTCAGTGGGCGATCCTGAGGTGACTTTGCTGAGGAGAGCGGGGAAGTCCGCCTCCGTGATGAGAAGAATCTGAGTGAGAGGCTGGGGGGAAAAAAAAAGAGTCAGCGTGAAGGATGACTGAGGGCACAGAGGGGTCCGGAAAGGGCGGCACCAAGATACTGTTTTTGATTTTTACGATCCTCGATGAAGAAGTGATTGAGAGAGTCGCAGAGCTTCTGGGAAGGGAGGGGTTTGATGGATACTCTACCAGGGTGGGATAGCTCCTCCTCAATCGAGAAGATGCTTTTAGTTTTATTAGCTGACTCCACAATTTTGTTGGAGAAGTACATGGGTTTAGCTAACGCAATAGAGGATTTATACCCTTTGAGGAGGGATGAAAACTCTGCCCTAGCTTCGGGGGGAGTAGTTTTTGCACCACCGGCGCTCGGCTTGTCTGAGACCAAGTTTTAAAACTTTGAGGTCCTCAGAAAACCATTTTGTGAATGCGGGTCTGCTGACTGCCATCTGACAGTCTGAATGCAGCACGAGGAAGCTGCAATTACAAGCTAATAACTGCGTCTGTAGCCCACCGGAGGGCAGTTGAAAGAAATAAAGGCAAAAAGAAACGAGTTCGAGTGATGAACCCCATTGAAGGGAAAAAGCAAACTACAGCTACCAGCAAGCAACTCACCAGGGAGTGCATGCGGATTGGATGAATATGGCTACAGATCTTCGCCACTCGATGTTTGCCACCCTATGAAAAAGCAGCGGGAGCTGCGAAACGCGTCAGGACTTTTTTGATGTACAGCTGCAGTGCGTAGCTTCTTGCAAATAAAAGATTGGAAATCTACTTCCTCGTGGAGTGACGTCTCTGAAGTCTCGGGGCACTTGGAAAATATATGACGCCTCCTCAGGGGTAGTAAGCACTATATAAATTACTTTGTGTAAATACAGGGAAAGACCAACACATCTGACATTCTTACAGTGAATGCACATCTTGTAAAAAAGGGGCTGAACAAAGTGAAAAGCTGTCTCTGAAGTATGTGAAGTGCTAACAATGTTTGAGCCTTTGTTTCCCCTCTGCTGCATTTGCATCTAGGTGTGAGCCTCCTGAGTGCTTCCAGCCAGGACACTCCAACAAAACGAGGCCTGGTGACCCCCTCCGATTCGGCCTTTGTTATGGGCCCAGCAGGAGTCTGAACTAAGAAAGCCCCCTCCCCACCTGCACGTTGTTGCGCATGAAAACCAGACCACTTTCAGGCGCTGCTGAATGTGTCCCAGTGTTTGCAAATTACACCGGGACGAATTCAGCCAATTTTTTAGTGGGGCCCAACTTCTTGGGATGGTGGACGGTGTCCACCCTGTGAAAATCGGGGGGTGGACGGTGTCCACCCGTGAGTACCCCCTGACCCGTGCCCTGATAAGGAGTGTTTGGGTTGCCCAGTGTGTGGATCCTAGTATCTCAAACAAAAAAAATCCTGAGGATTCTTTGTGTATTACCATCCGATGGCATTCTGCGGCCCCGACAAGGAGTTCCTGATAGGATACATTGTAATCAGGCGAGATGGCTTGGCAGGGTAAAGGTCTGGATCATTGCCTAATGGAGGGTCAATTCTGTAATCCTTCCATGGATCTACTGGTAATTGAGTTTTCCCCTCATCAATATTGTCCCCGCCATGCTGAGATCGTGGAGAATCCGGAGGTGTAATGTGCAAAGGATTTAAAGTAGGAGAGGCAGGTGGAAGTGGAGGGAATGCTGGTTGTGGATGAAAAGGGCTGGTACCAACATTCACAACATTCTTCTTTAAAAGGGATCTTGTAATGACACTAGTCACCAGGAAGCAGGTGTTAGAGGCAGCTTGGTATGAATATGTCACGTTTTGGGGTTAATAAAGTGTCTCGTTTGGGTTCCAATTGGAGGATCAATGTATAAATGTGGATCCAAAAGAGACATCTTTCAATTTCGGCAACGTTTTCGGTGCCGTGATGGGTTGGCCTTTGGGGGCAGAAGATTTTGGCTTTTTTTCTGCGTGGCAGATTTCAGCCACTGATACACCAATTTCTTCTGGCCCGGACTCTTCACTGAATACATCTAGTGTGTCTTCGATGTAGACGCTGCACTTGGACGTCGAGCCAGACAATCGAACGTTTTTTTTCCACCGAAGAGATCTGAAAGTGTCGCAGACTTTGTGCTTCAGAGCAAGCACAAATTACACACCTGGTGTGAGGATACTTTGCATGGCACCGAGAACAGAATTTGAACGAAGTCCATTCCATCAACGGAGAGCTGGCCGAAAGCGGTTAGGCCCAAAGGACATCCACAGAGCTTTCCGATCGAAAAAGTTGATTTCGCTGTCCGAACGATACAAGAAGTGGGAAAAGCGTACAAAACAATACCATCAAGGGTAGCGTGGATTGCGCATTGAGGGAAACCCGAAGTTTGATATTGAACTGGAGCGCAGCAATACACGTCTGAACCCAATGGCGGTGGAAAATAAAAACAAACAAAAAAATAAAAAAACAGTGGAGTCAATGCACATGCGCACTATCACCGAAAGGAGGAGTCACCTTACCTCATGACTGGAAAGACTTCTTCAAAGAAAAATAACTTGCATACATCCAGAGCAAACACTAGATGCCTTGAACACCTATATCTACAGGCTTGGGAGACCCAGAGGAACAAAGGTCAGGGCAAAGACGTTTCAAACCCTGGCACAGAATATGGGTGCCTGCTGTGGTAAATAATTTAATTACCGGGACTTAATTTGATACAGAAACATAATAAAAATAGCTCAGTAAATAAGAGGCAGAATCCGTGGTATTAGAGGTTCGGAATGGGCTTTATTCCAATGGACGATTCGAATCGGTTGCTCCAAGTTCCATCACCACGAAGGTTCAGGAAGTGAAGTACATACTTTATTGATAAGTAATTACTTTTATACAATAGGCATTACAGTGAAGCAAATGCAGAAGGCGTAACAATTGATAGTGTAGATAAAATATACATGCGTAGCAAAAGTGGGCGTAACTGGGTGTGACTAAAGAACGTCATCAGGTGTGATGTCATAATAGGGTGGTTCCATGAAAGAATTTCGCAATGTCAGCAGAAATATTTGGCAGAAATGCGCGCGCAGCAGCATGACGTGTGATTGACGTGCAACTAGGGGGTGAAGGGGACTTGACATTTAGCTCTACATGTGGCGACAGAAGTCTGGAGGGTCAAGTCAACCTAATCCCAAATCATATCTAACATCCTATGTTTAAAGAACTATGTTATCCAAAAGAGAGGTCTCTTAGAGTAGAATCTTATTCTATACTGACTATACTGACTGTTAGTGCGTGTACAAGCGTCTAAGTGTCTACACTAGATGCGAGGGCAGAAATCTTCCATAATAATAGGGCTATGAATTACTTGCATAAAGACAGAGAAGCCGGGCCTTTGCTCGGTAGCTGGAAGAATGTTTACTTAAACTACTAGACAGGAATGCATTGGGCAGGGAGCGGAGCAGATAATTTCGAAGGTGAAATACAGTTTTTGGCAGGCAACAGGCTGATGTCAGGCTTCGTGGGCCGCGCAGGGAATGAGACAAAGTTCATGGTCACAGATGCAGGCTCAGACTGGAGCTTTCAGAGGCAGAAGGCAAGAAGAGCTTGATGACAGAATCAGGGCCTACTTGCCTGGACTGTAAAATGGCATAAGTGAACCATACAAAGCCGGTGGCCTTTCATACTTAGGAATGGAATATCCGGCCTATTCATGGCGGATCTGAAAGAGGACATGTTGACGGTGGACGCACATGTGTTTGCGTCTTCATAACTGGAACTGGAGGGAACATACATGTACTTGTGATTCATACATGAAACCGTTGGGGTCCAAGATAGGGGACATAACTGATCGGAAAAAATCCATATTTCCACATTCCCTCCTTGTCCCCTACTTGCCCGTTAAGAGATATCAATCTTCATCAATCCGTTGATCTGTTCATATAGCATCATTTGTTCTTCTTTTTTCTTCTAGGATGAATGAAATCTTGGTGGTGGAATACACGATGTAGCACACAGACCACAGATCGCTGGTCCACATTGTAGACATAGACAGCAACTGAATAGTATGAGAAGGCCAATACCTAGGAAGGATAGGACCTTCCATCCAAAGGTAGATAATACACTCCAAAACCAACCGGACCAAGTTCAGGTGCCTGGATTCTGATGTATCTGGCTTACAATCTTATGAAGGCGAGTTATGGCTTTATATACAGATGGCGAATTTTCTGGTATGAAAATGCAACAACTTGATCCGATGACCCTACAAGCTCCGCCCCTATCGGCCAGGATGACGTCAAGGACAAGACGATTTTGAAGCACAACAATCCGCATAGCAGACTGCTCTTCTGTTAAATTGCCTAAGGCGGAAATAGTTTCGTTCACTACTGCTTCAAGGGTTCTAGTTAATCTACGTATCAGCTTACTATTAGTAACTGTACCTATATAGGGAAAGAGACCTTTATTGAAATCTGTGTATTTTTCCCATGCTGTTTCAGTGTAATCGACTATTGGGAGATCTCTCCTTTCTCTGTTGTGTACTAAATGAGTATTTCTGTGATAATCAGGAGGAGCTAGGAAAACAGGTGGCAAAAGGAATCCAATGTAGCAGGTACCATCCCAATCTTGAGGCAAACGTACATATGCCGTCTGACCACATATGAAATAGGAATGGCGGGAAGCTCTAAATGTAGACTTGCCTTGATCACTAAATTCTACTACAGTGGTGCATCTACTATGGCCCATATGTATGGAACCATTCTTTCTTACACATAATTCACCTTTTACTGGAAATATTGACATAGCGGGCAAACTTGGAGTAGCTTCGGATTCGACATTTAGGATCATAAGATTAAGCGTGAAATTACCTAATCCATATACTTCATTTTCTAGATCAGTTCCTGTTCTTTTGGGAAGTCCCTCCTTGTTAGGGTAACAGACTTTAAGTAAAACTAAGTTCAAATTTCCCCATACCCAGTTGTCTTGATAAACTGCAGAATTCGAATCCAGGGAATTAATTAAACTAAACCATGCTCCACAGGAGCCATTGTGTGTGAACGGGTATGGAAATAGAGGTAGAATTCCTTTATAATTCTGATAGGGAGGGAGTCGGCCACATATCCAACAATTTGTAGCATTGCTAACCTGATGGGAATGATGTAACATACTAATAAACGTGTTATTGCGCAGCGCAAATCTATAAGACAACTCATGCGGAGGTAATTCACTAAAAGAATGTTCAGCAGTAACATTATGAACATGTCTAGAAATAGGATAATATATGTGCAACAATATACTTGCAGTAATTATTAAAAGACTTAAGAAAAACAAAATTAATAACGTCACTGTGCAATGACTACGCAGTGATTTACAGTACGCATGTCGTTTCAACATTTTTCGGGTGTTTTCTCTATTCAGGTCTAAGGGATACATGTCAGAGACAAATTCAACCGCTTCACCTTGGAGAGGACTTAAACAATCAAATTGCCTGACTGGCTAGACCTGAGTTTTAGTTTGTATAGTTCGTGATTACTCATCTCAACCAAAGGAAGTTTTGAGTCAATGGGGGAAGACACACGAGGTGTGGTATTTACATCCGATGGTAGTCCATGAAATTTCTTGATATGACTTGAATGTACCCAGCCTTTTCTGCCTTCGATCTTCACGGCTGTCCTTGTGGTGAGCAAGACCAGTTGCGGCGACTTCCACCTAGGATCCAGCTGAGTCTTCCGATCGAAGTTCCTCACTAACACCAGGTCCCCCGGAACTACGTCATGGGGTTTCACCTCAGTGTTGTCAGGAAAGGCTGCAGCTACCTGTGAACGACAAGATTGTAGTGCAGACATCAAGGAAGCCAAGTAATCTGTCAGCATATTACAGTCAATATCAGTTATTTTGCGTGGTATCGGCGTCCCCCACATATTTGGTGGTCTGCCAAAGATCACCTCATACGGGGATAGTCCTGTTCGAGAGTGTGCTACCATTCTCATGTAAAAGAGTGCAACTGGTAACGCTACTACCCAGTCGACACCTTTCTCTCTGCATATTTTGGACAATCTGATTTTCAGGATCTGATTATGTCTTTCTACGAGACCTGCTGCCTCGGGGTGTCGGACACAGTGGAATTTCCACTGATAGCCTAACAAAAGTGAAACGTGTTTCATTAGTTCGGATGAGAACGGCTGGCCGTTATCTGAGTAGACAACACGTGGTAAACCGTACCGTGGGAAGAATTCTCGAACCAACTGTTTGGCAGTAGTCGGGGCAGTGTAATCTGAAACCGGGTATGCCTCTGTCCAACGGGAAAGAGCACAGACAACTACGAGAACATATTTGAATCCTCGACATCGTTCCATCTGGATATAATCCATCTGGAGGACTTCAAAAGGGTGATCAGGAGGCTGAAATCCACCCTGTTCTACGGGAACGCTTTTTCCTGGGTTGAACTGACAACAGATCATACAGGTACGAACTTTTTGTTTGGCTGCTGCTCGTAAATGTTTGTTGAACCAAACGTGTTGAATGCTGTCTAGCATAGCTTTTTCTCCTAGATGCGCTGGACTATGTATTGTGTTAATGATAACTTGAACCATGGAGTCGGGAAGAAACCATATAGATTTTTCCTTCATCATCCATCCTTGATCCGTTTGGATCCCTCCTAATTCAGTCCATTTCTTTATTTCGTCTGGTGTAGCATGTGTCTGTATGTCAATTACGTCAAGAGTGGGATCTTTAACCGTCATACAATGTGTTGGCGTCGGGACTATTGTCTTTGTCATGTCGGATGTTTGAGCAGTCTGTTTAGCTGTTCTGTCAGCTAGATCATTGCCTTGAGAAATAATATCAGTAACTTTCGTATGAGCTTTACATTTCATAATTGATATTGCAGTGGGTAGATGTATTGCATCTAATAAGGCATGAATGAGGGGTCCGTGCTGAATGTGGGCACCGTGAGAAGTTAAATAACCTCTCTCTCGCCACAGCACGCCGAAGTCATGTACAACTCCGAATGCATAACGTGAATCAGTGTATATGTTGACTTTTTTATTTGTGGCTTGAATACAGGCTTGTGTCAGAGCGATGAGCTCTGCGGCTTGAGCTGACAATGTATTTATGCAATTTGTTTCAATGATTTCAGTGTCTGTTGTGACTGCGTAAGCGGCCACTAATTCTCCTGTACTTGTTCTCATACATGAACCATCTACATACAACGTCAGGTCTGGATCTGACAATGGGACATCTGTCAAGTCTTGTCTGGGTTTCGTCGTGATTGTAATAACTTCAATACAATCATGAGCTAGTGGGTCTGTTCCGATTACAGGTAAAAGTGTGGCAGGATTCAATGTGTTACAACGTCTGATTTCTATATGTGGCTGAAACAATGTTAATTCATACCCTGTAAGTCGCGCTATAGTCAAGTGTTGTGTTTGCGTTCTATTCACAAGAACCTCTACTGCATGTGGTACTTGAACTGTCAATGGATGTCCTAACACCATGGCATCGCTTTGTCTGATTGCTAAAGCTGTTGCTGCCACTGATTTTAGGCATGCAGGCAAAGCCTGAGCTACGGGATCTAATGTACTAGAAAAATAAGCACATGGTTTGTGTGATCCGGCTTGTTCCTGTGTGAGTACTGACAAGGCAGTACCTTCGCGCTCTGTAACAAAGAGTGTAAACTGTTTATTGTAACATGGTGTTGCTAAAACAGGTGCTTGGCATAAGGCTTTCTTTAGGCTTTCAAAAGCTTGTGTATGTTCCTGAGTCCAAGGGACAACAGTCGATGTGGCTGCCTCCTGTGTTGTCAATTGAATGAGTGGTTTTGCTAGAAATGCATACTGAGGGATCCACTGCCTACAATATGAAGTGAGGCCTATGAAAGCCCGCACCTCCTTTTGTGTCTTGGGTATTGGCATGTTAGCTATTAACTGAATGCGATCTGGTGTAAGCTGCCTTCCCTCCTTGGACAGCGAGTGTCCAAGATAAACAACTCGCTGGACACAGAATTGCAGCTTAGAAGGGGACACCTTGTGCCCCTTTTCGGCTAGAAATTGTAAAACTGTCAGTGATGCTTTCTCACATTCTGGTTCGCTTCTAGCGGTGATCAGCAGATCATCGACATATTGAAGCAGGGCAGTGTTGACTGGCATGTGGATACTGTCGAGTTCTCGTTTCAGTGCTTGGCTATAGATGCTGGGACTTTCTGTAAATCCTTGAGGTGCGCGTGTGAATTTAAAGCTACGTCCATTTAAACTAAATCCGAACAAGTATTGGCTTTCCGGATCTATTGGGACGCTGAAAAAGGCATTCTTGAGATCAATTACAGTAAATAATGTTGCTTCGGAATCAATAGCTGTCAGTAATGACGAGATATCTGGGACCACAGGGAATTGTGGCACAATGCATTTGTTCAATTCGCGCAGATCAATAACCAATCGATATACTGGCGGGGCCTTTGGATCGGTTCGTTTAAGAATCGGAATTATCGGGGAATTACATACATTGGAGTCTGTTTCCATAACCACTCCTTGGGTAATGAGCTAGTCAATGATTTGTAGTAAAGCCACTACAGCATCTGGTGGTAACTTGTATTGTCGCATTCGTGGTAGTACCACTCCTGCCTTTAGTGTAACTCGATATGGTGTAATATTCATGCAACCGACATCAGTAGGGCCTTGTGCCCATAAATGTGTAGGTAAAGTCTGCAGTCGGGGATCCATGTCTCTAGACACATAGTGACCTTTGAAATCACGTAAAAACAATCTTACTCCTTCCGGAGAACAACATATTATAGCTCCTAGAGCTTTCAGTGTTTTTATACCTAACAAGTTTTCTGGACATGATTTAGTAAGCAATAAATCTGTAGTTCGGGTCAAAGGTCCTATCGTAAGTGGAAGAGGCTGTGATACTTCATTAACAATAGGTTTTCCTGAAAAACCAAGGGAAATATTCTGTGAGCCTGAGAGGGGTGCCCCTGGAACTTCACTACGTTTTATGGTTGTTCGACTTGCCCCTGTATCAAGTAAAAATTTTCTATCTTGGCCTAATAATTCACTATGTACATAAGGTCCTTCTTGGTCTACAGGGACCTCGATAAGGGGTAAGTCAACTTCCCTCTCTAGGCTGGTTCATGCGTATCGTTGATAATCAGGATAGTCGTACTGTGCGGTCTGGTACAGCTGTCGTGTCGTGGTTTGTGTGGCTGCAGCAGGCAGCGCTGGTGCAGCTGGCACAAACTGTATAGACTGTGGTGGAGCTGGCATGGACTGTGCATGCTGCGGGGCTCCTTGTTCATTCTGATCCTGTCTAGGTGGCCGTGGTCTTTCTTTTGTAATACCTGTGGCGATATTACGCTTCAGGACTGGGCAATCGTGTATGTAATGTCCTGGCTGTTTACAATAGTTGCATGTCCCTTTTACAGGTCCTGCTGAATCACCGGAATGTGTCGTACCCTTTTTATGTCCTTCAGCTGGAACTGTCTGGGAGACTAGCATTTTCATTTTTGTGTCTTTCATGCGTCTTTGTTCATGTTCTTGTTAATCTCTAATTCTATTGTGATGATACTGTAACATTTGTAACATTTGTGATGGGGTGTTACCTTGCCAGGTACTCTCGAATTTTAATACTCTATTCTTCACTTGGGGCAAGGAATTTTCAACTAATTTTGTCACAAACAGATGCGGGTATGATTCGCTACTTGCTTTTATGCCACTATTTATACCAAAACATTTTTCAAATCGGGCATAGTAATCACTAGTGTCTTCATCTTGCTTTTGTTTACAGGCTGAGATTGTACCCCAGTCTTCCTTTTTCGTAGTTAATAAACGTGGCAGTACCTGTACTAGTAAACCTGGTAGTGCTTTAGTTTTATCCCCAAGCCCTGCTCCTGCAGTTCGGGCCTTTTCTTCTGCTTCTAATGCTGTCCAATCTATCTTTTGATCTCCCACCTCCCACTCTTTTTCCTTAAGTTTTTCATAAATGCCAGCAGGCATTAATACCTTTAATATTGTCATAATGTCGGGATAGGTATACTCTCCCATTAGTAACATGTCTTTAATTTCTCGGTGGAAACCCGCTGGGTCTTTGTCATGACTGGGTACCACTTTCTTCATTTGTAACAATTCTATTTTAGATATGGGCGTGTATACAAATACGCGTTTAAACTCATTGTCCTCACCTTTTATTGGGTGTACTTCTCGTAAGGGATTCTGTCTATCCATGTAATACGTGGTTCTTTCCTTGATGGGCAGTGAGACATGTTCTGGGCATACAAAAAGAATGTACCGCTTTCTTGATTCTAGTATTTCTCTAATTAACCTAGTACCTGAACCTCTCCATCTATTCGTGAGTAATTCAGTCAATATATCAGGTAAGGGACCAGGATCTGAATGTTGGCTTTTATATAGTATAAGGAGTTGTTGAATCATATAAATCCCAGCTAAACGCTGTTCATCTGGGGTGAGGTTCAAAAACGTGTGTGCTACCGTATCATCACCATATTTTCCGGGACTGTCAACCCAATGAACGGCTGACCTGGCTAATTCTTGTTCATCCATAGAATCGAGTAAATGATAACCCCTTCGTTCTCGGAGTAATTTGTCAGCGGCTTGGAACGAATGCTCGGGGGACCTTATATTTATTATAGGTGTTTGGAAATTCCTGTTATTATCTGGACATATCGGACGTATCGGGTCAATAAAACATCGAGTAGTATTACAAGATCTTCCTCTACCTACATAGGCTATTGTTTCTGACTGTCCTGTGGGCAGTCCTGATCCTTCTTCCTCCTCGCTTTGTTCGAACTGGTCTACCGCTAATCTCTCTTCGTGTAGGCGTTCTATTTCTTTACGGATTTTTCGGCACATGGCTATTATACAATTTTGCTTATCATGTCTCCCTTCTGATATATTCTGGCTCCATCTGGTAAGAGTTTGCATTGCTTCCGGATCTACCCCCGGTCGGTCTTGAT
This sequence comes from Triturus cristatus, assembly GCF_964204655.1. Classification (NCBI taxonomy): domain Eukaryota; kingdom Metazoa; phylum Chordata; class Amphibia; order Caudata; family Salamandridae; genus Triturus; species Triturus cristatus. The sequence goes on along the minus strand of NC_140584.1, from coordinate 194,365,587 downwards.
TTCTGATCACACAATTTATGAGGAAACGTAACAGTTCCCCCTGTATCTCCACTTTCTGGTATTCCATAGCTCTGTTAATACATTCAGAATCTCGCCCTGTTTGGACAAAATGGTATATATTATCTAGATGCACAGTCATTCCTGGTAACTTCCCTAAATACACCCCGGCTCGTCTGATACGTAATGATGTGTTATATTCTGTAGTCAATGTTAAGTGAGCCTGAGTTATTCCTTTGTTCCTTGTAATATGTGTGTGATGTCAGCTTATGATGTCACAGTTAGAATGTTATAATTCAAGTGTTCAGTCTGACAGATGCTGGAGTTGGTTGGCAGTTCAAGAGCTGTGTAGTTCTGCTATCTCAATAAATTCACTTTATTTCAACTGGACCTCGAGTGAATTACTACAGAAATTTGGCGACGAGTTGACTACACAGCAGAACCCACGAGGATCTATTATCAAATCTATAATTTAATCGAACATTTCGTTTTTTTAATCAAGACCTTCCAGCTTTTCAAATTTCAAAATTCAGCTTTACCTGCACTGTGGATTTCCATACTTCATCTAATACTGCTGACATATCGAAGTAATTGTTTCCTGATTTCTTGCGATCCTGGATCTTAATTCCTGATTTACGATCCGTTACTTCAGGAGAGGGCAAGCTTCTGCTGTGTCCTCATTCTCACCATCTCCAAAAGACCAGGACCAGTGATATCTCTAAAGGACTAGGACCTGTGAGTATCCCTTGAGTTTCTTCATCTGGAGGTGTGCGTGACATTTTGGATCTATCTCTATACCTGCGCTTGGTTAGAAAGAAGCCTGTTTAGTGAGGCTGTTTCTGTTTTCTCGTAACCTTGCGTTACCAAGTTGGCAGTGTTTTACCATGCTCAGTGTTGGAAGACAATTTGGGAGCGCTAACGTTTGTTTCGTGTGAGCCATTTCAGCGTGTCCAGACCGAGCAAGTTGTGTTGTTTTGAATCCGCTGCAACGTTTGCTTCTCGTGTCGTCCATTCTTCACATCGAGTTTTACGCGCGCATGTGCACGAGTGTTTACTCGAGCTGTTTACACGCGCACCATGTTGTGGCTTTCACTGGAGCATGCGCTTGAAATACCTACGTCATAGAGCACCTTGGAAACATCGTGGTTGTGGTGTTTCCCAGACAACCGTATCCAGGACAACGAACGTCACAAAGCACGTCTCTTAGTATTGAAGTTCCAAAGTACCCTGGAAACATTGTTGTGGCTGCGTTTCCTGGACAACAGCGTCCGTCGACATCCAGCTGACTGGGAACGTCACAGAGCACGTCTTCAAACCATTGAGTTGGTTATTTCTTTCATGACAGTCTTCTGGAGGCATTTGTTTCAACCACGCTCATTGGCTGACTACGCGAATATCACAGAGCTAGCGCAGAAGAGGGGTTCCTTTTAGTGTTCGTGAAGATCTTAACAAAGAACTTCAGACACTCTGTGAGAAGGGTATTATCGAACCCACGGAGTCCTCTCTTTGGTTGTCTCCTTTGGTTGTCGCTCGTAAGAGGGACGGACAATTGCGTGTGTGTGTGGACCTTAGGTCACTCAACAAAGAGATTTGGGTTGACTCCCACCCTTTGCCAAGAATCTCCGATTTATTCACTTCCATTAAAGGTGCTAGTGTGTTTTCTAAGCTGGACCTGGCTAGTGCCTATCATCAGATAGAGCTGCATCCCGATTCCTGTGCATTAACAGCTTTTGTGTCTCCAATTGGTACATTTCGGTACCGGAGGATGCCGTTTGGATTAGCCTCCGCGGCATCTGTATTTCAAAGGGTCATGCAAAACATGTTAAAAGGTGTGGAGGGTGTCATTGTCTTTCAAGATGATGTCCTCATTTATACAAAGGATAATGATTCACATGATTCAATTGTCAGGCAAGTTCTTGAAATCTTCAAGAAGAGCGGAGTAGTACTCAAAACTGAGAAATGTAAATTTTCTTGCAGCGAGGTTGAATACCTTGGGCATCTGTTGACTCAAGAGGGTATCAAGCCTAGGCAGGGATTAATTGATGCAATTTTGGAGGCCCCTGTGCCTGAAGATAAAAAAGGTGTAAAGTCTCTTCTGGGACTCTTAGAGTACTATTCTAAGTTTATTCAAAACTACGCATCAATAGTTAGGCCCATTAGTGACTTGCTGAAGTTTTCAAAGAAGTTTGAGTGGTGTGTCGAGTGTGACCAGGCTTTCAGCAAAGTCAAAGAAATATTAAGGGATAGTGATGCTCTCACCCCATTTGATCCAGATCTATCGTGTTGTGTAACTGTTGATGCCAGTCAGAAGGGTCTGGGTGAAATACTTACACAACAGAATGGAAATGTTGAGAATACCATTGCTTTTGCTTCAAGGGTGCTTAGGAACGCCGAAATGCAGTATTCTGTGATCGAGAGGGAGCTGCTTGCTTGTCTATGGGCTATAGAAAAATATAGACCTTACATTTGGGGTAGACGTTTTAGATTGTTAACGGACCACAAACCGTTAGTTGCCATTTTGTCTGCGGGACCCAGTAAGTGTTGTACTCCAAGAATCACAAGAATGGTTAGCAAACTTCTTCAATATCAGTTTGATATTCGTCATGTTTCTGGAGGAAAGAATGTCAGGGCGGACTTTTTGTCTCGTTTTCCTCAGAGCAGTGGACACAGTGAGGGGACAAGTTTTCAAGATCTAAATGATGAGGATAATGAGGATTGTTTGGTAGCTTCAATAGATATTCCGGTCCTTGCTGTTGGCTCTGAGTCTGATTGGAGGACAGCATTGTTGGATGATTGTCTTCTTCAAGAAGTGTGCCAGTTTGTCAAGGATGGGTGGCCGAGTGAGAAATCGTTGTCTGCAGTGTTACAACCGTACTGGAAAGTTGAGTCTGAGATTTCAGTAGAAGACGGATTATTGATGAGATGTGACAAGCTCATTCCACCTCATTCCTTGAGGGTCAACATTATTAAAGAGGCCCACGAGGGACACCTGGGCATCACTCTTACTAAACGTAGAGTTCGTCAGGATTTTTGGTGGCCCAGGATGGATGTTGAGGTTTCCACTATAGTTGAAAACTGTTTGGTTTGTCAGACTTCTGAGAAGAGTTTGAAGGTTTCAACTCCACCTTTACACCCCATTGAATGTCCTTCGGGACCTTGGGTCAAAGTGGGTATTGATATCATGGGGCCGTATGATATTCTTCCTTTGGGCATGAAATACATTTTTGTTGTAATGGACTATGCGTCCAAGTGGCCTGAGATTAAGGTTGTCAGGGAAGCTAATTCTTCATCTCTGGTCAAATTTCTCAAGGACATATTTGAGGGAAGGTTTCCCTCAATTCCTGGTTTCTGACAATGGGACACAGTTTTTGAGTGAAGAGTTTGAATCTTTTCTTATGCTCAGTGGGATTAAACATCTCAAAAGCTCACTGTACCATCCACAAACTAATGGTCTCGTTGAGAGAATGAACAGGGTTGTTGGTGATTGTGTCAAGTGGGCTGTTAATGGAAGGCATGATGTGTACAAAGCGCTCGAGAGCATGTTGTGGTTCTATAGAACTACACCACATTCGTCGACGAAGGTTTCTCCATTTGAGTTATTAAGAGGTAGGAAGGCCAATACGAGTTTCCGTCCAGGATGGATGGGAAAGTGGGTGGACTCATTGTGTGATGTTGAGGTACTCATGGGTAAGGTCAAAACAAATTCTGACAATACTCAAGAAAAAGAGAAAGCATGGTTTGACAAAAAAAAAAGTGTAAAGATGGTCTCTCTTTCTGTGGGAGATTTTGTACGTATTAAAAGTCCTGTACACATCAAGAAGGGATGTTCAAAGTTTGGACATCCGGTCAAGGTCATTCGTATTTATAACAATGCTGCCCAGGTTGAGGGTGGTCATTGGTGGAATTTGTCTAGACTTATTAAAACTAGGTCTAATTTGTCTTCTAAGAAGTTAGGTGCGTCGAGCAAAGTTTTTACCTGTTCTAAGGACACCAGTGGGTCAAGCAAAGTTTATGGTTCTTCCAAAATACTTTCAGGTCAACGTAGGAGGAGTACCAGAATTCGTGTTATTCCTCATAAACTTCGTGACTAGTGTTTTGTTTATTTCTTTTTGTTTTGTATAGTATGTTTAGTGTTTAGTTTAGTTTGCTAGAAGGAAGGGAGGTATGTTATATTCTGTAGTCAATGTTAAGTGAGCCTGAGTTATTCCTTTGTTCCTTGTAATGTGTGTGATGTCAGCTTATGATGTCACAGTTAGAATGTTATAATTCAAGTGTTCAGTCTGACAGATGCTGGAGTTGGTTGGCAGTTCAAGAGCTGTGTAGTTCTGCTATCTCACTAAATTCACTTTATTTCAACTGGACCTCGAGTGAATTACTACATGATGCCATGATCATTTCGTCCTCTTTGCCGGGCACAGGGTCATATCTACAATCTACTAGAAGTTCCTTAAGCGTGCGGGGATTTATGAGTTTGGGGGTACGTGAATGTGCTGATTCTTGAAAGGTAAGTTTATTTACTCTGGGTGGCGTAGAAAAAATGTTGGTAGCACCTCCGGTAGCCCCATCTGGGGTATCGGGCGTGAAAGGATTCGTTGAACGTGATACAGCAACTATAGGTGTGGACACAGCTATAGAAGTAGCTGTAGGAACAGATGTGGAAACAGATGTGCTTGCCGGAACTTGTGTCAGGATTTGTTGCTGTAGAGATACAGATACAGGATCTTGGCGTTGAACCACCCCGGCAGACGGTCTATGTGGGGCGGGGTTAGCATACTCGGGAGCTGCGTCATCTAAATATGAGGAAAGAAAAACATCTTCTGCTGTTCTAGGATGCCCCTTAGGATGCATTTTTATTGGGAACAATGGGGGTGGCAAGTCTTTTGGTATCTCCGGAGTAGCCTTAGGTAATCCCTCGGCTAGGAGGGAATACATACCATTCATAAGAGCATTTCTTTGTCTGTCTACTTGTTCTGATTTCACTCGTGTACCTTCTTCAATTAATAGATTTTCTCGGACTTTATTTGAACTCTCCTTATTTTTCTCCTCCTGTCGGAGTGCTTTTTCTGTACGTCTATGAGATTCTTTACGCCATAACTCAACGGCATCTTTCTGTGACTGTCTGGCTTTCCTTTTCCATAACTCTTCCTCTACTTTCATGATGCACTCTGCATCCCAGGTCCCAGCTGCGGGCCACCTCTGACTTTCTGGTAATTCCTTGGTGTAGTCTACCCATAAATCAAGAAATAATATAGAGTCTAAGCCGTGTTTATGATACATGAAGTACCCTGGAGTGTCCCTAGGAGGAATAGGAACAGCTTCTTCGAGTACCCCTTTTCTAGTTGTGATCTGTCTTAATTTCGAAAAGAGCGGCATATTGAAAACTGATCTGATACTTGATCTTGAACAAACTTAATACAATAAACACAATAATGAACAGTCATTCACACCACAATATGCAGGACGTATTAAAACATTTAACATTTAACATTTAAATGAGCAACAATGATGAAACTTAATCACTAAACATAATACTCGGCATTAACTGAATTATTCCTGAATTTATATACTTGATATACTAGATATACTGCTAAACAGTACAGATACACTGCTGAAACAGTGCAGACCGGATTTGTGTACCCAAACCCGTCTTGACCGGCACAACCTATGTGCACGTCAGAACGCCTCCCCAGTAATGGTACTCACCGGGTAGCTCGGAACGGAAGGCCTCGGAACGGAACTGAACTGGACCGGACTCGACTCGGAACTTCGGAAACTGGTGGGCCTCTGTGTACCTCGGATCTTGCTCTCTCAGCTAGGCTCTGGTCGGGATACTTCGCACTTCTCACCGCCTCGTCTGGGTGTTGATCGCAGCCTCAGTCGCCCCCGCTTGACCGGAGGGAGATACAGGAAATCCTGCTGGTACGCGTTGTTGTCCGTCCAGCTGTGGCAGGAGACCGGGCCTGCAACGCACCGCCGGCGCGTGAGATGAGAAAGTGTCCCTGTTCGGGCGCCATTTATGTGGTAAATAATTTAATTACCGGGACTTAATTTGATACAGAAACATAATAAAAATAGCTCAGTAAATAAGAGGCAGAATCCGTGGTATTAGAGGTTCGGAATGGGCTTTATTCCAATGGACGATTCGAATCGGTTGCTCCAAGTTCCATCACCACGAAGGTTCAGGAAGTGAAGTACATACTTTATTGATAAGTAATTACTTTTATACAATAGGCATTACAGTGAAGCAAATGCAGAAGGCGTAACAATTGATAGTGTAGATAAAATATACATGCGTAGCAAAAGTGGGCGTAACTGGGTGTGACTAAAGAACGTCATCAGGTGTGATGTCATAATAGGGTGGTTCCATGAAAGAATTTCGCAATGTCAGCAGAAATATTTGGCAGAAATGCGCGCGCAGCAGCATGACGTGTGATTGACGTGCAACTAGGGGGTGAAGGGGACTTGACATTTAGCTCTACATGTGGCGACAGAAGTCTGGAGGGTCAAGTCAACCTAATCCCAAATCATATCTAACATCCTATGTTTAAAGAACTATGTTATCCAAAAGAGAGGTCTCTTAGAGTAGAATCTTATTCTATACTGACTATACTGACTGTTAGTGCGTGTACAAGCGTCTAAGTGTCTACACTAGATGCGAGGGCAGAAATCTTCCATAATAATAGGGCTATGAATTACTTGCATAAAGACAGAGAAGCCGGGCCTTTGCTCGGTAGCTGGAAGAATGTTTACTTAAACTACTAGACAGGAATGCATTGGGCAGGGAGCGGAGCAGATAATTTCGAAGGTGAAATACAGTTTTTGGCAGGCAACAGGCTGATGTCAGGCTTCGTGGGCCGCGCAGGGAATGAGACAAAGTTCATGGTCACAGATGCAGGCTCAGACTGGAGCTTTCAGAGGCAGAAGGCAAGAAGAGCTTGATGACAGAATCAGGGCCTACTTGCCTGGACTGTAAAATGGCATAAGTGAACCATACAAAGCCGGTGGCCTTTCATACTTAGGAATGGAATATCCGGCCTATTCATGGCGGATCTGAAAGAGGACATGTTGACGGTGGACGCACATGTGTTTGCGTCTTCATAACTGGAACTGGAGGGAACATACATGTACTTGTGATTCATACATGAAACCGTTGGGGTCCAAGATAGGGGACATAACTGATCGGAAAAAATCCATATTTCCACACTACATATGAGAGACTGGAGAGAAATAGAATGTATTGGAAAGAAAATGCCCCCCCTCCCAAAAAAAAATAAAATCGTACAAACGTCCTGTTCAGGGCGATCTTGCCGACAGCTAATGAGGTATTCTGCAATTGAAACTTTAATGTGAAGAGGTTGCCAAAACAAGACCTGTAAATGGGGATTTTGTTTGCAGCTCTTCACCAAAATGCCACACACCCGGTTTATTACCTGGGGCACCCTGAACCTATAGAAATCCCATGTAGGTCTGGTACCTCCCCAATGACAACCCCCACCCCCAAATGGCATCATGCTGCACCGATTGACGAGCTTGGGTTGCTTGTGTTCCAGTTCAGAGAGGACCTGCCTTGGCAGTTCAGGCTGGACTATTCCCATTGGAGCAGGGACAGGCTGATCTCCATATGGCTTGGTTTAATTTGACTTGGCATGGTGGGCTAAATAAAGGAGGATAGGTTGGAATGCTATCCGAGCGATTGCCAGTGGTTAGATAAATTGCAAGCATTGCTCCCATCGCCTTGTGTGTTTGATGGCAACCCCAATGCCCAGGAGACCCAGAGGTTGGGGGATCAAATCTTAACAGATATGTTCTTGCTCAAGAGACACTGAAGGGAATTACCATATTTTGTCAAAATATGCTAGTACGTCGACAAAGCCAAGAGCTCTTACACCAGTAAATTCATTAATTTGTTCAAAATTAGAAGAGATGTAGGTTTTAAACTTACTGCATAGTCTGGAGTTTATAATTAAATCCACAGTGCACCATGAACTACGATTCGGCCACAACTGCACGATCTGTTCCATTATTAAATAATTGATTGTGCAGACTACTTTCTTTAGGAAAAGCCACACGTTTGGAATTTCCAGACTCTAGACATTCAGTGCAACATTTTCTTGGGTTAGCGTTGCAGAATCTGTTTTTGTCCATTTGGGAAACAAAACATGGAGCAAATAAGTTTTGAATAAATGGAAATATTTCCACATTTTCTTTATACATTCATGGTACAATGCGATGCTGACACCAGGCTTGTGCTAACAGGTGCACACAAACACCAAAGAAGTACATGTGCCTGAACAAACAGCCATTTTTAAATTTTATTTAAATCCTCAGTACAGAGGTGCACAAACACCCTGGCAGCAGAAGGGTTAATCTTAGAATCATTTGAGCAAGGTATACATTCAACTAATTGAAGCATATTCCTTTCGCAGGCTTCAGTAATAACTTGCAGTACAGCCGGAAGTCAAAGCAGTCCAGGGCAGCAACACAGGCAAGGGCACAGCACAACTGGTCGCTTCCACAACCAAACTTGGCATTTTTTTGTAGGAGTGCCAGACCCTACACTGGTGTCCAGATGAGAGCAGTGAATCATGTAACTCCTACAAACAGTTTTAAAACCTTTGTAAAAGGTAGATAAGGACAACAGCTCCAAATAATCAGCCTTCCTTGAGGTTTGCGTTTAGAGGAAGAAGTCCAAATCCGATTTGGTCAAGGAATCATGGAGCAAGAATCTGGGGATTAGCCTGTGAATTAACTTAAACAAAGACCGTCTTAAAGATCACCCTGCATTAGCTAATGAACCAATAGACATCTCTGTAATTGGGGACTGCATTATTTTTTTTAAACTAAAGACTCGACGGGCGGTCTCATTCTGGATAGCCTAAAATACCTCCCATTAGTAGAGCTGAAGTCCAGAAAACCAGGAGTCTAACTTACCTGGCTTAAGGTTGACTCACTCTGAAGCACTGCCTCAACTGGGCATGCATTCACACTTTAGTCATCATTTTGGCTAGAGATCAAACAAAATGATGAGGGAGTAATGGTGCTTCATGGAAATCAATTTCAGGACACGAGGCAAATACCTTATTTTGAGAAGCACAGTAAGCTTAGGGGTCAATTACAAGCATATTCATGTGTCTGCGCTCCAGGAGTATGACCCCAAAAAGAATCCTTAAACGGTTCGAACAGAAGGAAAGTCGACCATGAGCCTCGTAGGACACCTCAATCTACATTTAAGGAACAGGACAATAACGGCCCCAATAGAGTAGGGGGAGGGGTCCACACAGGGACGTGACGGAGCTTCAATAGAGGACACGAACAGTCTGTTCAAAGAGGCTCGCTCCATGTAATAGGCAAATGGCAGACAGCATCAAAACAATCCCAACACTAAACCTCACCAATGTAACTTTTTCTGAGTGGGTAATAGATCAGGCAGTCGTTCTTTTAACATGCACCTGTTAAATGGCACACTAAGAAATTGCTCAATCAAGAAAGAAGTTTAACACAATTGGGTTTATTTAAAAATCATCCAATATTGCAATTTATTTTAGTTGCTAAGCAGCAGTCGTACAAAAACAGAATACCTCATTTGTTACATTTTTCAACTACAGTATCAAACTTAGGAACAGGAAACAGATTCCTGCAAGGACAATTCACCAGAAACCTGTAGCCTCAGACTCAAAAGCCGCATTTTGTTTTCAGCTGTTCCACGAGTGCAATGTATTCTTTCATTGCATCTTCCTTGCTCTTTCCTAAGAAAAAAATAAAAGGTTTTAAAAAGTGAATAAAAATAAAAATCAATTTTTTTTTTTTAAACAGTAATTAGAACTAAAAATATACGACCTTTAATGTGACAAATGAGGGACTGCAAAAAAGCAAAATAAACAATATTTCTTCTCTACATTAGTAACAAGAGGTATATGTTCGCACTCAACGAATAATGCAAAGGAGAAAACACAGCTGGGCAACCGAAAAGTTTTTATGGAAGTACTTCTAACTAGACAACCCCCCCCCCCAAAAAAAACCCAGAGCTGCTGATCAGTGTCCCAAGCAGTAGAATTACACTTCAGGCACAGGTTGTACAGCCTTTATAAAGTTATTGCTCAGCCAAACTAACACAATCTAAAATAAAAAACACCATTTTAAAAACCATTGCAGTCGAAGGTCGCTCCGCTAATCATATACACTCCTGATGTACTAAAAACATTACTAAGCAAGTGAGGTTATCGTACACACTTTACGCAATTGTGGTGTTGGAAAGCTTTGAAAAATGTGACGCACTGCCAAATAAAGAACCAACAGGGTTACCCAATCCACTTTTAGCGTATAAAATTACAGCACTTCCAAGGTTACCTGCAAGCCAGTAGAATTCAGAATTAGGAAGAAAATATATAATTTAGGGTACTATTTAACTTTCAGATTGTATTCCTCCTATTATAAATATTTTAATTTACATTTTGGGTAAAACAAACATCGGCACACCCAAATACTATGGATACCTGGAGCTAGACATAAGGAACCTACATCGCAGCCAAGACCTGGAACGAGCTCCTGATAGACATCAGGCACGCCCCCTCCCTGAACTACTTCAGGAAGGCTCTCAAACCATGGCTCTTCGGCTAAAATGATCTGCTGACCCACCCTCCCCCCACGTGCCTTGAGACCCGTACGGGTGTTTAGCACGTTTACAATTCCCAGATTGAAATTCTAATGAAAAAAAGTCGAAGCATACCATTCATCAGGTATTTTAATGACGCAGCCCCATTAATGTCCTGGTTAGTGGCTACCAACAATTTATTACTGAGTGTTAACTGAATACATTTTCAGTATTTGATTGCTATAAATGATTCCTTGAGTTGTGTAGAAATCAAACAAACAAATAAAAAAGTCAAACTAAACCATGCCAATACAATGCAAAACAATTTATGCATGGGTTTCTGTATTCAAATCATTTTGCGGATCTTCAGCGTGTTGTACGACAGGGAGGAGAAAATAGTGGCTCAGTTCGAACAGATATATAGGCACGGAGACAACTTTACAACCAAGGCAGGTCCTCGAGATGGGCCACTGGTTGCGCCTGGCCAGAGGCTGCAAAAAAAATAGGTAGGTTTTCAGCACACTAAACACTGCAGAATATCATTCATCCTCAATTTAGTTAAGGAGCAGAGTTCGAGGACTGAAGCCTGTGCGTGCGCATGTGTATAAGGAACGTGGGGAGATGGGTGGAGGTGGAGAAAAATCAACCTGAAACACATGCATCTGTCCTGGGTGAATGGAAAGCAGTTTTGAGGAGCGCAACATTAAACTCTGGCTGGTTGACAGTGCTAGAAGACCAGAGGGGAGGGTTAGCCAGAGGTCCTTCCCTGTACCGTTTAGTGAACTAAGCAAGATGGATCAGATGCAAGAAGTTAAATACTGTAATTCAGAAGTTCAAATCTAAGCAAGGCTGCATTGTACCATGCCTCGGAAAGTGGTAAACTGAGCAGCATTATTTTGAATAGTAGCACCAGCATTTATTAACAATGCTTAAAATCAACAGTTGTGTGGTACTAAGCTCTATATCAAATCAAGTATTTTGAACAAGGTTTTTAAATTAACCATTTCCCTTACTGGAAGCTACAGCAGAGCACTCAGTGCTTGAATGTGCGCAGCCTCAGGAGAATCCATGGCGGCTAGTTTTAGAAACTTTGGGATACCAGCAAAAACCTGCTTTATTTAGTACAGTGTAGATAGTGTCCGATTCAATGGTGTCATATGGCTTTAATCCTACCTAGTTTTGTCAACACACCACAATAAGAAAAGCTGCACAACAGGCACCCTCTATAATAAACAGGCCTGTAAGGGAAAAAAGGGTCTGTAACAGTCTGGGCAGCTGGACTTTAAAACATGGTGTCAAGGATGAAAGCGTTAACAAAGTCACTGCTCTCCAAATGCCCCTCTCAGCACAGATGAAGGGTAGGTGTTGCAGTAAACTGGGCGAGAGAGAAAATGTAGGTATTTGTAGTCTGGCTTACTTGCCAGCTTGTAATTTGCTTGTTGGGTAATCCAAGAATATATGCAGAAACCCATGCATAAAGTCTTACCACCCCACTCATTTGCGCTTTTGAAATGCCATAATCTATAGTTTACTCCTGACCACCATAAGCTAAGTATATTTAGAGCCCTAACTGCAGAGACAAAGAAATATAAAATTCCATCTGCTGCAGCATAGCATATGGTTAAATTCCCCTCAATCAAGAACCCCAATCCACCATAGAGTGTTATTGAATCCAGGAAAATAAACAGCAGGTATGCCCGTAAATTACATGGTCATTTTATATATATCTTTTAAAAACAATTCAAAGACTGGTATACAGAACAATTTTTCAAATGTGAAAAAGTGTAATGCTCATTAACACAAAGTTATAAAGCTTAGTAGTTCTAAAGTAAAGACAATCAGTTAAGTATAGCAAACAGTCTCCACCACTCACTGTCTTGGCTCAAAAGGGTCTCACAAAACTATTGGGAGAATCCTATTCAGGGACAAGCTAGCCCTTGCTACCCTCTTCACAGCCTTACAGATTTTCTCCGCAGCCCTCCATTGAATCCTCATTTAAGAAACAGACAGCTCACTCATATTTCCAGCTCGATTTGTGCTTCGCCCCGCTTCAAAGTAACACGGCACTTATATATTTCTACAAAAGAATTCAGGTACCATTATTCTTTTCTTCTAAATCGTGCTAAAAGTAGTAGTGGTTACGTTATCAATAAGGAAGCTACCTAAACCAGCAAAGAGAACGAACCTTTGTAATCATCTGTGATCAATTGTGAAGCAAAACGTGATCTTTGAGTATCTTACACAAAAATAAACAGTTTATACTTCACAGTATTCCATATATGTGTATTACTTGTACGGTATTCAAGAAAAATACCTTTTTGTTTCTCCCAGGCGTCCCATTTGGCTTTGCCTTTGAAATCCAACATGCCAGGTCGATCTGAGGATAAAACGTAAATAAAGGTTACGTGGAAGATTTGTTTATTTAAATAGAATTTAAAAGCAAATTATTTGACATAGTAGCTTCTATTAGAAAGCACCAATGATTCACAAGACATTTCATGGGGGTAAAGCAATTGAATGATTTAAGATTTTTTTTTTTTTTTATATAAACAGCCAATTCAAATAGTGTAAACTAAAAACAAACGGTATGTGATATGGTTTCACTATAGAGGGGTTATTCACTACAAGAGATGGCTGGAAAATTACACTGACATGGAAGAAACCTGAAGAAAGTGGAGCGGAGGCAGGACCCCAAAAAAATTAAAATAGGCTATTCCGACTTGCTTATTACATATGTAACAAGTTGAGTAATACAGTATGCTGAAATGACAGAAAATAATTTGGACCACAGCAAATCAGTAGTGCAGAGGCCCTTAAATGGAGTACATAGGACTTGGGAACCACAGAAGAGGAGATGCCAAAAACGAGTAATACAAAAGATTTCAGGACGGAGAGAGGGGTGGGGGAATGGGGGTTAGGCACTATGGGTGACGCATTCTAAACTGTCAATTCTCCCATCCCACCAAACTTGCAGTTTCTCGTTCCCATTTAAGTGTAGGGGGAACCCGCTAATAGGCCGGTGAAGAAGCCACCGGTCACTACTACCTGGCTGATGTCTTGTGTCCATCTGCAGAGAGTTTTGCCACTTATGGCTGTCCTCTCAATGCATATTTTCCATACCCAGGTGTTAGACCTAGCACCATTGGCGTGGGTTTCCCTTCCATTTTTCGCTGTGGTCGCCTCTTTTTGCTGGTGTTTGATGCGCTATGCCACTGCCATTCAGTGTCACAGCGCGAATGCTCCCTGTGTAAATATGACATGAATTGATATATCCATGATTGGCTTATTTGGTTTACCTGTTAGTCCCTAGTAGCGTGGCCTGTGCGCGCCCAGGGCTGGTAAACCAAATGCTGCTGGTGGGCCTGCAGCACTGGTTTGCGCCACCCACAGAAGCAGCTTGTAAAGTGCGTCTCGGACGTGCCACTGCAGAGTGTGTGCAGTCCAGAACTGCCATCTTGGCTGTGAAGTGCACCCACTTCCCAGCCCCTGAACCTTCCCTTGGCATCATGCAAGCCACCCCTATGGTAGGGTGCATTGTATGTGTAAGGTAGGACATGCCTTGGTGTGTGTAGCATGTCCCGGTAGAGACTTGCACCCAATTTCGTTTTTCACTACTGTAAGGCTACTGTTCTCTATAGGCCAGAATGGGCAGTTTGACTATTACATTCTATAGTCCTAACTGACCCAAGGAACATGGTAGAAAAACGAATTTAGTATGCCTGAGCTCAGAATATTAAAATAAATCTTTTAGTGAAGTTTATTTTTATATTCGGTGTTTGAAAATACCACTTTTAGAAAGTAGGTATTTTCTTGCCTAAGCCTTCCAGTGTGCTCTGCTGTTGTGTATTGGCTGTTCTGGAGGGACAGGGCAGGCCGAGTCAGACCTGGGTTGAATAGAGATCTGCATTGGAATATGGGGCGGGGTAGCTCCTTGACCTGAATAGGGCAGTGCCTGGCAAGGTGAATGTTGGCTCCACCGCCTACTGCGAGTCTGATGGCAGACCCCCTCTTTCTGACAGGAACGATGCAGCCTGGTAAACAAAGTGCTCCAGGACTGAGCAGAACTGGTTCTGGCTGGGTACAGTGACTTGTAGCTTCTGAGAACAAAGACTTTTGGGGTATAAATCGCTTTGCTGAAACCCCTACAAATTGTATTGCTCCTGGACATCAAGAGGAACATCTGTCCGTGTAACTGAAGGAATCTGCAGGAGGTGACTATCCTTGTGTGCTGTTTCTTGGATTGGCCTGCGGTGGTTACCATTGGACTGGAAAGAAGAGGGAAAAGGACTTGAATAAAAGTTCTCAATCTTGCCAAAGCATTCACCCAAGGGCTAGGAGAGAGCTAGCCTCCTGTTGAAGTCTCCGGCACATCAGTCTACACCACCAGCCTCCTGATTCCTCCCAGCGAGGATTTCTATCTGCAGGCGAGGCTCCTGCGAGTTCCAGGGCCTCTAGTTCTACTACAGAGAAGAAAGTGCTGAAATCGGCGCTAATGCACGTTTGCGAGCTGCCGCAGCTGAAAGCACACCAGAAAATAATCGCGCTGCTGCCGCTGAGTGCTCACAACCAAAGATCACCACATCGCACTTTTGCGGGCTGCCAAGTACTCGCTAACCCCACAGATCATCGCATCGAGATTGCAGCGCGGACGCCGGGCGTCCGCCATTTTCAATGCATCAGGATAGTCGCTCCCTCACGGAGCGCCATTTCTTCGCATCGCAACACGATCGTCGCCTCGTCTCCTCCCTCGCGGCAAGGATTCAGCACATCGCCAGCCTCGCGTGCAGAAAATCATCCCTACAGCTCCTTTGCGACATTGTTGGTTGCGCTACGAAATCCAGGTACTTTGTAAGTAAAAGGGTCGCAGAGACCACTGCTTTGAACTGAACTCCTCTTTGCATGCTTTGAACAATTTTTGCAGCATTTCAAGCGTAATCCTATTTTAGAGTATTGTGGCTTTTTACCGTTATTGGTCTTGTGTTAAGTCTATATATAAAGATACTTATTTTTTATAACTACTTTTGTGGTGTCCCTTTGTAGTGTTCTTCACTGTGTTACTGTGTATGGTCAAATGCTTCACACACTGCCTCCGAGATAAGCCTAGCTGCTCGTGCTACGTTACCACAGGGTTGAGCACGGCTTATCAAAGGGTGTAGCCCTCTTACTCAGACTTAGGAAGAAGGGTCCCTACTTGGACAGTGGCCAGCCATTGCCAACTAGAGACTCCTCTCCCCCCCCCCCAAACACCAGGTCATCCAAAATAGACTGGACCGACTTAGGAAGGCTGAATTAATAAAGGCCTCCACACAAAGAAGGCAGATCTCCATGTACCTCTGCTGGATGGGTGTGGGAAAAAGCTATTGCTGTCCTGGCAACCTAGAAGGTCTAGTGCGAAGTTCTAAATGACAAAGGAAGCACACAAGAAAATGATGCAGAATCTGGCTGCTTTATATCTCTTACCATGCAAAGTGCTTCCTCTGACACTCGAAACTTGGTCTTCCAAAAAAAGAGGTGGCCTATGTAGATCCAATGCGGACTGGGTACAGGCAAGATTCAGGTCATTTATAAAAGGTGCATTTACATAGGATGAACCAAAGTAGAACTTTCATATGAGGTTATGATGAAAAACTAACATGGTCCCAGACCTTCTTGACATATGATGAACAGTCATGTCCTAGATCTCATTTTAATAAAATTGCTAAAGAAACTGGGCCAGAAATGGGGGTCCTTATCAGTATTAAAATACCTGTAAGTAATTCAAAGTGACTTTTATTGGAGTGGACCTATGCCTTCTGACAATAAGGAATATCTTGATTACACAGGGTCACCTGCCTGGCAGGAACTTCCTTTGGTATTTATTATAGAAAAATACTCATTAACCTTGAGTCAGGATATGTGCAGGTTTAATAAAATGGATACTCCCAATAATTACATTTGAATTTATTCAAGAAAAAAAAGCAACACTGACTTAAGAAAAGCTAAAAAATGGTATCAGGCAGCTGACCATAGGATTAAGATTTTGAAAGGACAGTTTGAAATTTGGGCGGAAGGACTATCATTTTCAGGAAAGTGTTCTGTTCTACAGACAGAGTCCAGATGATAAACAGACTACTGAAAGCTTGCCGACTTGCAGCACATTATGATGTGCCAACCCACTGCATTTAGTCTTTTTCAGTTATTATTTACCAGTGTCTATGCTGTCACCCTTGGTTCAATAAACATTCATTACAGATTTGCAGAGTCAAAAATACATCACAGACCACAGATCTAATTATTTAAATGTTTGATATAGCGCTGGCCAGACCCGAAGGTATCTGAGCGCTTTACAACATTTACGTGTAGAGAAATCGTACACATAGTATAGCAATAACACACATTGACTCATGACGAATCAAGTTCGGGGGCGGGAGGGGGGGGGGGGGGGGGGGGGGAAACACGACACAGGCTAGAGGGAGGGTGAGGTGGAAGCCTTTTTGTCAAAGTGGTAGTGAGCTGCGAAGGGCAAGATTCCGCGATTGTTAGTAGCTATCCATTTGGAAGAGATCAGATGAGGAAGAGGTCTTTGAGGTGGCTTTTGAATTTTAAAAAGGTGGGTGTAGTCCTGATATGTACTGGGATGGAGCTCCAGATTTTGGGCGCATTTCCTGAGAAGGATCTAGACTGGTTTTTTGCTTACGCGTTTTCAGAGGAATGAGGAGTAGTGTTGGTACTCCTGAGGTTCCTCGTCTGACCGGCCTTCTTGATTGGAGGCTAGGTAGGTGGGTTTCCCCATGTGCAGAGCTTTGTGCACGAGACAGGCAGTTCGCACATTTCGATTGGAAGCCATTTTAGCTCTAAGAGCGGGCAAGGTGTGTTAAGCAGGCAAGATGTGTTCGAATTTCTTTACTCCGGTGACCATTCTGGCTGCTGCATTTAGAGTTGATCTGAGGGGCGCTAGGTGAGATTTTGCTGTTCCCGTGAGGGTTGTGTTACCGTAGTCCAGTCTGGACAGCACCAGGGATTGAGTAGCTAGTTTGAGGTCGTTGGGAGGGATGAAGGGTTTTATTTTATGGAGTAGTTTGGAGGTTGAAGAAAGCGCTCTTTGCGGTGTTCTTGATGTGTTTGACCATGTCTAAGTTTGGGTCCAGAGTGATTCCCAGTGATTTTACGGAGTCAGCCAGGGTGATATTGCAGTTGAGAGCATCAATAGCTTTTAGCCATTCTGTGATTTGGGGTGTCTGTTCCTTGTTGGAGATGAGGAGGATTTCGGTCTTGGGTGAGTTTCAGGTGGTTGAGGGACAGCCAGAGTTGAACTTCTCTTACAGTCTTGTTTAGTCTCCGAATGTCACCAATGGAGGAGGTTTCTAGATAGATCTGGGTATCTTCCGCATAGAGGGGGAAGGGGATGTTGGCTTTGAGTATGGTGGTGAGGGGTTCCATGTAGATGTTGAATAGTTGTGGGGAGAGAACTGATCCTTGGGGGAAACCCCTGCTTATGGGGGGTAGGTCAGATGTGACTTTTTGATTTTTATTCTTTGGGTGCGGTTCTGCAGAAAAGAGGTGAACCACTGAGCGACCACCTCATCCGCTCCAACCCTTCCTAGAAGTACCTTAATGAGTAGTTTGTGGTCAAAAGCTGCCGATAAGTCCAGGAGTACCAGTAGACCGCATCAGTCCGTAGGAAGTGGGCAAATCGCTTAATCTACCCATGCCTAACAAAAATGAATGTGTCCCTCTGAAAGGCAACCGGTGTTCATATAATGCGCTCGGATACCTTTGGGTCGAGTTTGCACAATATATTTAAAAAAAAAACACAACAACAACAAAAAAGTAGGAATGAAGAACAATGCCTAAAAAAAAAATATATATATATATATATATATATATATATATATATATATATATATATATATATATATATATATATATATATATATAAACAAAATCAGCTTTATTACCAAATATGAAACTCTTGTGAGGGAGCCATTCAAATCAGAAAATAAGCAGATACCCAGCAATAAATCATAAGAGCACAGTGCACAGAGGGGATATTGGTTGGAAGGGAATTTGAAAAACATTCTCACATATGTAGCATTAAAGCTAAATATAGGGGTATAGTGCTGAGATATATATATGAAGCATAGGCCTAAGCAGCACATTCCACATAAGCGCTAGAACACATTTACGATTATGAAGACAGATTTTTTGCAAAACTAACAAGTGTTACTGTGTACAGGGCAAACCCTAACAACCGCAAATCCATCAAGTTGGCACCACTAATAACCTCAGATGGCTGCGTAAGTGAAATAAGTTTTGTGTAGACAGACCGAGGTGCGGAATCATAAATTGAGACGAAGTAGAAGGTCATTATGTTATTGCAAGTTCCTGTTCAAGGAGGAAGACTCCAACAAAGAAGAAAGCCAAGAACAAAAAGATTAGGCGTCAGTCCCGCCTCAGGCCCTGTAAGGCCCAGCTGTTGTCTCATCCTGAATGTTTCATGCATTTTTGTGGATGGCTTGACTGTGCCCCAGTCTGCACACGACCACACCCACTGTCACAACACTATGCATTATTAACTCTCAGGACGCATAAGACATCAGTGGAAGCATTAACAGTGAAGGCATTAACATTGGTATAGTAGAGGGCAGCTGCCAACCCAATAAGTACCAAAGCATTTTGTTCTAATGCACCCACGCTTGATAGCAATAACTCTGTTGTGATTTCCTGGTCAAGAGTGGATAGTTACAACAAACATTTCTCGGCCGATTCTGGCCCAGTTTTAATACAGATAACACTACACTATGAGAACGTGATCCATTACTGACCCGCTCCGGTCAGCTCCTATCCTTAAAGTTTCAGGGTGATTCGCCAAGCTTTGGAGGGGGGGGGGGGAGGGATAAAATATATATCACACACCAGGCAAAAGCACTTTTCGTAAAAGCAACCACGTGTACATCAAAACAAAGTTTGTATAAGTACCCCACTGTCTCTTAATTTCAAAGTACATCCAGCAAATTTTACTACAGGTTAAAAAGTATTTAACAATAAAATACTCGATTAATACTTTAATAACAGCAACACTCAGTGTAAAATTAGCAGGGAGTCTTATGGGCTTCAAACACCCCTGTGGCTCTTAACTTTAAAGCAGATCTTAAAAAAAATTAGAAACACAGAAAAGTGTAAACAGCCGATGACAATTTTAAAAACAGTAAGGCAATGCGTGCCTGTTTAAATCTAAGCTTTCTTAAAAGCCCCTTCAAGAACACTCTTCTTGGATAGGAGTAGTGTGGACAGAGGACAAAATGCAAGGTGTCCTGTGGAGACCTATTGTCGTAGCCACAGGGTCCTCCAAGTTCTGTGTGTACCGTAAAGCGAGAGGGTACAGCCAATAGATGAAAAATTCAGCCTAAAACGTGGAATTAAAAGTGTTGTGCACGAGTTATAAGAGATAACTATGGTTCCATGCCCTGCGTTGACTAAAATGTGTTCTCCAACCATGGGCTTAAGCTCCCTGTCCTCACGTTGCGTGACAACATTTTAAAAAAACACAGATCTTTGATACGCTCTTTTTCTTGTGATCCCACCTTATCTGGATTGGTAAACAGGTTGACACACCCTAATGTGGAAATGGTGTCCTTTACATATTTTAACCCCAGGATTTTTAGCGCATGATCAAGAGAGACAGTCCTGGATTAGCAGCCTAATAAAACCTGCCTCTTCATTGGACCAGATCCTCACATCAGGGGTTTAACAGTCACCATGTCAGAAATGTAGTTAGACTCCAATTCTACATGAACAATGTGCGCAGGAGTGCTGTGAGGAACCTTCAGCAAGCGCCGGAAATATTTATGCTCTTCAATTTGTAATTTGCTAACCTCCTTCAATCCCCATACCTCACTACCATATAAAACTTTGGAAAGGAAAATGGAATTTTATAACTTTAAAATCGTCCCTGTTGACCAACGGCCTTATCTATTAGCAAAATTATCAATTGCTCCCGTGGATCGTTATCAAACTGAGGAACTTCTCTAATAAATGTTTAAAATTCAGTTTTTCGTCGCATAAAATACCCAAGTATGAGAAGGCCGGTACTTTCCCTAAGGTGTGTGCCTATTGTGTAATTGTGCGGCTTCCTGAACTTCTTCCCAATGTCCATTATGTATGATTTAGTTAGATTAGAGGACAGATCCATCTTATTCATGAAAGTCACAAAACCATCTATTAAAAGCTGCAGGCCCTTTGGGGTGTGTGCAAGGAGTACCCAGTCTGCATAGAGCAGAACAGGGACAGATTTTGTGCCTATCCTCAGTGTTTCTGCTTGTAAGGCTGTCAGGGCAGAGTCGAGACAGTGGATATATAATGTAAACAAGAACGGTGCTCATATACAGCCCTTTCTGACCCCTCTAGAGCAGTTAAAATTGTGTGGTTTTCCCCTCCTGTGTATATCTAACTACTGCCGTGTTATTAGAGTGTAGTGCCATTAGGGTGTTAATTATTGCCAGGTCCACCCCAAGCTTTTCCATGAGTGTCCAGAGTTTACATCGGTTCACTCTGTCAAAGGCTGCAGTGAGGTCCATAAATGCTAAATACAACGACCCTGATTTGACTAATGTATATTTAGAAGTGATTAGATAGCGATTGAGGCATTGATCTGCAGTGGAATTACCAGGTCGGAACCCAAATGGGACATCTGTTATAATTTGGTTGACCTCTGCTCATTCCGACAGCCTGTTTAAAACCACCCGCCCCAGAACCTTCACTGTCACATCAATAAGAGATATGGGGCAATAGGAATGCTGGCTGTTCCCCATCTCCCTTCTTAAAGATTGGAACAATGGTGGCAGTGGACCAGGATGCTACAGCTGCATTTAAAACCCTCACTAAGAGGGTCACCCATACCTCTGTGTTACATCAGATGAGGTCTGGCAGGATCCCATCTGGTCCCGGCAACTTGTTCAGTGAGACCCCCTCAATTCCTGTTCTCACCTCGTCCAGAGAGAAGGTAATGGGGGTCAGCTCTCTGCTCCGGATTTGGGGCTGAAGTTGCTCTGCTCTATAGGGGTGGTTATACAAATCCTCAAAGTGATCCTGCCATTGATCTGGTAAAATGTCCTGGCTTAGCCCTGGTTTATTCGAGTCTTTAAACATGGGTTGTTGATGACCCTCCAGAAACGGGTAGTCATTTAGCTCGGATGCCTCCGTTAACTGCTCCCATTCTTTCGGTTGTAGTCGGGGACCACAATTTCAGTAGGAATAGAGGAACGATGTCCCACCCATGGAACCAGGTCTGCACGGGGACTCGGAGGTGAAGTCCCTCCCACGTTTCCTGGAGGCATATTATATGCAAAGCAGATATAATGGAGCCACTGCTAGTACATAAACTTGCTGGTTAAATCCGCTACATTCCACAAGATTATTTTTTAGATCGCCCACAATACGCCCCTCCGGGAGCCAACTAAAGGGGTAATAGGGGCGATGGTAGCCCTCAATGCTATATGGTCCCAACGGACTTTGATCCCTGCACTTGTTGTGTGTGTGCACATGATGTACCAGTAAAACCAGGCCGTATGTCAGTAGCTCTGCACGAGCCCTCCCTTCTTGAAGTCAATCTGTATAATTCAGGTCCTCAATGGTGCAAATGCTTTTCTTAAAGTCAAGCCCCCCCCCCCCCCCCCCCCGCAAAACATTGGGATGATTTTAAGCTATATGGTGGCCTATAAAAGAAACCCAGTGGTAATGGTTTGATCCCCGATTCTGCTCGGAATAATTGAGGAGGAAATGGGTATCCTGAATTGGTCCACAAGATCCTAAGTATGACAATCACAATGTCTACTGAGAATGCTTTCCTAGCCCTGCCAATCGACGATACCCTCCTGCCCATCAGGGATATGCCTGTGCTCCGTAATATTAAACCCAGCATTTTTACACAGCCAAAGGGTCCCTTATTGATACTGGGCGGTGGACTCATTTGCACTATTAAGTCCTGGTACACCTGCCAAGACCACTGTATAAGGGTAGCTTGCTGGTGGATGGTTTATGACTGGTAAGTCTCGGGTATTGGGGGCAGCTAGAGTAACACCCCCTGCATGGCTGCTGTTGCAATCTGTGGTCCCTTTGGTGACCCCTATGAGGCAACTCAGTGTTATAATAAGCCAGCTGCCCAAGCATCAGTAACCCCGGGGTCATGACCTGTGCCCCAGGCCTTGCTGCACCAGGAGTAATTTGAGCGATCAGAGTATTGGTAGGAGTCTCTGCAGGAGGAAATACCGGGGGAATTACTTGCTGAACCTCCCGACCATTGGGCACTGCGTTTTGCATGGCCTGGGTAGAGGGAGACAATGTGTTGTCAATTTTATCGAGCGTTGCCCTTGTTGCTGCCCGTACTTTGGCAAATTCATTTTTTTTAAAAAAAATCATTCAAAAGGCCAGTCACGGTTTCCACAATTTTTTTGTTTCAAGGGACCCCAAAAATCTTCAAAGTCCTCAGCAGCCTTAAAGTCCAAGCCTACGGTGCCTTCCCCTTTCTTCGCCGGAATTATTTTCTGCTGCTTTCTGTTGTTCCTTCGGGCTGGTGGGCCACTTAGCTCCACACCATGAGTGTCGTCGGCCAGGCCCCATTACTTGGGTTCTGATCAACTGCTGTGGTGGTAAGACTGGTGCCAGGGTTGGAGCCTACTGAAACGTCCACAACCTCATCTTGACATTGGCCTTGTCACAGAGCAACCTCTGCTGGTTATTCAGTCACCTCGGACATGCAACCCTCCATGAACGGCATGGCCGCCACTGCTTCTTCTAAAGAGACACCTCTCAGCCCTGTATCTCTTTGGTAATTGCCCCCGATGCTTTTACCAGAAACGAGTCAATGGCTTCCTTGGTTAAGTCCTGTGGGGAACACGTGTGGGCATCTTTCCTCTTCCCCATGGTGTATTTAAACGATCAGTCTAATAGACCCACCTCCTCAATAAGAGTCAAAGATGCTTCGAGAAGCTTCAGGAGGGGGGTATAGAGGGAGAAAGTACTCATAAGCTGGTTCAATCGTCACTATCCTGCAGTCAGCAGTCACCAGCCCCAGGTTACTTCATTGCCGTTCTGTCTCTTTGCCGAAGTTCAAACAGAAATCTCACCACACCAGCCCAGGTTGATGTAGATGACCTACTGTCCCACTAAGAGTGAGCCCGGCCTTAAACGGCTGTGGACAGACCGCCCGGGCACAGCCGCCCCGCAGTGACTTTATGCGCCTATGGGCACAGAGAACCCATGTCGGCACCTCCTGGCGAGATTGCTCTTGGGGGCTTGAGTCCCCGGTTCAGGCGGCACCGCGGCGATGTGGCTGTGAGGCCTACCATCATACTTGCATGGTTACTGCAGTGGGTGGCGCAATGAGTACTGCAGCCACTGGTGATATACAACTTACTGGCCTTGGGTACACTTTGGGCACCATGTACTAGGGATTTCTAGGCAAGATAAATAAGCCAGTTAGGAATATGCCAGTGTAACCATGCTGAAAGGAGGAGCACAAGCACTTTGCCAAGGTTTAGCAGGGGCAAACTGCACGCAGTTCTATAGCCAGTAAAAACAGGGCCCAGCATTAAGAAATTTGGGGTGGACTCTGTAGAAAAGGCAAATTTACAACACTACCCATCACAATAGTCTCAACAGTAGTACTAGATAATTTCTAACATACCTGTATTTATATCCCCGACAACGGCTTGCTTGTACAGCGCATACACCATTAGCATATCTTCATCTGATGGTTTTGTTTTTAGAAGCTTCACATCTTCAGCAGCTTTATCAAACTCAGCCTTGTGGAGAAACAAAACAAGTCAGTTTTGTGCTTGGATTAATTAGAACAAAAATTTGTTCTGCCAATAGTAGATGCTAGTTAGTTCAATGTGGCTAATTTGACAGCTCACTGGTTAATATTCCTGCTGCAAAGATTTGTGAAAATTGTCCTTCTCTGGCTCCAATGGATATGGACCCAAACAGGGTTTACACTCTATCGTTCTATAAAAGGAGTGCCGAGTTAGGCGACGCATCCATTAGTACACAGCAATATAATCACATCAAGCAATCATAATCAAATTACCCAAATTAATCACTTGGTATGTAAGGATACTAAAGGCCTGCTCACCATTTGCATATACTAAAGAAAGCTGCTACAAGACAAGTCTGGAAGCAACCCATCTCGAGTCATTACAACCCCTCAATGCGGCACTTGCTCCTAGTGCGGGCAAGGGTGCAATATATCGAACACATAGCTTACTAATAGTGGAAGTGGGGGGGGGGGGGGGGGGGGGGGGGGGGGGAGGATTTTCATATCCTTGAAAATAGACAAAGGGTTTTGCAAATGTGTAGGAAAATAAAATAATAATTACTTCCCCCAACTGTGACAGACAGCTGCTATATTTCAGTTTACTGCTGAAGGAAAGGACAAAAGCCGAGAATGAGTGGACTCCTCGCTGATTGTGGCAGCAGGGAATCGTAGTCCCATAACTCAAAGCTCCAGCAGGAAGAGGGCCTGCCTCCTGCCAAGTGCCATAAAGCGCCTTGACAAATCCCGCTGCGCTGGCCGGGCCCATACTGCGCCCATCAGCTCCAAAGCAGGGATACATACCCTTCTTGGCTTTGCGGTGGGGCGCCGTCTGGTACTTCTGGCAAGACCATTTCTATGTTCCAGGTATGAACCCAATTTCCGCTCCTGTCCGCCTTTCTTTTTCAGACTCCTGCTGGGGTGTAATCTGTGGGCTTGGAGGACGGGTTGCATGTAGAGCTTGTGGGCTATCACTGCTTAAGCCTCTTCTCACTTTAGCTCCTGTTTGCTCTTCCTTTCTGCCTACCAGTATCCTGCTTGTCCTCCAGCTGGCTTGGTTCTGAGGAGAGGCTATGGGTGTGTGAGGGGACCTCCGCTGCTTCATTTTTTAAAAAACATTTCACACCCTACTCCATTTTTTCACAGCCTCCCGCTAGGGTGGGACTACATCTGCCAGACTGCCCAAAACTACATCTTCTAGCAGCCAACACAACCAGGAGGGGGCACATCATACTTAAACACTTTTTGCTACCGTGGCTTGTGATGTGCCAGATTCAGCCCCCTGATCTTGCCATTGCTGTGCCCGTCCTAGCCTGGAGGAGGCTGGGCACTGCTCTTGCCTTTCCAGTTGCTGTAGTTTGTTGTGTTGGGAGTGGACAGTGGGCACAGCCCCTAGAATCTATCGCAAGCCTCAGAAGCTGCCACTTCTCGGAGGTTCTTAAGGTACTAGTAAGCTTTGAGTTTGATTACTACACTTTTTGCGTTGCTGGGGGAAGCGTAAAACTCAAGCTCCCGCTAAATTCTATTCCCTGTTCCCTAGATGGTTCATTAAATGCGTAATGGGGGCCTTGATAAGGTAAGAGCATGGGAAACGTCACCACGCTGGCAACTTGACAGAAGGAACTGTCTGGGCCCAATTCTTCGTAGGAATCTGGTTCATAGGTGGTGTGTGACATTGTGCAGGATCCAGCTCAAAGATTAGTTTTACTGCCACCTCCCTCCTCTAGTAACAGTCCTCCTGCCAAGCAGAAAAGGCGCCTGGGTTAAGGAAGCCTGACCCCACCCGTAGCGCCTCAATCTAATCATGCCAGTGAGACCATCGCTCATCTCTGTGGACTGAAGACTCTTTTGAAAAGACTCTAGGACAATCTGAGAGGTGCGATTGAAATTTTGCTTGCACCTAAATGTTCTAGGCTGGGGACAATTGAGGAACTTTAATCTAGGGTTAAGGCAAGGTGCACTACTTCTGTCGTCACTAAGTCTACTATGCACTCGCAGGCGGCTGAGGGATGCCAACACGCCCCACGTCACCCCCTCAAGATTGTAATTCAGTATCTAGTTACATTTGGAATAGGCAGATGGGTGCCCCCTACCCCTCAATTTTGCCCTGTAACCCTTCACAATTTTGCCCACAATATGTGGTTTCTGGGCTCAGGAGGGAGGGTGAATCTAACATCATGGGGGTGGTTTAAGTGTGGTTAGGTCTCAATTCTGTGAGGGGTGTGCAACATCCTTAATCAGGCTGATCTCTCGAATAACCAACTTTGTGTGGCAAACCCTACTGAAAGCATGCATGGGAGAACACAGGGGTGCATAGCAGAGGAGCTGGATGCCCCAATACAGATATGATTAATTTACCCCTCCTGATGTCCTTATGTAGCACTTCTGTAGCAATAATAGCTGGTGTCCTACCGTTACCCCGAGCTCAGTCAAGTCCCCAGTCCAATCACGGAACAACTTTTTGCATTGGCTGCAGTGCAAGTCTATTTTCCCAAACTCTGTTTCTGATCAAATCCTGAGAACACATAGGTTGGGCTGGATCGTCTGTTTAAGAAATCCTATGATGGAGTGGTGTCATCATTAACTTCAGGCAGCCCAGGTTTCCTGGGGAGATTCTTAATAAGTCCTCGTCTGACTCCACCAAAGACGGTGTGGGGGGTGGGGGTGTTTCTGCTTCTACCCTTGGATTTGTTCTATTGTCACCCATCTCAGGCACCTGGTGCTTCTATTGATCCTTTGACACCCCCCCCCACACTACTACTGGCAGTGATTCCTCCCCCCCCCCCCCCACACCTTCAAACAGGTACAGTGCTTTGAACAACTTGCAGGCGGAAGATTGGCTATCAGATGCAGTGGTGGTCCCTTATCCTTTTCGATTTATTGATTTTTTAGCCCCTACTGGTTTATC
Source organism: Triturus cristatus (assembly GCF_964204655.1). Classification (NCBI taxonomy): domain Eukaryota; kingdom Metazoa; phylum Chordata; class Amphibia; order Caudata; family Salamandridae; genus Triturus; species Triturus cristatus. The sequence goes on along the minus strand of NC_140584.1, from coordinate 194,338,302 downwards.
TCCCTGCCCCATAAACACGTCTTCAGTTTATTCTAATGCTCCCGTTCTATGTACTCCCCCTGTGCTCGGCAACGAGGCATTGACAATGAGCTCTAGTCTCTCTGGCCCAGCCACCCCTTCAGTTCAACCTGGCTATAATGGGTTATGTGGCATTATTTCATGGGAACATTCTTAGGGCTGTGGAATAAGTTAACTGGCTTGCTATCATTTCTACAACTCCCATAATTTGTAGTCCAGAAGCTTGGCGGGTGGACCCTCTGCATGTTGAAGGGTTTCCCTTCCCAGTTACTGAAGCATTACCAAGACCCAAGGTCGCTCTAAAGGTGGTTTACAGGAATTGAATTCAAATTTGCGGCCTGTTGCCATTAGAAGAGCCGTCACATCATCTCCTTATATTCAACCTATGTTACTGTCATTTAAGGGGTAGGCGGGAATTTATTTTTATACTAATGTGCTCGATTCCACTCGCTGCGATTTTATGAACACTCTGGAAGTGGACTTGGATGCGTTCTTGTCATCTGACCCTTCCTGTGCAATCGTATGGTCCAGTGATTTTAATATCCAAAGATGTAGTCATCCGGCAAGATGGGTAGGTGGATTTACCAACTGGGCGGTAAAAGGTGCCTCACATTTCCTACACAGTGCACATGGAAAGGATTTTAACACTATGATCCTCAAATATGATCTTCTGTTGCTGGAAGACTGAAATACTAAACGCAATGTACAGATCCACACTTCTGTGGGGAGGTGTGCACACTCCACAATTGATCACTTCTTAATTAGCTCCACTGTCAATCACTTAGTTTCTAATATCAGGATCAAATTAATTGCAGTAAGCAACCATAATCCAATTGTGTCAGCCATGATTTTTTTATCCTGATTGCCCTATAGCCTCTAACTGCCTATTAAATATTGTCCCCATCAGGCCGAATGGTGTTTGTATTAGATGGTCAGGAGTTAACCCTATGTGCGTACTGTGGAGGTTGTTAGCCATGAACACAAATTAGTTTGATCTTTATTTAGCCCCCCAATGTGGATAATGATGGCTAGGTCTATCCCTTTGAGCTAATTACTAGGGCCCTTACTACCGTTGTGCTGTGCCCCGCTAGGACAGGGCCATTCAACAGACATGGCTGGTTCAATCAAGTGTGTATGCAGCCCTTAAGAAGCATAGGGCTGCTCTCCATTGTGTCCCACATGACTAGTCTGCGAAGGGAAAAGGCCTGATCGGACCTGGGCCAGGCAGCTAAGACTAATGACAACCAGTTTTGGAATACTGTAAAAGCCTAATTTCTGAAAAGCGATTCCATTCCGGAATTATCATGTCTCCCTCCAAACCTGGGTCGATTACTTTGAAAGGATCTTTGCCCCTTTGGTTAATGTGTCAAAGTACACCCACCTGGCTTTAGAGGAAGCAGAAATGGGTTAATTTTCAAAAAGTTGCATACGCCTGAAATTTACCCTGGACGAGGTCCGTGAAACATTGAAAGTTTGTGCCAAAAGTAAAGCTCACAGGCAAGACTGAATTCGAGTTAACCCTTTTATATGTGTGGGTGAGCTATGGGGACCAATTTTAGAATGGAGTCTAATGCAGTGGCAAAGGGCTCAGCAACTTCTACGTGGACCAATTCCATCATTGTCCCCATTTTCAAGAAGGGGGATGGGAAGGGGGGGGCGGGGGGGGGTTGGAACTGGTCTGACTTGAAGTGTTACCGTCCCATCTCCTTCCTGGATTCATCTGCAAAACTCCAGAGCACTGTTTTGCAGAATGGGCGAACAATTCTATCTTGTCAGGCATTCAGTACAGAATCAGAAAGGGACTGAGGACTGCCTAACAATGTGTAAAATATAGAATGGTGAAGCCAGGATACCATCTCCTGTGTTTTGCTGACCTTAGTCATTTTGATCTGGTGGACCATTCAATTCAGTGGCATACTTTGCTCTCGTATGGGGCTCCTGAAAAAATGGTTTGTTTCCTTCCCCGGGTGTATAAGAATCTTGCAACCAAGGTATGATTCAGATCCTAATGTCACCTTTTATAAGTGGTGTAGATAATGCGCTTCGGTCCTTGCAGGCTGAGGAATCAACCATTGCTGGTCGCCCAGTTTCC